>NW_006794836.1:262536-309129 GCF_000442215.2 Lipotes vexillifer | reverse complement strand
CAGGCAGGCTTTGGCCCTTGGGCCAGAGCTAACTGACCCCTGGACTTAGCATATGAAGGAGATGTTCCTCCCTCCCTCCCTCCCTCCCTCTTCCCCCTTCCCCTCTCCCTGCAGCCGCGTCCACACTGCGCCGCCAGGGCAGCCCAGAGCGTGGCGCGCACGGGCACCAGCGCTGGGGCCGCCACCACTGCCCCTCCCCGCAGCCCCGTTCGCTGCCCGCAGCCGTCTAGGCTCGCACCAGCGTCCTCCCGATGGAACCCGCCGAAAGCAGTTAGCCAGCATCCCGCGCCGGACCCCAGACGCACCCCCGGGCCCAGGGCGAGGATGAACAGGACGCGCGAGGCACAAAGTCGAAACTCAACTTTTTAAAGATATTATTTGCTCCGTGTGTGTGTGTGTGTGTGTGTGTGTGCGTGTGTGTGTGTGTGTATGCGCGCGGGGGGGGTACGGCAGAATGAGCTGATGCCGAGGGTACAGCCACCCCACTTCTGCCCCCTCCTCCCCCTGCCGCCGCTGCCCTAGCACACGCGCGCGCACACACGGCACTTGGGCCGGGTTTCCGCGCTCTGTCCCCCTGCTTGGATGGGAGTTTTCATTTCCGAAGGAGGCAGAGCCGGGGGAGCGCGCTGAAGGGCTGGAGCCCCAAGTTTCTCCTCGCCAGCGCTGGCCGCCCGCTGTCACTCGCTCAGGCTGGCCGGGGGAAGGGACCCGCACGCCAGGCTTTGTTGTGGAAATCCCGGTTACCTGGTAAGTGGATGCCATAGGAACTTTGCTCGCAGGCGAGAGACGGGAGAAGCCGGGCGCTTGAGAATGTGGGCGAGTTGCAACGCTCAGAGATACAAACTAGGTATTAGAACTGTTTCCAAGCTGAGCGGGTGGTGTTCGCTCAGGTTTAAGAATACGTGCACTCCAACACCCAGATTCTCTGAAAGATCTGTTTACTGAGATAGATAACAATTCTCAATTAGGAGTCAAGCTGTGTTCTTGTCTAGTTGCCTAAAAGCATCGACTGAAGAAGACGGAGAGGAAATCAACAAGGTTTTAAAGTTTTTCTAATGAGGAAGACTTTTTTTGTTTTTGGCTTTTCTTCTAAACTACAGGGTCCAGAAGGCTACAAAATCAGGGCAAGTTACGGAACGCAAGGGCATGGTTGTGCACGCCACCCATGAGTCCCCACTGAAGGGAAACTTTGGAGAAGTGGGAATTGATGGGTTGACATGAGGTCTCTCTCGCGCTCACGGGGCTTTAGTTGCCTTTGCCAGTTCCACGTGTTTGTGGAGCTCTAACGAAGGCTGTTTTCCATGTTGTGCCTCACCCAAGCCCATGTCCCTCCCCATTGCTCCGGAGGTCCTCCGGTAGGGGGTACATTAACTCCTCGTGGGGACGGGTCCAGCGACTCGCAGCCGCCAGGTCTATAAACCCACGCCGCAAAATGCACAGATTCAGACGCGCACACTCCCCACTAGGTGTGTCACCTCGCGTTTACGTTTTTATAGGGCCCGACAAAATGTCAGCACTGTTTGGGAAATGTCTCAGTCTTTGGGACTTTGTCCTGCACACAACTCCAGTCCCTATAAATGACCCTGTGTGTATTTTGAAGTCGCCCGAGGCCGCTTTCTGGAAAGCGTGAGTGAGCAACCGGCTTTCTCCTAAACACACACCTTGCCCAGAGCGACACTTCAAGTTACTCACTGGAGCTGACAAGTCACTTCGGTGATGAGGAGGTCACCCAAATGTCTGGAAAACTTGGCCCTGACGGATTTGTCATCCTATGGATGATTCAATTAGGTACCTGTAGGGAGAAACTTTCTGAAAGGTCATTTCTGGCTTCCCGAGTCGCACCCTCGACTTGGGGGTGTCTTAAGAGGCAAGAAGTGAAAGAACAAGGATTAGGACGATAGCTGGGTGGGGGCTCAGGGCCGGCGGGAGCGTGCGCTCCCGGGAGCGGCGAGCAGGCTGCGACTTCCTCGGGATCCGGGATTGGGCCGGGCAGCGCGCTGCTCCCTGCCTCTTGGACTTCCCAGCCGCGGGCCAGCCGCAGCGCTCATTCGGCCCCGACTTACTCAGGACTGGGTTGCACAACAGGAAGCCTGCACGAGTTTGTTTTGTTTTGCTGCGCTCGGTTGCGGACAAGGCGGAGGGTTAGGGGCAGAGGCGGCCAGGAAGTAACGGGGTCGCAGCAGCGCGTCCCTAGCAGGGCTTTGTCGCCTCTGCCTCTCCGGACCCGCCCCTCACTCCTTGCCAGAGAGCCCAGGGGCACGGGCCTCGGATCCCCGGTGGCCAAGATAGGGGGGTCGTGAGCAGATAAGGGCTGCCCTTCTCCTGTCCTGCCCCACACGCTTCTCCTTCGCCTGGCGGGTCCCCGGCACCTCTCCCGACCTCTCCAGCCCTTCTGCTGGCTGGAGAGCCCCCCCACCCCCCGCCTCGGTATTCCTCACCCCCTTGCTAGGCTTTCCCGGACATCAACTGGGCCCTCATCCCTGCAGCATCTAAACCCAGGGCAGGGGGTGGGGGTGGAGGGTACTTCCGGAAACGCAGGGACTTGATAGCTGGAATTGCGGCCCCTTCTTGCAGAGAAGAGGGCTTTGCACCCTCTCCCCACCTACTTGCAGGACATAGCTTCGCCCCAGAGTTTGGGCCTGGGGCTCTGGAGTTTGAGAAGAGGAATGTCCTGCAGCTCCCCCCAGTGGACCAGTTCCCTTTAGGTTGTGGAAAGAGGGAATCTCAAGTATGATGGGATCTTGGTGATCACCCACGGATGAGGAAACTGAGACCCAGAGAGTTTTAGGAGTTTTGCCCAGGGCCTCAGAGCCAGTTGTCACAGTCACAGGGCAGACAATCAAGTTTCCCAGTTCCCAGTTCAGAGAGCATTCCTTGGCCTGAAGGTGAACTCAAGACAAATGCAGAGTCTCATTCTGTCCCTTCTGAAAGCTTTGATGAGTCATGATTTCTGCCTTGGGAGTTAGCCAGACGTCTGTTTCCCTCTCTGTAGCATTTCTGACTGGACCTCCCTTTTTACATAAATGGGGAAACTTTTTTTTTGTATAAAATTGATTTGTATTGGTTTAAATTTTCCCATTCCTTCTTTTCTCCCTCCTTCAAGTTTGCTTACAGTGAAGTGTGAAACAGGTGCAACCAGCAAAAGTTTGTAGAAAAAGGATCTGCCACAATGAATGTTTGAAGCCACTTAGAGACAGGAGAGTGTGATGTTATTTTTGCAATTGGGAACTGTTGAAGTTTAATGATCGCCTTTGAATGCTTTACAGTTTTCATATGTTTTCACTAGTTGTCTGTGCAGCCAGATTAGCCCTAACACTACCTTGGAAAGGAAGAGTGGGGGATTTCTTTTCCAGTTACTTTCAAACACCTTTCCTTGTTGGTAGTTGAAGTCCTTTCCTTTGTTACCCAGAGAACTCAGTAATCCTGCAGTGTGAATAGTTAAATCTAATTGCTGCTGTAACTCCATCTCTCCTTGGTTCACATTAGGCCAGTTTGAGAGAGCATCTTTTCTCTGGTTCCCGATAGCATACAAGTTCCTTAATAGTAAAGGGTTTGTCAGAAATTGAATACTTGGGGGGTTGGTTGGTTTGCTTGGGAGGAACTGATCATGTACCAGCCCTGCCTTCATTTATATGGCAGAAACTGGTCTTTCCCATCATTTCAGAAGAGAGCTCAGTGTTCTCAGTCTCTTTTCTCTGACTGTTCTTTCCTGCTAGTAAATTAATTTGAGGACATTCTTTCCGGTGTTGTCTCTCTCATATTGTAGTTGTTGATCACTGGAGTTGTAATGTTAATTTGTAGTTCTTCCAGAGTATAGAAGGAATACTTCTTGAAGGAGATAATTCAGGAAGTGGCATCCTGTGCACATTCTCTTCCCTGGAGAAGTCATTTTCTGTGTAATTATTTTCTGTAGAGGATATTATAAGGAAGATTGAAATACAAGACTTAACATTTAACTTTTCTCAAAGTTTGGTTGGCTCATAGACTCAATCAGGACTGAAAATAAATTTAAAACATAAATAAATGGCACATAGGAAATCTGTGCAGTATAACCATGCTGCCTTACTCTTTCCAGGAGGATGAAACTTACAATAAAGTCTTTGAAATGACATTAACATGTAGTTTGATTCAAAGATGCTCAAATTCCAAGTTTTCCTAGTTTTCCACTTACTTGAGGCAGAGTTGACACAAAGTCCAAAATTTTTATTGAGATAAAATATTTTTATTGAGATAAAATAAAATATTGATACAGTACAATATCAATATGATGATATTGATATGAATTTTCACAAACTGAACACAACTGAATAACTAGCATCTGGATTAAGAAATGGAACATTACCAACACCCCAGAAACATCACTCTTACTCTCTTCTCATCACTATCTTCCCCCAGCCCTTCCAGTCACTGTGTTCTCCTCAAGAGTAATGACTGCCTTAACTTCTAAGAGCTGTAATGATGTTGCCTGTCTTTTTAATACCTTATGTAAAGGGGATAATTCAGTATGCACCCTTGGGTCTGGCTTCTTTCGCTGATATAACAACCTTTTAGTAGGTCAAATTATTTGGACTCCCCTTTAAAGTTTAGGGGAACATTTTGGCTTGCAGAAATTGGTTGGTCAGGCATTACTTAATATTACAGAATTAAGGAAAAACGCTGACAGAAGCAGAAGCCCTATTCTCCATCCTAATGACTGTCTGATTAGGGAGACTGAACATGAGTGAAGCCAGCTTAGGGTGAGCAAGGAGAATACTGAGGAGCAGCTACCACCCTGACAGCCCAGAATGCATTCAGCAGTCTCTCTGTTAGGGATAGCACACACACTCCACCCACGCAAAGAAGCGCCTGGGTGAAAGTACTGAAATGACTGTATTTGTTTTGTGACTTTTAGTTAGGATTTCTCATTGTTCACGAGTATGCCAAGGTAAAGACAAGAATAATATGCCGGCTCAGAAGAGTGAGACGGAGTTTTTATGCTGCTTTGTTCTAATAAAGAAAGGAATAGACTGGGAGGAATAGACCAGGAAGCACACAACTGTAATTAAACTGGTTCCACAAGGCACAGAGCGTAAGGTTCATGATTTTATGGTCACACCTTACTTAGACTATATTTATTCAGGCAATAAATGATAAATATAGGATATTGATGTATAAATATATAATTATATATTTCATTTATACCATGCTTTTCAGTATAAATAAGCAGTATAGTATGATAACTATAAATATAATAAATATATGTGCATAAATGTATATGAAAAGTCAATATGTATGACACAGGTAGTGTGAAAAATATAAATATAAAGCTATAATATAAAATAATCTGTGTACCTATAAGGGCTGGGGAGAGTTCAAAGGTAATTTAGACACAGTCCTAAAACTTAATGAAATTAGAATTTAGACAGGAAGATGAAACACAGGCAGATAACTATAAGGCAATGCAGAAAGTTATGAATGTTAAAGGAGGTGTACATAGAGTGAAATAGTCAACATTTATTGGATCCTTCTATGTACCAGACAGTGTGCTAAACAAGTAACGTGCATTATCTCATTTAATATTCTGTAATGCTGTGAACTAGGTACAACAGTGTAATTCTCACCATTTTACAGATCAGAGACAGAGGGCTTAAGAGAGGATCAGAGAAGGCCTAAGGTGGGGTGGGCCTGGAGGTTGAATAGAATCTGGATTTGGGGAAACAGAGGGCAAAAGAAGGGAGGAGGGGAAACACCACTCAGGTGGACTCAAAGGCAATATGTAGGATGAACAGAAACAAGGATCTAATCATTTTCTACTTTGGGAACAAAATCAGGGGATTTATTTGTAATACTGGAATCATGAAGGTTCTAAGTAGTTGAAAGCAGACTTGAAGTAAAGAAAGCTGGTGGGGGCCATTCTTGTCTGACATGATCTCTTCAGGCCAAGAATGGGAACAACTACACATTCCTTCAGCTGCAGCAAGCCTTGCTGAACTGCAGATGGGCAGATAGGATTACAGTGCAAGATCAGACCCTGTCCCAGGCTCCTTGATAAAAAGGTCAGGCTCTCTCAATGTCAGTTATTTCTGAAGTTCTGAGCCAGATCTATGAAGTTTCATTTCTAGGCCTGCTGAATACTGTACACACAAAACTAACTAGATGCCAGGCCTATGTATGAATTCTTGTTATTCCTGTGTGTGAAGAAATGGATTAATGTTTTCTCAACCTTTGCAGCATGACCAATAGATTCCACTTCTGTCTGTAACTTGACTGAGTCATTCATGTAGGGTTTTTTTTTTTTTTTTAAATAAATATGTTGTCATGTTGGTTAAGGGCCTAGTCATTGTTGTGGACATTCATACTTCTGCAGTGATGTCAGTGAACATAATTTAACTTGTATAAAACTTCTGTCTACCAACAGCTAAAAATAGTTACATTGGTTACTTTTAAGCAATAACTAACTACACTGAAGGAAAGAAATCACTCAGTTACACAAGTGATAGGGATAATTTAATATATTTGAATATTTGGTTTAATGAGTGCTAAATTCAATTTATTTCTAGAATCTTCCATAGGTAGATGTTTATTATCCTTTTGAACGTATAGTGAGTTTTAGCTTTGCAAATAGCTATTCACATGGGCTGAGTAGTTATTTATACATACTAGGTGACAAAGAACGCACTTTCATTTGCCATATTTTACAACCTGTGTATCTCCTTGTGTGAGGATGGATTTTTTTTTTAAAGAAAAATCTCCAGCCAGTTACTTTTCTTTTATATTTCTGAAGAAGGCTTTGTGTCTCAAACCATGGCCATGTGGTGTTTGTTCACTCTTTGCAATTCAGGTAATTAATTCCGTGGTGACATCACTGGGAATGTGTTCGTTTTTCCATTTCAAATTCCTCTTCATAGGATCTGATGGTTAACTCGTATTAAGAACAGATTTCAAAAAACTCAGTTCTCAAAGGCAGTTATGTGTTAATTTATACTTCCCCTCTTTATCACTGTAAAAGTGAAGTTTTATTCCAGGGAAGGTCATGTACCCTTTACATCAAGGAAGATATAAAATTGTCAGTCATTTTGATCCTGATTCTGGTAGTCAGTTGGTTAATTGATATTTGTAGAGCACAGTTGATCAGTTGATACTAAATAAAAGATAAAGTGAAAGATAACAGTGGTAGGAGTGTAGCTTTGTGTGATTTAAGCCTTATTTTTCATAAAGCTAAAAAGGTCAAACATTTAGATCTTTTCTTTATTACGGCTATATTATAGTATTTGTTTTACTTTGGTTGTTTAATTCTGTCTATGTCTACAGATATTCCTGGTAAGTACCTGGGCAGGCAGATAGTCCAAATGCTTCCATAACAGTAGCTTTTATGCTTTTTTGTCTACAGCCCACCAGAAAATGTATTTTTCATCTTACCCAGAATACACTATATGCATATAGATATGCAGATATATACACCCACAAATCATTAAAAGGAAACAATTCTTAACCATTAGTATATTTGATGCACATTGATAGCTTCTGTTTTATTCTAGTTGGTTCTATTTCATTAAAAAAATGTTTTGCCATTGAATAATTGATTTCAGGGCTCACCAATGGATTGCCATCAATTTGAAAAACAGTGCTTTAGAAACATTACTTTGTTAAACATAGATCTAGGAACTTATGGCCCATGTTCACCTTGGGCCAATGCATGGGCCAAGGCATGGTTACCTTTCTGAACTTACCTATGTTTGTCTCAAAAATATTTTTGGTTTCAAGTTCGTTCTCATTGTGTGTGATTTCTTGCAGCTGACTAAGGGAATCCCTAACTATCCCCCTCTCTGTTGCCGTTTTTTTGGTAGGGCCATATTTTTCTAGAACTTTCTGTACTCATTGATGAATTCATGACTGAGGCAAAGTTGATGAAACACTTGTAGGTAATTGCTACTAAAAGTAGTGACATTTAGTAAGTTGGGGGATATGAGAGTTGCATAGATGCATTGAAGTGTGGAAAGTAGATTCTAAGAGAGGTTATTGAACTTCTTATAATGCCCTCCAGCAGTATTTTCCTGAAGGTTCTGAATTTCTTCCAGATATCCGTAATCGCTAGCATCGTGTGGAATGTTCTCAATGCTGCTTCTGATTTTTAAGTTAGGATTAACTAACTACAGAATAAATTCCTGCATTAGATTTGGTCATTTTTTAGCACTCCCTTCCCCTCCCCTTCCCTCTCTCTCCTCCTCCTTTCTGTCCCTCTTCTCCCTTTCCCTTTCCTTCCTTTCCTCAGTGTCTGTCCATATTTACTACCCACATTTTTAGTATTGTAGCCACTAGTTTGATTAAAAAGGCACTGCCAGATATTTTACTCCATAAACTTAGGGAAGATTATTTTTATTTTTATTATTTATTTATTTATTTTTTTGCGATATGTGGGCCTCCCACTGTCGTGGCCCCTCCCGTTGCCGGACACGCAAGCTCAGCGGCCACGGCTCACGGGCCTAGCCGCTACGCGGCACGTGGGATCCTCCCAGACCGGGGCACGAACCCGCATCCCCTGCACCGGCAGGCGGACTCCCAACCACTGCGCCACCAGGGAGGCCCCTATTTTTATTTTTGAGAAAATTTTATATAAAAAGTTAAAATGTGTATACCTCTAATTCGATAGCAAAGAGTTGTAATCACAGATTAAAATAGAGTCAGGAATTCTATTAGATGGGATCCATAAGTTCATTATATTATCTTTTCTTAGTGGTCTTTGGTAGAATGGTCTTGAATTTCTGAAGGGAACACTGATTTGTCTTCATACTTTTAAGTGAAGTATGGTATAACTCAAAGCTAAACTTCTTTGATTTCATTTTATTGGTGATTATATTGCTTGAGTAATAGCTATAAACATCTTAGTATTCAAAATAAATATGTTAATATTCTCGAATTACCTATATTAGACCTTGGGAGTGCCCAAGTGACTATACGGTCTATATGTACTAGTTACAAGGTGTAACCTCCCTAAGTTTCCACTCCACATCCCAAATGTGGAATTATTCCATCCCTGTTTCTGTGTAACCTCTGTTGTAAAGTCTGTGAGAGTGTCAGTCTCACTGTATAAAGTTACGAAAGCACAGAAATGATCAACTAAACTTTGTTGCTGGTTACTTAATATACTTTCAGTTTAGAGAAATGATATTGTACACATCCAATGCATTTCCTCTATAGTATCCTCCAGCTTCACAGGTACATGTTTGCACTTTCCTCTTGTTAAAATTGCAGACAAGAATAATTTTGACTTATTGGTGACATCTAATATAGCTGTGTTTATATTGTTGCCAATAAAATGACTTACACGATTGATTTTTGTTTATACAATCTTTTCTGAGAAGTCAGTCACCTGTGTTAGGACAAGGTACATTCTGCTTATTAAAATGAACTCCTAGGATCTAAGAACATTCAGCTCCTTGATTGAATTGCAAAATGTGCTTCACACTGCAGCCGTGCATGAGAATACCTTATATTATCTATCAATAGGCTTTTCATTTCTATATTCTTCTGGCTACAAAGCTGTAACTAGAGAAACCCATGGGAATAGCAGGGGCCTATTAGCGATCAAGGCAGTGATGTTGAAAAGGCAATGTTAATGAAATTATACAATCATTAACCCGAAGTGGGAAAAATAAAAAGAATCAATAAAAACTCTATTTTAGATGGTTTAGACGTATATATAAGAAGCCAGCCCAGGAGCAGTTTGTTTGCTGACAGGCATTTCGTGTCTCATTATCAGGTTTTCTATGCAGGGTAAGAAATGCTTGTGGCATAAGGAATGGAAAATGTAACAAAGGCTAAATGTAGCCTAAGGAAATGAAATGATGTATGAAAATTAATAATTAACTGGCTCATCAGATGAATTATGACTCTAGATGAGTCTGTTAGTAATATTAACTAAGAAAGGGCTTTTGGCTGTAAATAGACATTATGAAACTCGTGTTTTTGGAATTTTCTTGAAGGGATGAGTTAACATTGTTCTGTGTAATCTTTTAATCCACAAGGCACAGTGCCTTGAGCTTTGGGTAGAAGGTAGAGTCATGATCTTGTATTTTGATTAAAGTCATAGCTTTTCCAGAAATCTAATGAAATTATCATTAAGTGATTTTGTGCCTTGGTTTTCTTAGGAGTTAAGTAACTTCCTCTCTGACTTGACTTACAGGAATGTGTTTTAAGAGTTTTCAAGTGGCCGAAAGGAAAGATTTATTAACTTATGTTGACTCATATAGCAGAATGAATGAACATTTTCATTGTTTGAACCAAAGGAGTATTAAAAATCTAAATGTATTAATATGTCAGATCCAAAGTACCCTAAATTTATACTTCTGGGGGTTCCATGCTTTTTCTTCTTTTTTTCTGTTGATGCCTGGGTTTAGAGTAGTTGGATGGGGGACAGGGGAGAAAGTAATGGTGGAGAACTTGATTAAGTTTTTAAATAGAAAGATGCTCTTTCAGTGGAATCCTACCAGTCAGGTTTTGATAGTGATTAGTTGTGATTTTACTTTCTGGCAAAGTGTAGGAAAATTTGACCCCAATGTTCATTTTTCAAGGTGGGTATTGTCTTTCAGCACATCTCTGATGTGATGGAGACAGTAGAGATTACTGTTGTTTTTGCTTTCATATCCACCCAATCCCTTTAAGTGCCGTAGGTATAAAAATCTACATATTTATCCTTCATCATAGTTAATGAGTATTTTCCATAATCTTCCTCTTCTTAATTATCTGGAAGAACAAAATTTCAAGTGATTATCACCAAATTCTTCATTTTGTGGATGAAAAACTGTCCAGAGATGTAAATGATTTGCCACAATTTGAACTCAGGTGTCCTAACTTCTACTTGAGTACTCTATTCACTCCGACTCAGTGAGGATGGGTCTTTCTTAAAAGTTAGCTGTTTATTCCTTTTTTGTTACCAAGTGGGCTTCGAATTATGATCATATGACCTGGCCAAAAAGCACGTAAAATATTATATAATATAAATAAACAAATTGATTTTTAAATTCTGGTGTCTAATGCTTAAAAAATTTGTTGGTGTAATTAATGTGAAAACTGGATTATTTGGCATATTTTCTCATACAGTTTATTTTACTTTTGTCTTGAGGCTGGTTTTTCTCAGCTCACACACCATTGACCTATTGGTTTTTCTTTATGGTATTAATCACTTTACTTTCTGGCTGTTGCTTTTTTAGTAATAAAATTTAAGTACATTTTTGTTGTTGTTTTTACTTTCACCCTAAAGCTGTTTAAAACAGGAGTGTGATTTATAAAAAATAAGAATAAAATAAATATCCGGGCAGGTATGAGTTCTGATAATTAAGTTCTCAGTTCTTTAATTATTTTTCCTTCTTACAAATTCACCTTCTTAATGATCTAACCTAATGCTGAATACTTACTTATATGTTTGTTTGTTTGTTTTTTTCTGCGGTATGCGGGCCTCTCACTGTTGTGGCCTCTCCCGTTGTGGAGCACAGGCTCCAGACGCGCAGGCTCAGTGGCCATGGCTCACGGGCCCAGCCGCTCCGCAGCATGTGGGATCTTCCTGGACCGGGGCACGAACCTGCGTCCCCAGCATCGGCAGGCGGACTCTCAACCACTGCGCCACCAGGGAAGCCCTTATTTATATGTTTTTACCCAGATTTTTTATGAGAATTCCTGCTTATATATGATCTTGATGCCAAAATCGACTCCCTTATTTTTAAAAAACCTGGAAATGGGCATAGTCTGCAAATCTGCAGAAACTTGTCACTTGGCCCATGGTCTTAGTGACTCATATTTCCACTCATGTTGGATAATTCCTTATTTTCAACAAATTGCCAATACAGCATATTTATTTTGCCTTTTTTTTGGTTGGTACTGAATAAGTGCTTTCTTCTGCAGGGTTCAAAGTGCCTCAGAAAACACTGTTTTATCAGTGAATGGAGAATAGATGGCCAATATCATCTGGCAAAGCACAGAGACATTAAATGACTCTTGCCCACAATCAACCAGTGAATCAACAGACCAGCTGGTAGTATACTTGAGTTCTTCTAAATGGATGCAGCAGAAAAGGCATTGGAATTTTTTTAGCATTAAAAAAAAAACCTACAACAGTCTGATACCAGGGTTCATTTCTTATTGTTCCATAACAAACTTAAATGATGCAGTTTTGGATAATCTTCATTAGATTTATTTGTCCCGTCTTGGCCACTGTAGTGGAGGGAAGGACAGGAGTGAGACCTAGGATTGTTTCCGAGGAGGCATGTCAGTATTAAATGTGGCAGACTGATAGAATTCTTAATAAAATGGAGACTTGATAAAGGTGAAGAAAACATTCCAGATTTATATTGTTGGTAATTTTGGAAGTTCCTCAACGTATGGGCATACACAGTCAACTTTGCAGAAGGCACAGTGAGTGCTTAGCTTGAAAATTAAATACTACAGGTTTCCCCTGCTATCTGAAAGTAGAGTGTTCCTATGAAATCTTTCATCAGCTGAAATGGCGTAAAACGAAGAAGCAATTACCTTAGGACACATGTTGCTAAGGGATGCACAAAATAAAATGAGATAAAGCACAGATGTTCACAGACACAGTTCAACGCTCTGGAGGCTTGACGTTGAGATGCTGAGCGTAGTTCCCAGTGAAGGAGCACTCTCACTGCTTGGGGTGAGTACTGCCTCTATAATGGCTCCCTGCAAAACAAATGCTAAAGCTGTTTTTGCTTTTCACCTTTTTTCATACAAGTGAAAATCCTCCTCAAATTTCTTTTGGTTAGTGAAAACAGGTACTTAGGTAAGTTTTATAAAAGCAAAGTGGCGTAAGGTGAAATTTTGAAAAGCAAGGGATACCTGTATTTTTGATTTTCTAAAACGATAAAAAAAAATTCTTCACAAAAGGTTTGCTGTCCTTGATATCTTGTACTTGATGATTTATGGAACATTCATTTGGGAGTTGAGTTGGAAATATTCGTCTAAGACATTGAGTGGATCATAGAGAAAAAGTAGGAATCATCCAGTTGAGGATATCTGGCCATTACTACTTTGCACTCAGTCTGTATCTCTTGTGTTTGTTCAGCTTTGGCTTCTTTCCATGACTATCATGCCTGTATAAAAGAATACAGATTGTGACTATGTCGGTCATTTATTTGGAATAGTGGCACTTAGTCATGTTATTACACACATTTTGGGGAACTGTGGATCAAGGGAGGAAAAGGCCTTTCCTAATGATTTATAACCAGGAGGTACTGACATTATTATATATGGATGGATGATGATGTCCTGTGGCCACGTCACTACTTTTGGTTCTGGCTCTGCCACTTGAGGAAGGGAGTGGTAGGATGGCAGATGGAAGTTTCATGGAACTACTGTCAGTTTACTGTGTATGGTGCATGATGAACATACTCACCTTTAGAAGGGTTGTTTTGTCCTTATGCTTTCCATAAAGCATTTCACACAGGCTTTTCCTTTTCTAGGATTGTACTGGAAGATGAGAGTATTGTGATGTTGATTCTATTTCCTTCCCCATAACTCAGGATCAATATAGAACCAAGACTCTAACGCTGCTGTGAATATTTGGATATATGGATATATGAAGCCTTTGTGAGATTCCCATGCCTATTTTTTTATCCTTTGTAAATCTAGGGACTGTGAAAAAGATTGCTCGTAGAGTAAAAATCTGAGATGGTTTAATGTCCTCATAATCTCTTTTAGAGGTTATATAGGCTTTTTAAAATTTTTTCTTAATTTATTTTTGGCTGTACTGGGTCTTTGTTGCTGTGCAGCTTTCTCTAGTTGCGGTGAGCGGGGGCTACTCTTCGTTGTGGTGTGCGGGCCTCTCATTGCGGTGGTTTCTTGTGAAGCACAGGCTCTAGGCACGCAGGCTTCAGTAGTTGTGGCTCGCAGGCTCTAGAGCGCAGGCTCAGTAGTTGTGGCGCACGGGCTTAGTTGCTCCGCGGCATGTGGGATCTTCCAGGACCAGGACTCAAACCCATGTCCCCTGCATTGGCAGGTGGATTCTTAACCACTGCGCCACCAGGGAAGCCCTGTATTGGCTTTTCGTTTGTTTACTGGAATCTTTGAAGCACTAGTCTCACAGCTCATGAAGGTGATGCTTTTGGGTTTCCCAGGATGCACTGTAGCAATTGTGAACTAGTACAGACAAATCCTCTACGGAGCAAAATAAGTTTCATTTTGCAAGCTGGCACCAGTAGATTGGTTATAGTTGCCAAGAGCACTGTATTGAGAAGGGTTCAGTGGCAAAAAAAACAATGCAGTGATCCATAATCCATGTCTACAACGAGTGCAGGAGGGGAGAGTGCCTGACAATGAACCATGTATTAGATAACCCTGTTCTACATAAAAGACCGTTTTGCTGAGAGTGCTTCTTTCCTTCCTGATATGAATGCTACACAGGTTGAAAACTTGTTGTAATTTATTTTCCTTTTTACTTTTAAAAATGCCTGTATTTATTTTTTTAAACAGGCTAATAAACCACACCATGGATAACTTATTGGACTTTGCCTGAAAGGAATCATTAGTGTCATTGGATATTTGACCAACCTGGCTACAGGTTTTGTCAGAATGAATGGAAGGTCATGCAGCATGAATCTCCACCGGACATCAGGAACCCCACAGGGGCCTGGGATGGTCAGTGGCCAACATATTCCTCCCATTCGAGCCCACTCGGGGACTCCTGGCCCCTCGTCCTGTGGCAGCACACCAAGCCCTGCCATTGGAAGCCTTGCTAACAGCCTCCATCTCAAGATGCACTCAGGAGGAGGGATGGCTCCTCAGAGCAACATGAATGAGAGCCCCATCCATCTGCCTGCCTTGAGCCCCAGGAGACAAGTGCTCACCAGTGGGAAGCCACGTTTCCAGGTCACCCAGACTGGAGGCATGTCAGGGCCACACACTTTAAAGCCAAAGCAACAGGAGTTTGGAAGCCCCTTTCCTCCAAAATCTGGGAAAGGTAGGATTGTCTTTTTGGGATCTTTTAAAAGTGGACACTATTTTTTTTCTCCTCCTTGTCTCTTCTCTGCCAGCAAATCCAATGGAAAAATACAAGATTCAGTGTCAGGGTCAAAGTTGATAGTCTCATAATGATATGTAGCTTTCTAGGAAAGGATGTGGACGTGTACACATGTGTGAGGGTGAGGGCACCACAGTGGTAAATGTGTCATCTCATGGGACTGTGAAATAGAGTGGAAGATGAGACAGAAGATTGGAAACAGGGAAGTAGGGTGGGTGGTGGCAGAGGAAGGGCAAGAGCAAGTTTAGTATGATCCTGCCCTCTGGATACACAGAGCTCTGCCTTGGCTTACCAGGGGCTGGATTCTGCAGGCCATGGAGGAGATGGGTGGCTGGAACTGTCATTATGTTAGTTGGATGCTAGAAGAAAGGTGGTGTTTGGAAGGAAAAGGATTAAAAAGGGAGAAAATTTAATAGCCAATAAAATGAGGGACTAGTACATAAAATGATAAAAAATTATTCTAAGAGCAAAGCCTATAATTTAAAAAAAAATTATTTATTTTCATTTATTCATTTTTGGCTGCATTGTGTCTTTGTTGCTGTGCACAGGCTTTCTCTAGTTGCGTTGAGCGGGGGTGCTACTCTTCGTTGCGGTGTGCATGCTTCTCCTTGTGGTAGCTTCTCTTGTTGGCTCTAGGCATGCGGGCTTCAGTAGTTGTGGCTCGCGGGCCCTAGAGCGCGGGCTCAGTAGTGGTGGCGCACAGGCTTAGTTGCTCCGTGGAATATGGGATCTTCCTGGACCAGGGACCGAACCTGTGTCCCCTGCATCAGCAGGCGGATTCTTAACCACTGCGCCACCAGGGAAGTCCCTAAACCTATAATTTTTATAATACAGCTAGTGACAAGAGAGAAGGCAGCTAGAAGAGTATAATGAAAAGATGTATTTTTGTGCTTGTTGAGAACTAGAAAAAACTTGTTAATTTGAAATGCAGAGAGAATGCTTTTAATTCAGCAGTGTTTGAATTACCATACGTTTTAAATTAAGAATAATTTTTGGAGAATAACAAATTATTTGAGTGACATGCTCTCTCTAGAAACTGTTGTTGACTTAATGAGGTTATATTGCTAATGATATGTGTATTGGGGCTAGAAAAAGGAGTATGTATCCCATGTAAAATATAGCTTTGTTATATAAAATAGCATGATTATATATTCCTTTAGGTATTTTTAGCATTTAGTTTTAAATGTTTATACTAAGTGTTTATACCACCAAATAAAATTATTAGCAGCCTTGTGAGTAGCCATTCACCCAGTTAACTCATAACTTATCCAATTATGATGAATAATGATTTATATCAGGCAAGTAACCCAAAAGTTGTTTGTTTTAGTGTCTGTGTATTTCTGTATATGGAGAAGTTGGTATAAATGGGTAGCTTAAAAAAAAAAAAAGTAAACATATGTGTAACTTTTTTCTTTTCTTTTTTTACTTACTTTGGTGTAGGCTTGGTTTTGAGGTGTTTTATTTCTCAGAGCTACTGATATTTAGTGTAAGTATAGGAAAAATTTTCCCTGGGGGCTGCATCTGAAATAGCTCTGTCATTGTCAGGTTGCTATGTTCATGACATGGCAAGCTAAGGTTCTTAATGTCAAGCTCATGTGTTTGTATTTTCAGGGACTGAGGCCCAGTAAAATCTTTCAGCTCATGCTTGACTAGTGAACTGTAGCTTGCTTTATATATACTTGTGTTTGAAATCCTGACTGGCAATAATAATGGTGATAATATTAATAACTTGCACTTATTATATCATAACTTAGCATGTGTCAGGCACCATGTTAAGTGCTTTCCAGTACATAGTCTCAGTTATTCCTCACGACAGCCCTGAGTTGTATGCTATTGTTGGTTAACTGATAAGGGAACTAAGGTCTAGAAAGAATAAGTAACATAAGCCCTGCCAGGCAATAAAGGAGTTTGGGAATATTACTTTAATAGTGATTAGAAGTGGTTATAATTATAATCGTAGTTTATAAAAAATGCTTCAGGTACTTAAGGAATAACGAACTCTCAGGGTTAATACATCTTGGAACTCATGTAAAACTTAGCACTGCTTCCTGATTCTCTTCTTTTCTGTTTTCTGGCTCCTTGCTCAGCTTATAAGTTTGCAGTGCCTGTTCTGGATCTGCATGATTGGGGCATGGGTAAGGGGTTGAGGACAACTGTATTATTATTCCCCCTTGCCTTGCAGCTTGGATACCACTAGTGGTCTGGATGGTTCCAGGAGTGGCTGAATGTGTCCCTTTCACATCTTGGATAACAATTCCTAAACTAAGCCAGTAACTGTTTGAGAATGGTGATCTGGGAATGTTTGAGCTTCATCCAATCATTTGCTCTACAAATAATTATTGAGCATATGTTATGGGTGAGCCACTGTTTTGGGGTTATAATAGCCAATAAAACATAGTCCTGGCCCTCAAGGAGTTGAGAACTCAGAAAAAATAAATGGGCAGTTAGAATAAAGCATAGTTAAGGCTCTGGTAGAGATAACACTCAGGGTGATAATGGCAGCACTTGGAGGGGTTCCCAGCCGGTGCTTGAAAAGTGGATCTGGGAGGAGAGTAGGGTATCTAGGCAGACACCTGAAGGGTGAGGAGCTAGCCTTACAGTCATGGAAGAGTACGTCCTCTGTATGTGTGAAGGGGCAGGGGCTGTCTGGAACTTACTCTGGGTAGGGAGAAAAGCACGCTCAAAACCTGGAGGGGAGAGACCATGGTGCATTTCATGGACTTCTATCTGGTTTCACATTGAGGGGAGGTGTGGAGACTTTGGTAAGAGATGAGGCTGGAAAAGAATAAGCAGTAGCCAGATGAAGGGTCATGATTGCCATACCAAGGAGTTTGGATCCATCTTGAGGACACTGGCAAGCTGTGGAAGGATTTTAATCTTGGGGATGACGTGATAAACTTGAGGTTGACATCTCTCCCTGATTTTGCCACTGCTTTCCCATGTGCTATTGACAGTGTCATGATCCAAAAGGGTAAGTGCCAAAGAACCTGTGACTCTGTGGGTGTATTAGGGTTCTCCAGGGAAACAGAACCAATAGGAGGTGTATCTATTGATATATATCTATTTATCTTTCTGTATATCTCCAGTAGAATAAGTTACCTGGGGATTGTCATACAGACAGACATCTGACTTTTTGAAGACTTGAAAATTTCCAGCGGGAGCCTCAAGAGAAATATAAACTTGATTGTAATGTTTATGTTACTTAAGGATTGAGTTCTGCTCATATGAAAACTCAAATAACCATGGCTTTAAAACTGTAGGGTGTGGTTCCCAAATAGTGTGCCGAGGGCACTGGGGTACCACAGGAGACTCAGAGGGAGCCACGAGATATTTTAAAGTTTGCAGGAAGCATGGGAAGTGTGACATCCTTGAACACCAGGCAGACCACTAGTTTGAGGAGGCTCACAGTTTTCACCATGAGATTGCAGTATGTTCTTTTTGATGATATTGTATCTTTGAGAAACTACATATTTGGTAGTTGTGATTAAAAAAAGCAAGTAGTTTGTACATTCATGTTCAGAGCAACATTTTTCACAATAGCTAAAGGTAGAAATAACCCAAGTATACATCAGTGTATGGATGGGTAAACAAAATGTGTCATATCTATACAATGGAATATTATTCAGCCTTCAAACAGAAGGAAATTCTGTTATATGCTACAACATGGATGAACCTTTAAGACATTATGCTAGTGAAATATGCCAGACACAAAAGGACAAATATTGTATGATTCCTCTTATATGAGGTTCTTAGAATAGTCATAGAGACAGGAAGTAGAATGGTGGTTACTGTGGACTAGGGGAGGACAGAATGGGGAGCTATTGTTTAACGGGCACAGAGTTTCAGTTTGGGAAATGAAAAGTGGTGATGATTTTACAACAATGTGAATATATTTAATGCCACTAAACTGTATACTTAAGAAATGGTTAAGATGGGAAATTTTATGTATATTTTACCACAATAAAAAAAGCGCATACTAAGTGAAGATCAGTGTGGACTAGGAGATGAAGGTGGTGATGTCCAATCTGATTCCAAGGTTTGAGAAGTAGTAGAAGGCATAATTGAAATGCACATCCCATTCGTAATTGTGGTTATTTAAAAATGAAATAAAAATGCTTTTTAAAAAATTTATGTGTTAGTTTTTCAAACAGCTAATAAGTTATTAGTACATAATTACTATTCAGTTATTGACACCTAACTACTTAATAAACAGAACTGTTAGGTGTTCCTTTTGGCCTGGGGCGCCATGAAAAAATTACCAAGATGCTAAGAATGCCATGAACTGAGAACATCTGGGACCCTGTGTCTTAGGAGTTCATTTTTCTCACAGAAAGAACAAAGGTAGGTGATTGCTGCTAATGGTTAGAAGCTCAAGGAAGACAGGCTCAAGATCATGGAGCTTCCCTTAGTCTTTCCCTCTCGGTTGCACAGGGGCTGCCTCACTGCAGCGTCTCCATGGGTTTTGTCTTCTGAGGAGGCTGAAGGAGGAAGGAAGAAGGACAAAAGACAGAAAGTCAAAGGGGACTATTGCCCTGCAATCTACCTCCTATAATTGGCTTTTTCAGGAGCCACACTCAACTACTTCCACTTCATTAGCCAATCGTACATAACTGATCTCTTAAATGAAACTTATTCTTGGTTCCTGAGTATATCTTTTTAAAAAAGTTAGATTATATCATTTTGTATTATGTTCTATTGTATTTTACTTTTTAGCATTTGCTACCTTTATCTCTCTCTCAAGTAAGTTGAAACACTTGCAAGTAGGTTGCAGACATTGTGACCCTTTACCCCAAAATTCCTAAGCAGGTATCTTTCATGCCATATAACTAACATACATTAATCATAACCAAAAAATATAGCTTTGATGCAGCAGTATTATTTATAAACAGTTGTATCTTAAAATATAGTTCATACTCAGATTCATTATATATTTTATTTTACTTTATTATTATTTATAATATAAAGTATTATTTTCTTCCCCCTCTTATAATCTAGTGTTCTTTGTAGCCATTCTTTCCCCTAGCCATCTAGGATCTAATCAAAACTCAGACTTCTGTTTCTATCCTCTACTCTGACTCTGAGCCTCGTGGTACGCGGGCCTCTCACTGCTGTGGCCTCTCCCGTTGCGGAGCACAGACTCTGGACGCGCAGGCCCAGCAGCCACGGCCCACGCCCCCAGCCACTCCGCGGCATGTGGGATCCCCCTGGACCGGGGCATGAACCCGCACCCCCTGCATCGGCAGGCGGACCCTCAACCACTGTGCCACCAGGGAAGCCCCATGCATTACATTTGGTTGTCATGTCTCTCTGGTGTACTTTAATCTAGAATGGTCCTCTCCCCCTGCCTTTTTTTTGTGTTTCATGGTAAAATGTGTTGGTACTTTTAAAGAGTTCAGGTCAGCTGTCTTGTCTCACAATCTGATTTGTCTGTTCATCTCTACATGATTGGGTTCAGGTTAAACATTTTTGGCAGGAATACCACATAGGTGATTTGTGCACCACCCGTTGTGTTATACCAAAAAGCACTAAATCTTCATTTGTCCTAGTATTTGTGATGCTGCTTTTGGTTGTCTGTCTAAGGTGGTGTCACCAGATCTCTACATTGCAAAGGACACTTTTCAAAATTAACAATCGTATGTGAATATCTTATTCTGTAACAGCCTTTCATAGCATTTATTATTATTTATTTATTTTTTTGCGGTATGTGGGCCTCTCACTGTTGCGGCTTCTCCCGTTGCAGAGCACAGGCTCCGGACATGCAGGCTCAGCGGCCATGGCTTATGGGCGTAGGCGCTCCGTGGCATGTGGGATCTTCTCGGACCGGGGCACGAACCCGTGTCCCCTGCATCAGCAGGCGGACTCTCAACCACTGTGCCCCCAGGGAAGCCCTCATAGCATTTATTGATGATCCTTGTCTGAATCAGTTATGCTGCTGATTGCATAATAGTTATTTTCTGATTTTATCATTCCTTCTAGGTTTATTATCTGGTATTCTTCTGGAAGGGAGAGCTTCTCTCCCTTCTCTTTTAGAGTCATTGCAGATTCATGTATTCTTTTAAAAAATTCACTGTGCTATATAATTCACTACCATCATTGTTTTTCCTGATGCTCAAACTGTCCCAGATTTGGCCAATGGGAGCCCCTTCAAGTCAGTTCTTATGTCCTTTTGACATGTTCCCATTAAGTACTTCCTTGGTTTGAGACAAAGCAAGATGTTCTAGGCTCATTTGTACTTCCCTGCCCCAGACCTGGAATCAGCTATTTTTCCAAAAAGTTCAGGTTCCTTTTAGTGGGAATTGATACTTGGGAAACTGGATGAAAGGGTGTTCTTATTGGCTCTGGGGTGTCATTGCTTCTAGGTCCTTTCTGTGGACAGAGTGAGGAAATACACCAGACCAAGATAATGAGTTCCAGTTAAAATACATCACAGAGTTCTTCCTCACACTTCCTCACACTTCCTCATTGTGAATTTGTCAGTGAGAACCCTGGTTCTCAGGAACATGAGTGTATTTGTTTATTTGCTTTGTACTACAACAGAGAAAAAAGTTACTTTTAGCTTTATATTTCTAAGATATAGAAATTTGTTTTAAAAATGATTGCTTGCTACATGTCAATTTTTAATGTGCTGAGATAAGAATTTTCATATTTGTCTTTGCCGGTGAGTGACTGAGTTTGGAGGACTTTCTGCAGTTGGCAACTTTCTGGCCCTCCTAGAATTGGTGAGTACAGAATCTAAGTTAAATTGTACCACTAATGGCATTTCTCCCTACTTCCTGCTCAACAGTTACAGACTGGGAGAAATGCATTTTTCAAAGCATCTGGGAAATCAGTTTTATGATCCTCACTATAAGCACATTTGACATAGCTATTTAAATATTTAAGACAATTCCACATTCGCAGTACCCCTAGAACTATATAATTGGGAAGATTTTCATTGTAAAGGTTTTTTATTTTTCTTCGGGGCCTATGACATTTCTTGTTGGGCTCTGCTGTCCTTGGAGACAAAGGGAGTTAGTTATTCATTAGTGCTTGTGGGTTATTCATTATTGTTGGTCAGAAAAAGCAGAATAATATCAACAAAGGACACTAAGCTAATTGCGATTTAAAAACTCTTTTGTGTCACTTAAGGCTGGTGTCTCTTATAAAGACCTGGTCTAAGAAAATGTGTCGTGTGAGCCTGGGAGGTCTAAAAACTAGTGTACTTTAAATAATACATCAAGTTTTATTTTTATTCTTTATTGTTTGTGATTTACTGATTTAATTGGTTATAACCTGGAGCTTAGGTTAGAGCTTGATTCCTTAGTGGGTCAACTAGCTGCATAGTTTTCCCCCACTGCTCCATCAGAAAATTTTAAAATACTGCCACTGATTTAAAAAGATACTTTCCTATATCATTCCTTTACTTATGTTGATCCCTGGTAAAACAACAGACAATAAAAAAAAAATCTGCTAACACCAGTGAGTGAACCATGTTGAGTGTAGTCATGTTAGAAGTGGGGCAAGAATAGCAATTGGAGAATCCCACATTTTTGAAGAGATACAGTTGATATATTAGCTTAAGAAAGTTGGGGCAAAATATGTGGTTACTTTTTCCTCCCCTACTTCTGCTTTTTAATCATTTATATTTCCTTGCACTTCCAATGTGGCTTCCTGCAGAATTAGAGCAAATAAAGTTAATATTCCATAAAAGGTTCCCAAAATAACCAAACCAGTGAGAGACTAAAGGCTTTATTCCAGTTGAGGTGGCCAGAGTTTTCATTTCATCTTGCCGAACAAGACAGGTGAAACACAATGTTTACTTTTGTTTACTCTTTGGTCTGCACAGGGTTCACTTTGTGAGATTTATTGATGGTGAGTATAAGTCATATTGGTGATGGATTTCCAAGTATTACTGAATGGCAGGCACAATTTGTTCCAGTTATGAAAGTGGTTTGTCAGTCTCATAACATTCCACCTTTAAAAGAATATATTCTGTTAACACCCCTACCTTCTATACACACCTCAAATGCTATGGGGCATGACCTTGAAATGTTACATCTGTTAGTAACCTATAGCATTTTCTAAGGCTGTTAAACAGCAACAACTTTGGATTTGTAAAGTACTTTGTAGTTCATAACCTTTCATAGTGACTGTTTCATATGATTTTATCAAAGGCATAATCCTGTGAGCTAAGGCAAGTGTAATTGACCCCATTTTAGGGATGAAGAGACTGAGGCTCAATTTTCTAGAGATCTCATTTTTCATGTGGTGCATGGGTTGCCATTAAATAGGACTCCATAATCTGAGAGTTCCTGCTACAGGAATTCAGAGAAATCTTGCCCCCTCTCTTCAGTAGAGTCTAAGGTTGCTGCCTTCCTGAAAAAGTATATCTTTAAAAACTCAAAACCGTTCAGCCATCATTTCTATCCATGAGTTGAGGATATGGGCCCTTGCTCCTGTTTTAGAAAATTGTACTTGACACTTTTCAACAATAGGTCCTTCTGAGCAGGGAGGGCATTGTCTACCTGAGCAGGAAGCAGGAAGCCTTTGTGTGATGGCCACCTGAGTGACATCGGTATATATACAAGCATAAAGTCTTTAAACCCAGGCCGGAGGATATCATAAATATATGAATAGATTTGCTACTTCTGACACATCAGATTTTAAGGACACAATGGATGGTGACTTGTATTTAATACCTATTTTCATGGCTGCATTATTTGAATAATGAAAGAAATAGAAGGTGTGTAATTGGCTCTGACATAATAAACTGGTTAAAAAATGAGACTTGTGGTGTAGGATCTTGATACTCAAGGATAGTCTGAGGCCAACAGTGTTAGCATCCTCTGGGAGCTGGTTAGAAATGCACAGTCCCAGGGCCACCCCAGATCTGCTGAGTCGGATCTTGCATTTTAAAAGATCCCAGGTGATTGTTGTGCTCAGGGCTGGCTTAAGGGTGACTGCACAGTGCCCTGTCTCAGAAGGGGTGCCCTGTGCTTGGGGTATAATGCTCTGGGGTCACTGACTTGACATTATTACTAATTTTATCCCTGAAATTGTGTTTTGTAAGTGAAGTC
Source organism: Lipotes vexillifer (assembly GCF_000442215.2). Classification (NCBI taxonomy): domain Eukaryota; kingdom Metazoa; phylum Chordata; class Mammalia; order Artiodactyla; family Lipotidae; genus Lipotes; species Lipotes vexillifer. The sequence continues at coordinate 285,069 of NW_006794836.1, read as the reverse complement.
TGGTGGGACACTGGAGCTTGCGGGGGGAGGGGAGCTTCGAGTCTTAGTTCATACGTAGTTCCACATCTGGCCAGGATGGCCACTGGCTCCCTCGCCCCACCCAGTGTCCACTACTGCCCTCTGCCCTCAGCAGGGACCTGAGCATTGGTGTGGGGAAGTCAGGGTCAGATGTGTGTGCCCCACATGCCCAATCATGGGTGAGGATCTGGGCACCTTTGAAGGCCTGCATTCACTCTGTGAGTATCCCTGTTTGGAAGTAGCCCAGTGTTAAATAGCAAATAAAAAAATACCATGGCAAGTCAAGAGATGGGAGAAGAAAGGAAAATGCTATTTTCCTCCTTTTTGAACAAGGGATCCAGCATTTTCATTTTGGTCCCTGTAAATTATGCAACTGACCTTGCAAGTGCACACTGAAATTTGAGAAGCATTAGTATAAGAGAAAGAGCATGGACACTAGAGTCAGAAGACCCACATCTGGTTCACACTTTGCTGGTATATGACATTGGGCAAGCCACTTGACCTTCCTGACTCAGTTTTCTCATCTGTAAAATGGGGGTGATGTCTTATGCTTCTTTCCAAATGGGCAGGGTCTAAGTAAAGGGCAGACCTGGCGACATGTCTTTGGTAGGAGTGTGTCCAGAACACCTTTCATCTTTGGCTTTGGTTTCATGAGTCTGGTAAGCAAACCTGGACATCATGGCCTGAGGGTGGGATGGAGGTGGAGGGCAGGGTTCAGAATGGGAGAAGAAGGTCAAAAACCTGGGTTTCAAATCCTTGGGAGTAGATGGAAAGCAAGAGTCAAGGAACTGAGGAAGACAGGGACTGGGGATTGTGGGTAGGGAGAAGTGAGCATCAGAGAGCTTGTGAGCTGCACTCATAGGTTTCCCAAGTGGTTACCCACTTGTGTGGAAATCTCAGGCACGCATGAAATTGTGGAACAGAAAATGCGTTTGCTCTTGAGAGTTAAATTTGATGATACATGTGAGAATGTATTTTACACAGTAAACTGCCGGACGCATGTAAAGTATTGTTCTTCCTAATTACAGGGGCAGTATGGCTCTCCATAATCCACAGCACCTGCTGCTGAATGGAATGGCCTCAGCCCGATACCCTATTCATTCACGGATTTGTCCTTTGAAGTAAAGGCCAGCTTAGTCATAACTCCCAAGTCTGGGCAGTTTAAAAAGCTACTTGTTGTGTGGATGTAGAACCCTAAATTCTGTTTTCATGGTTTGCCTCAAAAGCTAGAGAGAAAAAAATTAAAACACAATAAACAAGCCTTGAGATGAAATAACATCTTTTAAGTTTGTCTTCCACCTAAAGATTTTACTGTAGATAGGGTGATCATATAATTTATTATCCAAACCAGGACACTTTCAAAAGTGAAATGGGGCCCTATTAATAATTATGCCCAGGACTACCCAGGATGAACTGGAATGAAGGCAGGGTTGCCCTACATTAAGGGGAAAGTTTAATTGCGTTTAAACTCGGCATCTTACTCAACTTGTTTAAGGTAAAGTAGTTCAACCTACTTGACAGGATTAGCCCCATGTAAGTTATTTCTTTCAAAATTATTTCTTGGGGCCATTGAGTGATTATTTGTATATTATTAGGTAGAATATATCAGTTTCTGGTTGTTCTACGGTTGGATATAAGTGAGCTAGCAATTATTTAGCACTTTGTATTTTGTATAACTGTGCTTAGCTTTACATATTTTAATTTAATCCTTCCCAGCTCTGTGAAGTAACCCCACTGAAAACATGAGGAAAGAGAGGCTTAGAAAGATTAAGTAACTTGACCAAGAGCACATGGGTATTTTAGCCCATGCCTCACTGACTTTGGAACCCTAAGTACTTTTATAGTATGTTGTTTTGGTTTTCTGGCACAGGGTTTGCCTCAACAGGCTAGGTTCTTGGCAGTTGAGTATGATTTCCTGAAAGACATAATTATGTCTACCATAATTTCTACCATATAGTATTGTAGTGTCTGTATATATTTATTTTGAAGAGAACAGTGAGCTGAAGCAAAAAATCACTGTCAAGTAAATTGTTGCAGGTGTTTGTGTCAACTTGTGTTAAAAGTGTTCCTCCTTACTTGATTAAGATAGTGGTTTTGGTGGCAATCAGGTAGGTAATGTGATATAAAAAAGGTACAGCTAATTTTTTTAAACCCTTACTCTGGGCTAGCTGCTGCACTAAGCAGAGCTGCTGGGCCATGCAACTAGAGAACAATTCAGAAGTCTAACATGATGGCCCTGGAGCTCAGTTCCTTTTAATCCTTGTAACAACCCTATGTGACATTAGATTAAGAAAACTAAGGTTTGAAGAGGTGAGTAATTTAGCAGCAGTCATGTGGCTAGAATGTGGCAAAGCTGGGAATTGAATCCAGGTACTGTCTGAACCGAGTGCCTTGGGTCTTAACCATCCTACTGTCTTCTATTGGGATGAGTCAGGTTACGGGGGCTGAGCTGGAGACCAGGGCCTTCTGTTGCATGTGTACTGATTCACCAAGTACCTTATTCAAGCCTCTTTTGGTTTCAGGTAACTTGAAATGCACTGGGCTAGCTTATGTAAAAGGGGATTTATTATAAGGAACCAAGGGTGTTTCATGGCACCCCAGAAGAGGATGGACCACAAGATCTTTTGAAGGACTATAAGAACAAGATACTTCTCCACACTGCTTCCCTCTAGGCAATGTGATTTTTTTATCTCTGCTGCTTCTGTTTGCACATTACTTCATTCTTCTCCCTGCAGATTGATTTTCTGTTGTGTGTGTGTGTGTGTGTGTCTGTATTAGTCAAGGTTCTCCAGAGAAATAGAACCAATAGGATTTATTTATTTTGTTGTTTATTTATTTATTATAAGGTATTGGCTCATGCAAGTATGTACGCAGAGAAGTACCAGAATCTGTAGTCGGCAAGCTGGGTACCCAGGAGGGCTGATGGTTTAGTTCTAGTCCAAGTATGAAGGCCTGAGAACGAGGAGAGCCTGTGGTGTAAGTGCCAGTCCAAAAGCAGGCAGCCTCGAGATTCAAGCAGAGTCAGTGTTTCAGTTTGAGTCCAAAGGCTGGAAAAGACTGAGGTCCCAGCTCAAAGCTGTCAGGCAGGAAATGTTCCTCCTTGCTTGTGGGAGGATCCACCTTTTGTTCTATGTACACCTTCAACTGATCGGACTAGGCCCATGCACATTGGGGAGGGCAGTCTCCTTGACTCAGTCTACTATTTCAAATGTTAATCTCATCTAGAAACACTTCACAGACATACCCAGAATAATATTTGACCAAATATCTGTTCACCCCATGGCCCAATTAAGTTGACCCATAAAATTAACCATCACAATATCTATGGCCTCAACATGGCTTTCTTCCCCAGCCCTAAACAGGTAATGTACTCAGAACTTCTGTGCTATGAGTCAACTGGGTAGTGTCCCTCTATCCCAGTTTTAGGTTCCTTGGAAAGAAAGAGAGTCTGGTTGGTCCAGCTTGGGTTAGGTCTGGTTCATCCAGCTGTGTAGGGAGAGCCTCATGGAATCAACATGGGTCCCTCCTGCTCAGAAAAGGAGCATGTAGGTTGAGTGATACCTAGGACTTCGTCTCCTAAGTAAACGTAGTTTGGGGATATGCTTCAAATAACGGTGACGTTTTCAGAGGTATCACAGAAATGGTGTTCTTCAGCTGGCAGGATTCCAAAGTAAGGGAGGAGATTGTGGAATAATGCCCACCAGAAAAAGTTAATTCTAAGAGAAGTTATTTTTTTAAATTTATTTTTCTACTTAAAAGATAAACTACTAAACTGTGATTGTGATTGTGATACTTCACATTACTTTTCAGTAGTGGCCACTACAGTTTATAAGGTAAACGATTTTTTTAATGTTACCAGATTTTCAGTCCTGGATGTGGGAATTAAGAAAGAGCATATAATAGTTGATCCATTAAGCATTTACGTTTATGTTGTATGGAGAGTGTAGTGAAGGTGAGGGTTGCCAGGGTTCAGATACGCAGACCAATGATTTCTATTTGAAATCACCTTGAACAGCACAGCAGTTAGAAGTAGTCTGGCTGTCAGTTTTGAAAAATTTCAGCATAGCTATTTCTTGTTGCCTTGGGTTATATAATCAGAGAGTATCTATTCATGATTTGAATACTCTTGCAGTTTTAATAGGAATCTGTCAGGCATAAAACACATACAATTAATCAGTGAGTCAAATTTTTAAAACTTGGAGTTGGGTGTTGAAAGCATATTTTCTTACATATTTGGCTCAGGTAATTTTCCCACATACATAGAAGCAAATTCTGTATAATTACCTATACATTATTGTGACAGGCAGAATCTAAGATGGCCCTCAATCTTTCGGCATTCATGCCCTTGTGTAATAGCCACCCCTTGAGTATAGGCTAGATGTAGGGACTTGCTTATAACCATGACAAAGGTGATGAAATGTTACTTCCATCATTAGGTTACAAAAGGTTTCACTGTTGTCCTGCTTGCAGACTCTCTTTATTGTCTTCTTGGTTTGTATCTTTGATTAAGAATGCTGTGATTTTGGAAAGGCCCATGTGGCAAGTAACAGAGAGGGGACTCTGGCCAAAAAACAGTGAGGAACTGAGTCCTCAGTCCATCAACTGTCCTGAAACTGAATTCTGCAAACAACCATGTAAGATTTGAAGTAGAGCCTTCCACAGCTGAGCCTTCAGATGAAACTCTAGCTCTAGCTGATACTTGGATTGCAGGCTTGTGAGAGACCCTGAAGCAAAAGGCCCATCCCAGCCATATTCAGATTCCTGACCCACAGAAACTGAGATAATAATACACATGTATTGTTTTAAGCCACTAAGTTGGTGGTAATTTATTATGTAGATAGATAACTAATACAGTTGTTGTCTGGACTTCTCTCTCTTTCAGAAGGCACGAGAAATTAGGCAACATCTAGGGGCAGGTGGGTAGGAATTAACCTCTGGGGTTTTTTTTTAGGTTTTGATTTGATTTTATTTTTTAAGATTATTTTATATTGAATTTTTTTTTTCTTCACTGTTATGTTTGCCTTCAACACTTTTTTTTTAACATCTTTATTGGAGTATAATTGCTTTTACAGTGGTGTGTTAGTTTCTGCTTTATAACAACGTGAATCAATTTTACATCTACATATATCTCTTCCCTCTTGCATCTCCCTCCCTCCCACCCTCCCCATCCCACCCCTCTAAGTGGTCACAAAGCACTGAGGTGATCTCCCTGTGCTATGCGGCTGCTTCCCACTAGCTATCTATTTTACGTTTGGTAGTTGTATATATGTCCATGCCACTCTTTCACTTTGTCCCAGCTTACCCTTCCCCCTCCGCATATCCTCAAGTCCATTCTCTAGTAGGTCTGCATCTTTATTCCTGTCTTGCTCCTAGGTTCTCCTGACCAATTATTTTTTCTTCTTTTTTCTTAGATTCCATATATATGGGATAGCATATGGTATTTGTTTTTCTCTTTCTGACATACTTCACCCTGTATGACAGTCTCTAGGTCCATCCACCTCAGTACAAATAACTCAGTTTTGTTCCTTTTTATGGCTGAGTAATATTCCATTATATATATGTGCCACATTTTCTTTATCCATTCATCTGTTGATGGACACTTAGGTTGCTTCCATGTCCTGGCTATTGTAAATAGAGCTGCAGTGAACATTTTGGTACATGACTCTTTTTGAATTAAGGTTTTCTCAGGGTATATGCCCAGTAGTGGGATTGCTGGGTTGTATGGTAGTTCAATTTTTAGTTTTTTAAGGAACCTCCATACTGTTCTCCATAGTGGCTGTACCAATTTACATTCCCACCAACAGTGCAAGAGGGTTCCCTTTTCTCCACACCCTCTCCAGCATTTATTGTTTGTAGATTTTTTGATGATGGCCATTCTGACCAGTGTGAGATGATATCTCATTGTAGTTTTGATTTGCATTTCTCTAATGATTAATGATGTTGAGCATTCTTTCATGTGTTTGTTGGCAATCTGTATATCTTATTTGGAGAAATGTCTGTTTAGGTCTTCTGCCCATTTTTGGATTGGGTTGTTGGTTTTTTTTGATACTGAGTTGCATGAGTTGCTTGTATGTTTTGGAGATTAATCCTTTGTCAATTGCTTCATTTGCAAATATTTTCTCCCATTCTGAGGGTTGTCCTTTGGTCTTGTTTATGGTTTCCTTTGCTGTGCAAAAGATTTTAAGTTTCATTAGGTCCCATTTGTTTCTTTTTGTTTTTATTTCCATTTCTCTAGGAGGTGGGTCAAAAAGGATCTTGCTGTGATTTATGTCATAGAGTGTTCTGCCTATCTTTTCCTCTAAGAGTTTGATGGTGTCTGGCCTTACATTTAGGTCTTTAATCCATTTTGAATTTATTTTTGTGTATGGTGTTAGGGAGTGTTCTAATTTCATTCTTCTACATGTAGCTGTCCAGTTTTCCCAGCACCACTTATTGAAGAGGCTGTCTTTTCTCCACTGTATATTCTTGCCTCCTTTATCAAAGATAAGGTGACCATATGTGCGTGGGTTTATCTCTGGGCTTTCTATACTGTTCCATTGATCTATATTTCTGTTTTTGTGCCAGTACCATACTGTCTTGATTACTATAGCTTTGTAGTACAGTCTGAAGTCAGGGAGCCTGATTCCTCCAACTCCGTTTTTCTTTCTCAAGTTTGCTTTGGTTATTGGGGGTCTTTTGTATTTCCATACAAATAATGAAATTTTTTGTTCTAGTTCTGTGAAAATTGCCAGTGGTAGTTTCACAGGGATTGCATTGCATCTGTAGATTGCTTTGGGTAGTAGAGTCATTTTCACATTGTTGATTTTTCCAATCCAACTGGTATATCTCTCCATCTGTTTGTATCATCTTTAATTTCTTTCATCAGTGTCTTATAATTTTCTGCATACAGGTCTTTTGTCTCCTTAGGTAGGTTTATTCCTAGATATTTTATTCTTTTTGTTGCAATGGTAAATGGGAGTGTTTTCTTGATTTCACTTTCAGATTTTTCATCATTAGTATATAGGAATGCCAGAGATTTCTGTGCATTAATTTTGTATCCTGCTACTTTACCAAATTCATTGATTAGCTCTAGTAGTTTTCTGGTAGCATCTTTAGGATTCTCTATTTATAGTATCATGTCATCTGCAAACAGTGACAGCTTTACTTCTTCTTTTCCGATTTGGATTCCTTTTATTTCCTTTTCTTCTCTGACTGCTGTGGCTAAAACTTCCAAAACTATGTTGGATAAGAGTGGTGAGAGTGGGCAACCTTCTCTTGTTCCGGATCTTAGTGGAAATGGTTTCAGTTTTTCACCATTGAGGACGATGTTGCCTGTGTGATTGTCATATATGGCCTTTAGTATGTTGAGGAAACTTCCCTCTATTCCTACTTTCTGGAGGGTTTTTATCATAAATGGGTGTTGAATTTTGTCAAAAGCTTTCTCTGCATCTATTGAGATGATCATATGGTTTTTCTCCTTCAATTTGTTAATATGGTGTATCACGTTGATTGATTTGTGTATATTGAAGAATCCTTGCATTCCTGGTATAAACCCCACTTGATCATAGTGTATGATCTTTTTATTGGATTCTGTTTGCTAGTATTTTGTTGAGGATTTCTGCATCTATGTTCATCAGTGATATTGGCCTTTAGTTTTCTTACTTTGTGACATCTTTGGGTTTGGTATCAGAGTGATGGTGGCCTTGTAGAATGAGTTTGGGAGTGTTCCTCCCTCTGCTATATTTTGGAAGAGTTTGAGAAGGATAGGTGTTAGCTCTTCTCTAAATGTTTAATAGAATTCGCCTGTTAAGCCGTCTGATCCTGGGCTTTTGTTTGTTGGAAGATTTTTTTTTTTTTTTTTTTTGTGGTACGCGGGCCTCTTACTGTTGTGGCCTCTCCCTTTGCGGAGCATGGGCTCCGGACGCACAGGCTCAGCAGCCATGGCTCACGGGCCCAGCCGCTCCGTGGCATGTGGGATCTTCCCGGACCAGGGCACAAACCCATGTCCCCTGCATCGGCAGGCAGACTCTCAACCACTGCACCACCAGGGAAGCCCTGTTGGAAGATTTTTAATCACAGTTTCAATTTCAGTGCCTGTGATTTGTGTGTTCATATTTTTTATTTCTTCCTGGCTCAGTCTCAGAAGGTTGTGCATTTCTAAGAATTTGTCCATTTCTTCCAGGTTGTCCATTTTATTGGCATATAGTTGCTTTATTGCCATTTTATTGGCATATAATCTCTCATGATCCTTTGTATTTCTGCAGTGTCAGTTGTTACTTCTCCTTTTTCATTTCTAATTCTAATGATTTGAGTCTTCTCCCTTTCTTTCTTGATGAGTCTGGCTAATGGTTTATCAATTTTGTTTATATTCTCAAAGAACCAGCTTTTAGTTTTATTGATCTTTCCTATCGTTTCCTTCATTTCTTTTTCATTTATTTCTGATCTGATCTTAATGATTCCTTTCCTTCTGCTAACTTTGGGGTATTTTTCATTCTTCTTTCTCTAATTGCTTTGAGTGTAAGGTTAGGTTGTTTATTTGAGATGTTTCGTGTTTCTTAAGGTAGGATTGTATTGCTATAAAGTTACCTCTTAGAACTGCTCTTGCTGCATCCCATAGGTGTTGGGTCGTTGTGTATTCATTGTCATTGGCTTCTAGGTATTTTTTTGATTTCCTCTTTGATTTCTTCAGTGATCTCTTGGTTATTAAGTAGTGTGTTGTTTAGCCTCCATGTGTTTGTATTTCTTACAAATTTTTACCTGTAATTGATACCTAGTCTCATAGTGCTGTGGTCGGAAAAGATACTTGATACAATTTCAATTTTCTTAAATTTACCAAGGCTTGATTTGTGACCCAAGATATGATCTATCCTGGAGAATGTTCCGTGAGCGCTTGAGAAGAATGTGTATTCTGTTCTTTTTGGATGGAATGTCCTATAAATATCTATTAAGTCCATCTTGTTTAATATATCATTTAAAGCTGTGTTTTCTTATTTATTTTCATTTTGGATGATCTGTCCATTGGTGAAAGTGGGGTGTTAAAGTCCCCTACTATGGTTGTGTTACTGTTGATTTTTCCTTAATGGCTGTTAGTATTTGCCTTATGTTTTGAGGTGCTCCTATATTGGGCGCATAAATATCTACAACTGTTATATCTTCTTGGATTGATCCCCTTGATCGTTATGTAGTGTCCTTCTTTGTCTCTTGTAATAGTCTTTGTTTTAAAGTCTCTTTTGTCTGGTATGAGAATTGCTATTCCAGCTTTATCCATTTGCATGGAATATCTTTTTCCATCCCCTCACTTTCTGTCTGTATGTGTCCCTAGGTCTGAAGTGGGTCTCTTGTAGACAGCATATATACGGGTCTTGTTTTTGTATCCATTCAGCCAGTCTATGTCTTTTGCTTGTAGCATTTAATACATTTACATTTAAGGTAATTATCAGTATGCATCTTATTACCATTTTCTTAATTGTTTTGGGTTTGTTTTTGTAGGCCTTTTCCTTCTCTTGTGTTTCCTGCCTAGAGAAGTTCCTTTAGCATTTTTTGTAAAGCTGGTTTGGTGGTGCTGAATTCTCTTAGATTTTGCTTGTCTGTAACGCTTTTAATTTCTCCGTCATATCTGATTGAGATCCTTGCTGGGTAGAGTAATCTTGGTTGCACGTTTTTCTCCTTCATCACTTTAAATATGTCCTGCCACTCCCTTCTGGCTTGCAGAGTTTCTGCTGAAAGATCAGCTGTTAACCTTATGGGGATTCCCTTATGTGTTATTTGTTGTTTTTCCCTTGCTGCTTTTAATATTTGTTCTTTGTATTTAATTTTTGACAGTTTGATTAATATGTGTCTTGGTGTGTTTCTCCTTGGATTTATCCTGTATGGGACTCTGTGCCTCCTGGACTTGTTTAACTATTTCCTTTCCCATATTAGGGAAGTTAACATCTATAATCTCTTCAAATATTTTCTTGGTCCCTTTCTTTTTTCTCTTCTTCTTCTGGGACTCTTATAATTCGAGTATTGGTGCATTTAATAGTGTCCCAGAGGTCTCTGAGACTGTCCTCAGTTCTTTTCATTGTTTTTTCTTTATTCTGCTCTGCAGTAGTTATTTCCACTATTTTATCTTCCAGGTCACTTATCTGTTCTTCTGCCTCAGTTATTCTGCTATTGATCCCTTCTAGAGAATTTTTAATTTCATTTATTTTATTGTTCATCACTGTTTGTTTGCTCTTTAATTCTTCTAGATCCTTGTTAAACGTTTCTTGTTTTTTCTCCATTCTATTTCCAAGATTTTGGATCATATTTACTATCATTATTCTGAATTCTTTTTCAGGTAGACTGCCTATTTCCTCTTCATTGTTAGGTCTGGTGGGTTATTGCCTTACTCCTTCATCTGCTGTGTGTTTCTCTGTCTTCTCATTTTGCTTATCTTACTGTGTTTGGGGTCTCCTTTTCACAGGCTGCAGGTTCGTTGTTCCCGTTGTTTTTGGTGTCTGCCCCCAGTGGCTAAGGTTGGTTCAGTGGGTTTTGTAGGCTTCCTGGTGGAGGGGACTAGTGCCTGTGTTCTGGTGGATGAGGCTGGATCTTGTCTTTGTTGGGCAGGTCCACGTCTGGTCATGTGTTTTGGGGTGTCTGTGGCCTTATTGTGATTTTAGGCAGCCTCTCTGCTAATGGATGGGGTTGTGTTCCTGGCTTGCTCGTTGTTTGACGTAGGGTGTCCTGCACTGTAGCTTGCTGGTCGTTGAGTGGAGCTGGGTCTTGGCATTGAGTTGGAGATCTCTGGGAGACTTTTGCTGTTTGATAGTACAGGGAGCTGGGAGGTCTCTTGTGGACCAGTGTCCTGAACTTGGCTTTCCCACCTCAGTGGCACAGCCCTGATGCCTGGCTGGAGCACCGAGAGCCTGTCCTGCACATGGCTCAGAATAAAAGGGAGAAAAAAAAAGAGAGAAAGAAAGAAGATAAAATAAAATAAAGTAAAATAAAATAAATAATTATTAAGAAACAAAATTTTTTTAAGTAATCATAAAAAAAAGAAAAAAAACAGACGGAACCCTAGGACAAATGGTAAAAGCAAAGCTATACAGACAAAATCACACACAGAAGCATACACATACACACTCACAAAAAGAGTAACAGGCAAAAAGTATATACATATCGTTGCTCCCAAAGTCCACCTCAGTTTGGGATGATTCCTTGTGTATTCAGGTATTCCACAGATGCAGGGTCCATGAAGTTGATTGTGGAGATTTAATCCGCTGCTCCTGAGGCTGTTGGGAGAGATTTCCCTTTCTCTTCTTTGTTCGCACAGCTCCCGGGGTTCAGCTTTGGATTTGGACCCGTCTCTGAGTGTAGGTCGCAGGAGGGCGTCTGTTCTTCGCTCAGACAGGACGGGTTTAAAGGAGCAGCTGATTCGGGGGCTCTGGCTCACTCAGGCCGGGGGGAGGGAGGGGTACGGATGCGGGCCTAGCTTGCGGCGGCAGAGGCCAGCATGTTATTGCACCAGCCTAAGGCACGTTGTGCGTTCCCCCGGGGATGTTGTCCCCGGATCACGGGACCCTGGCAGTGGCGGGCTGCACAGCCTCCCGGGAGGGGAGGTGTGGAGAGTGACCTGTGCTCGCACACAGGCTTCTTGGTGGCGGCAGCAGCAGCCTTAGCGGCCCATGCCCGTCTCTGGGGTCCGCGCTGATATAGCCACGGCTCGCGCCCGTCTCTGGAGCTCCTTTACGCGGCGCTCTTAATCCCCTCTCCTCGTTCACCAGGAAACAAAGAGGCAAGAAAAAGTCTCTTGCCTCTTCGGCAGGCCCAGGCTTTTTCCCGGACTCTCTCCCGGCTAGCTGTGGCGCACTAGCCCCCTTAAGTCTGTGTTCACGCAGCCAACCCCAGTCCTCTCCCTGGGATCCGACGTACGAAGCCCGAGGTTCAGCTCCCAGCCCCCGCCTGCCCCAGCGGGTGAGCAGACAAGCCTCTCGGGCTGATGCGTGCTGGTCGGCACTGATCCTCTGCACGGTAATCTTTCGGCTTTGTCCTCCGCACCCCTGTTGCTGCGTTCTCCTGCTTGGCTCCGAAGCTCCCCGCTCCGCCCCCCGCAGCCTCCGCCCACGAAGGGGCTTCCTAGTGTGTGGCAACCTTTCCTCCTTCACAGCTACCTCCCACTGGTGCAGGTCCCGTCCCTATTCTTTTGTCTCTGTTTTTTCCTTTTTTCTTTTTTTGCCCTACTCAGGTTCGTGGGGGAGTTCTTGCCTTTTGGGAGGTCTGAGGTCTTCTGCCAGCATTCAGTAGGTGTTCTGTAGGAGTTATTACACATGTAGATGTATTTCTGATGTATTTGTGGGGAAGAAGGTGATCTCTGCATCTTAACTCTTCCGCCATGTTTAAGTTCCTCCCTTATTGAAGTATTGAATTACAATGTTGTGTTAATTACTGCTGTACAGCAAAGTGACTCAGTTATACATATATACATTCTTTTGCATATTCTTTTCCATTATGGTTCACCACAGGATATTGAATATAGTTCACTGTGCTATACAGTAGGACCTTTTTGTTTATCCATTCTATATATACCAGTTTGCATCTGCTAATCCCAAACTCCCAATCCACCTTTCCCCCTCCCCCTCCCCCTTGGCAACCACCAGTCTATTATGTCCCTGATTCTGTTTCTGTTTCATAGACAGGTTCATTTGTGTCATATTTTAGATTCTACATATAATTGATATCATATGGTATTTGTCCTTCTCTTTCTCACTTACTTTACTTAGTATGATAATCTCTGGTTTATCCATGTTGCTGCAAATGGCATTATTTCATTCTTTTTTATGGCTGATTGGTGGAATTAACCTCTGTTGAGGGCCCATGATATGCCAGACATGGTGATAGGCTCTAAGATTCAGCAGAGCCAGATTGTAAGGCCTTTGTTATTACCTCCATTTTACAAAAGTGGAAATAGACATTCAGAGAAGTGAAATTATTTGCACAAGTTTACATGACTTATAAGAGGCAGAACCAGTGTTTGAATGCAGGTCTGTCTTACTCCAGTGTCTCTGTTCCTTCCGTGCATCTGGCTAACTCCTGCAAGCTATGACAAACACTGGTGTGGCATTATTACCTAGAAAAAAAGGATTAAACAAAGACAGTTCATATTTAAGCATTCACCAAGTAGCCAAATACCTTCTGTGGCTTGTTGTCAGGACTCACCCCCACCCCTACGTCTTTCTTCTCAGTGTCATGTTCCCACCAGCTATTCTTTTGCTTCTCTCTTCCTGCCCTCCATCTCCATCTAAACCTGTGTTTCATAGCCCTACTTTTATTGCCCCCTTTATTATTCTCAGACAAAATTCATGGACAGTATTGTCTACCTACACACTTAATTTTTAAAAATGGATATAATTTCATAACTGAAATACAAGGAAAATAATTTATAATAAAATAAAATGCATTTAAATATGAAAATGTTCCAGCGCAACTATACTAGAAGACATAATGAAGTAGATAAGCTTGCACATAAAAGTGGAATTAGCTAAAATTCTGATGATTTAGAATTGTATTTGTTGTATTGGTGGCTCAGATATCTAGTTGTTTGCTTTCAGTGATAGGATTTCATGAAATGGTGGACAATACTTCATAATATTTCTGTCAAAACAATAATGCACTTGATTTGCACTATAACTTCATTTTAGGTAATTTAGTATAAATAAGAATTATGAAAATAAAATTGACTTCAGTTCTAAACTCAGATGATTATAAACAGGTTTTTAACTATGTGAATGTCTGGTGAGACACTTGAAAATCATGTGGGATAGTTTTTTATTGTGTGGGACTGTGTGGCATCCCTGCCTTCACCACTGAATGCTGATAATGATAACAACCCAGAATGCCCCCAGAATTTCCAGATGTCTCCTAGCGGGCAGTGTCCCCCAAACCCACTGATATAAATCTAAATTTGCTTTCAGCAAAAGAGATGATCAACTGATTAAAGTATCACAATTGTCAGAGGTGTTTATGTTTTAACTGGGTCAATATCTTAAGACAAAGAAAGGCATCATTCATGGTGGAATTTGTTTGTGGGGGGTAGAGAAGTGGCAGTGTGAGGGATGAAGAAGATCTCCTTTTTGCAACCCGTAAACTATGTGGCATATGTGTAATCTTTATATTTTTGATTCTAGCCTTTCTTCTTATATCCCTTTTCTTTAGGCTCCGTATACACTTTACATGACAAATTAGATGTCTTTCTTTTTTTTTTGGCCAAGCTTTGCGGCATGTGGGATCGTTGTTGCCCAACCAGGGATCGAATCTGTGCCCCCTGTGTTTAAGTGTGGAGTCTTAACCACTGGACCACCAAGGAAGTCCCTAGATGTCTTTCTAAGTCAAATTCTTTTTTAATTTTCTAATTGTATTTTAAGAGCTTCTCTATGTATCTAGTGCTGTCAAAAAATCAACTGATATTTTCTGAGCATTGACTTTAACTAAGATGATGTTGTGCTAGCTACTATGGGGTCAAAGGTGAACAAGATGCAGCCTGAAATCTCAGTATATTTGTGATTGTAACTCAATGCAGCACACATTTACAGGGCAAGGCACAATGCTAGGCATTCTGCAGATACACACACACACACACACACACACATATATGTGTACATACATTTGTGTTTATACCTTCAGGGAGCTGATACATATCAATATATATAAGTATGAAGAAAATCAATATGAACACAATCAAATATGAAGAGAGACGGAGAAACTTTAAAAAACAAGAGATTGTATGAATAATAGTTCATTAACAAGAATAAATAAATTTCACAGGCTTTATGTACTTATATGTAACTCACAACATGTAAGTATACAAAGCCTTTGAAATGACATATATGAACTGTATAATATACTCTTTATATTATATATGCTAATATAACTATTATTTATATTATAATTTTTATAGAAAGTCTTTTATTAAATGAATAAGTAAAAGTTCCCAGAGGCAACTTTTTCCTCCATTTTTTTTTTTTTAATAAATAATATTCTTTTTTCTTTAAACCCCACATTTGTTTATTTTTGGCTGTGTTGGGTCTTCGTTTCTGTGCGAGGGCTTTCTCTAGTTGTGGCAAGCGGGGACCACTCACTATCACGGCCTCTCTTGTTGCAGAGCACAGGCTCCAGACATGCAGGCTCAGTAGTTGTGGCTCATGGACCTAGTTGCTCCGTGGCATGTGGGATCTTCCCAGACCAGGGCTCGAACCCGCATCCCCTGCATTAGCGGGCAGATTCTCAACCACTGTGCCACCAGGGAAGCCCTCCTCCATTGTTTTATACATTGGAAATATATCTTCATACATAGATAACTTTATATCCCACGGAGTATGTCTTTAGTTTACATTGACAAGAGGAGAAGATAAGCTAAGAGGAGATCTCATATCTCAAGCGGATAAGTTGAAATCAGACATTAAGAAGAGCTCCCTTTGAGGGACACAGGGTGTTTTAACATGTTTCAGGTAAAGGATTGGTGTTGCGTTCTCTGTCGATTTTAATGATAAGGAGTGATTTGTGTAGTGTGAGGAAGCTGGGCCTAAATGTCCATCCAATGATGTATCAGCCATGGCCCAGTCAGGAAAAGAGAAACCACTTCAGCTATTTTAAGAGATAGTCTAATATCAGAAATTAACAGGTTAAACAGATATTGAAGGACTGAAAAGGGGAAACAAACAGAACTCTGAGGTAACATATAGATAATAATTGTAGAAAGCAGCTACCATCTTAGGGCTGGAAGATCAAAAGGAAGAAATTCAAAGTTACCAGAACCTAGAAATTCAGAGGAAGAGCCCACAGGGCTGGGACCCAGACCTGTGAGGAGGTGCTGCCCAGCTGGTGCTGGTACTTTGGAGAGCTGGGACACACTTCCCTTCCAGTGGCTCTTACAGAATCAAACCAACAAGTATGAACTCCTACTCTCTGTGAAGCATCACTACAGACCCTGGAGTACTCTACACAGATGTCAAGTCAATAATGATTCTCAAAACAAAAGTCATGGATTAGATCTAAACACTGGTGGGACATTTCCACCTTTTATTCTTGACCTTAAATTGCCTAGAATAATTACACTGGTTAGGTCTAGGCATAAGTCACTAAGCCATACTATTGCATTCCTTTCAAACTGTTTGTATCAAGAGAAGCTTGCATATTTGAAAAGTGTTCAGAACAAGCCCAGAGAAATAAAGCAAAGTGAGACCTTAACCTCCTTTTCGTGATTTGTTTACAGTCTTAACAAGATTGGAAAGAATAATGATATCTAATACTTACATAACACTTATGATGTGGTAGATATTATAAGTGCTTGATATCTGATTTTTAAAAAATGTATTATTGGGACATATTTAAGTTGCCCCCAAACCCAGTGAGGTGGGGGCCATCATGCTAGTTGTTGTTATTATTATTATTCCTCGTATTTTATAGGTGAGGAAACTGAGGTATGGTTGAATAACTTGTCCGAGGTCACACAACTAGTAAGTGCAAAGTTAAGATGTAAACCAGCCAGTTTGACTCTAGAGTACATGATCTTAACTACTAAGCCATATTGGCAATTTATGTCTATAAAACCTGTGTTCTTATTTATCTATGGATGGATAGCAAATCAGTTCTTTTCTTCAGCAATGATGTAGTTTATTAGGAATGCTGGCTTGGGGATTGGGAGAATGAGGTTCAAAACCTAAGTCTTCCAATAATTTTCTTAGAGATTTTATGAGAGTCATCCTAGCAATTTGGGCTCTTTGTATAATGAAGAAGTTGAATGAAATTATTTTAGAAATTTTTTTCTACCTATCATTGTTTTATGATTTGTAAGGAGCTTCGTTACTTTTTTAGGAATTGGGAGCTAGAGGTGAAGCCTGACTTGCAGGGTGAGTTAGCTGTCAGTTTCCTAATATGTGTCAGACATAAACTTGGTAGTGGTAGTGTGATTGATAGCTAAGTAGACAGAGATTGTCAAGGACAAATAGAGTAAGGACTCATTTGCCCAGACATTTGGGCACTATGGGTTGACTGTTGTTTTAATTCCCATTTTTTGCTGAATTTCTCTTTTTCTGCATTAGAAGTCAGTCTTGCCGGAAACTTTCAAAACACTGCTTAGAAGTTAATTTCATCTCTGGAGCTTTAGCCAAGAGAGGATGGTCTCTTCTGCTAGCTTCCCTTGCTCCTAAGGGACTGTCTACTTTCCCAGTTTCCCTGGTGGTGCAGTGGCTAAGAATCCACAGTGGTTAAGCTATCTATCTATTTATAGATAGCTCATTTACAGACTTATCTTTGATCCAAACACTAGAGAGCTAGAGTCCAGAGACTGAAAAATGCCCACAAACTAGAAAAATCTAGCAAAAGTGTTCTCAGATTAGAAGATGGGCGATGAGGGGCTTCCCTGGTGGCGCAGTGGTTGAGAATCTGCCTGCCAATGCACGGGACACGGGTTCGAGCCCTGGTCTGGGAAGATCCCACATGCCACGGAGCAACTGGTCCCGTGAGCCACAATTACTGAGCCTGCGCGTCTGGAGCCTGTGCTCCGCAACAAGAGAGGCTGCTATAGTGAGAGGCCCACGCACGGCAATGAAGAGTGGCCCCCACTTGCCACAACTAGAGAAAGCCCTTGCACAGAAATGAAGACCCAACACAACCATAAATAAATAAATAAATAAAATTTAAAATAGCTCCAACTCACGGTGACCTGTGAAAACCCGATGCTAAGTAAAGGAAGCCAGACATAGAAGTTCACATGTGATGCATGATTCCATTTATAAAAAATAAATTAAAAAAAAGAAGATGGGAGATGAGTTGTGTTGGCTTAATAAACCTTATCCTAAGGTTATGGAGGGAACGTGGGTGTGTGTGGAGTAGGTGTATGTGTGTGGGGAAAGCTTTTCTCTTATTCTCCAAGCAGGGACATTCTCTTTTACCCTTAAGCATTCTCTTTTTTTTCCATTTCCTTCTCTCCCACCCACATTTTCCAAAGCCTTGATTTTTATGAAAGAGCTGAGTCTTTGAAGCCTTTACATTAAATGGGTTGTATTGTAGCATGTAGCACTTATCAGCAGTTCTATAAAATTTATGGGTTTATTTAGAGTCAAAAGTGATTTCAGATTAGATTCTAAGTGTTGCCAAGTGTCACAATTGACGTTGTTTTGGTAAATTTAGAACAAAAGAATAATTTTGGCTCATGTTTAGTAATAAAGTTGAATACAGATACGTAGTTTGTTTTCCAAATAATTCTTTGGAATCTTTGAATTGTGTCAGGATATTTTTTTTTACTACTTATAATATTGCAGTGAAATATATTTTTTTTACTATTTATAATGCAGTGAAATAAATGCATCGTTACCATAATGGATGATGTCCATCCCATATACACTCAAGAACCACAAGGCTGATAAGGAGGGAATATGTGTGTGTGTGTGTGTGTGTGTGTGTGTGTGTGTGTGTGTGTGTGTATAAAATGTATGCCTATAGTTGTAGATATGCTAGATAGCATGGGCAGTGAGAATGAGTGGCATCTTGATAGGGTACACATATGGGCTATTCCTAATTTATATTGCAATAGAAGAAAGAAGCGAAGTCACTTTACTGCATCTCGAACTTGTGGTACCTGTTCTTAGGTCTTGTGCTCTTCTAGAATTGAGCTAGAGGATACCAGAGAATTTTCCTGGAGCTCTGTCAAGCTGTAGGAGGGACCCATCTGAGGCACTCCATCCTGCACGGTCAGGAGTTAATGGAAGTTTGAGGCAAGAAGTTGGTTTGGTT
Source organism: Lipotes vexillifer (assembly GCF_000442215.2). NCBI lineage: Eukaryota > Metazoa > Chordata > Mammalia > Artiodactyla > Lipotidae > Lipotes > Lipotes vexillifer. The sequence continues at coordinate 266,319 of NW_006794836.1, read as the reverse complement.
CTTTCTGCATAAGCCAGGCAGCTGATTTTCCTGGTGACAGATGAAGAGCCAGGATGAATGTGGTTTACTGAAGTATTTGGCTTTGGTTTACTCCAGGCTGTGAACTTGTCACCTCTAGTTCTTATTTAAATTTATAATCTTCAGGGGAGAAGAATTCATAATGTGGGGAATATGGGGTGATGAAGTAGTATGACAAATGTCTTATTTGATGCCTCATCACCATAACATGGCATGTGATCTCTGTATGTGCATGTCTCTGCATTTGCCTGTGGTCAGTTTTCTTCAGTTAATTGTATTTGGGTAAATGAGTTCTTGTGATTTAACATAGAAATTAAATTTCAAGCAGTACAAGTGACAGCATTTTTTTCCTGTGATAGGAGGTAGACTTGAAACATTAGAGGTAATTCTAGCTCAATCCCTCCATTTTACAGGTAATGACATATAGAGGCAGTACATAGCGTAGCATATTGGTTAAGGGTGTAGACCAGGAGTATGATAGACCTGAGATTGAATCTAAACGCTCCCTAGGATCACCTCTGGGACCTTGAGCAAGTGACAACATTTGTATGTACCTCATAGAAACTTAAAAAATTAAGATAATATATGTTCAGAATTTCACATAATTATTGATACGTAAGACATGCTAATATGTTAAGTAGCATAGTGTGAAATTAGCACAGTAAACAACAGACTTTAGACCAAATAACCAGGTCTTTTGAGCTGAAAGTCTTTGCCTTGTCATCTTTCACCAGATATAAACTCTGTGAGGACAGAAGATTGTTTTTTCACTAAGAATTTGAGAGCCCATTGTATGCCCATGTGAACAAGAAAAAGTCTCACCTTATATTCTAATGGGAATAGCAATCAACAAGTAAATACCTGAGATATATTTTCATAGGGTGATAAGTACAATAGAGAGAAGCAAAGTAGAATAATGGGGCTCAGAGGGATGGGGATAATATTTTAGAATGGATGTCCAGAGAGAGCTTCTGATTTAAGTGAGGAGTAAGCCATCTGAAGATCTAAGGAAGAGTGTTCCTTGAAGAGATAAAAGAAAGTGTATCGGACTTGATGTGATTCTGGTTTAGCTAGATCATTTAGGTCCTTAGAGACTGAAATAGGGAGTTCAGAGATTTTAAGTGTGATGGGAACTCCTTTGAAGGGCTTCAAGTAGAGAACTGATATTATCTAACTTATAAAGCGGAAGTTCTGGTTACTGTGTTGAGAATAGACTGGGTGGGAGGGAAGGAGTGGAAACAGGAAAACCAGTTAGGTTATTGCAGCAGCCCCAGTGAGATGGATGGAGGGTTCAGATCTGAGATGGGTTTTGATTACAGGACTTGCTGAAGGATTGGTTGTGATGATAAGAAAAGGAAGAATCAAGGAAGAACTCTAGGTGATTTTCCTGAGCATGTAGTGAATGGCAGTACCATTACCCTACATGGAAAAAAATTGAGTTTGAGGGTAAGAGATCAGGATTTTATTTTGAACATATTATATTTGTGATACCTGTTTAGTCCTTCAAGTGAGGATGTCAAGTACATAGTTGGATATATAAGTGTGGCACTCTGGAGTGAAGTGGGAGCTAGAGATAGAAATGTGGGAGTTAACAGTATAGAGAAGATATTTGATGTCATGGGACTACAAGGGACTTCCCAGGTGGAGAGTGAGGATGGAGAAAACAGCCAAGAACTGAGCCTTGGGGCAACCAACACTGGAGGCTGGGAAGAGGGAGAAACTGATAAGCTACAATCAGTGGGGTAAGAGGAACACAAAGATAGAAGATGTCCTGGAAACCAAATGAACAAAATGTGTGAAGAAAGGAGTGATAACTTGGTCAAATGTTGCTAAGAGGTTGGGAAAGATGAAACCTGAAAATTCTCTATTGAATTGGAGAAGATGGAGGCCACTGTTGGCCTTGACAAGAGGACAAAGGCCACGTTGTTGTGTCTGGCTTTTTCACTGCTATGTTTCCTGTGAAATACATTGTGTCTGGAACATGATAGAAACTTAAAAACATCGGTAGAATGCTGGATGAATGAATTAATTAATGAATTGACAAGCCAGACTTTCCTCCTTTTTGTAGTCTCAGTGCAGTCTTTGGTTATTTTAGACTTTAGTGTTTTTTTTTTTAACATCTTTATTGGAGTATAATTGCTTTATAATGGTGTGTTAGTTTCTGCTGTATAACAAAGTGAATCAGCTATACATATACATACGTCCCCATGTCTCCTCCCTCTTGCATCTTCCTCCCACCCTCCCTATCCCACCCCTCAAGTGGCTGCTTCCCACTAGCTATGTATTTTACACTTGGTAGTGTATATTGTCCATGCCACTCTCTCACTTCGTCCCAGCTTACCGTTCCCCCTCCCCGGGTCCTCAAGTCCATTCTCTATGTCTGCGTCTTTATTCCTGTCCTGCCCCTAGGTTCTTCAGAGCCATTTTTTTTGTTTTTTAGATTCCATATATATGTGTTAGCATACGGTATTTGTTTTTCTCTTTCTGACTTACTTTACTCTGTATGACAGACTCTAGGTCCATCCACCTCACTACAAATAACTCAATTTTGTTTCCTTTTATGGCTGAGTAATATTCCATTGTATATATGTGCCACATCTTCTTTATCTATTCATCAGTTGAAGGACACTTAGGTTGCTTCCATTAGACTTTAGTTTTTAGTTTTATCAGGGACAAAATCATATGATTATAATAAAACATGTACATGGCTTCTCTCAGCTAACAGTCTGTAATATTGACTGAACATTTACCTCACATGTTCATTAATGAAAAGTTTATAAACCACCATAGTTCTAGACAATGTCCTACATTATACAGTAGAATGAAGTAGTTAAAGAAGTGATCGATCCATTAATACTGCACACCCTGTCCTCCCTGTTCCTGAGTCTGCAGAGTCTCTCTGAGTCATCCTGGGGTTTATCAGTTACCCAAAGGCTGCTGTGGCTTGAATGTAGAACACTTTTAATAGAACAGACCAGAGGTTATTTCAGGCCATTTCAGTCTGGGCCATACAGATCTTTTTCCCTTTCTTTGAGATGTTAACCAGCAAGGATACTCTCAGTTGGTTGCAGTAGGAAAAGTCCAGCCTTGCAGTTTCTCAAACAGTTCTCTGAGGTACCCTGGGGTGACACAGGGAATTCACTGGGAGGCTGTGGGATTAATTTTTTTTCTAAGGAAGACAGAAATAAACATCTGTCAGTTACTCTGTGAACTACTAGTTCATAGTTTCAATATTAGATCACTGCATTACTTTTTAATGATGTCATATCTTTGCAAAGCTGGGCTCCGGGGGTTCACTGCCCTTAAAAAAACAGTACTGTATAAAAATGTGGAGCAGGAAGTGGGGTGGGGGGGTTCAAACTCATTTCAAAGTTTGAGAAGCTGCACAGTGCCCGCAGCATACACATCTTATTAAAAATCGTGGTTATTTAAGAATGAAATAAAAACATTACTTTCATATCAATTTATTTCTAGTTTGTGAATGACTACCAAGTTGTTAGAACATAATTACTTATTAAGTTGTTTGGAGCTACCTATTTAACAGATGGAACTGCTAGGTATCTCTCTTGGCTCAGGGGAGCCATGAAAAAATTACCAAGACACCAGGAACTGATAGATTTTGAGAACCTCTGGTTTAGCCTTTTTGGCTTCTAGCAAGAAGAAAAGGAGAGAGGGAACCATTCTGCTGCCATCTCCAGCTTGGCCTGTTTGATGCCCAGCATCTCACCTAAGTCCACGCCGCTTAGCATTCTGTGAGGCATTCCT
>NW_006794836.1:256553-262424 GCF_000442215.2 Lipotes vexillifer | reverse complement strand
GCATTCCTGTGAATGACTGGGTGAATTTGTAAAATTAACAGGTATTGATGAACATTCTCATATTACAGCTGTGCCAACAACCCTACTTATGGGTGGCCAGTGTTACCTCTCACCCAGGAAAGAGTGACAGCATTTTCTGTCCCTTTTTCCTCTTTCTCCCCCTTGAGCTGTGTGCCACAGCTCCTAGAACCAGGTTCAGATTTATTGGTTAGAGAGACTTTTCGGACTAGCCTGGGTCTCTCCCCTAACCATTCATTTCTGTTTTATTTTCCTCTCCATGGCAATGTATTTTGAGCACTAGACAACTACCTTACATGTGAACTTTCAGAGCACAGACCTTTATAACATGGGGATCAGTTGGATTGGTGGAGAGCCCTTTCTGGAGATAATATTAGAGGATACACTTAGTTATGATGTATTATATTTGGCCCTTAAAACCTTAAGAAATTCATATCTGTTCATAGGAGGAGCATGGTGCTTTTTGTGTGTGTGTGTGAGATTCAAGAGAAGAAAGTGAAAAAGATCCATTTCACAGGTTCATGAGCAGTGCCATGTGATTTAAGACTTTCTGAAATGGGAATTGCGCTTAGTGAAATTGTGGGTTTATGGTCATTGACAAAGGGGAAAGGCAGACAAATGAGGGAATTACATGATGTGTCTTTGTCCGTTTTGCTCAGGGGTATTCTAAAGGCTCAGAATGCCAGAGATGTATCCTTTACCTTCACTTTTGTGCCTTTTTTTGCTGAGTGGGTTGACCCTCTTGAATTATCTCCTTGGTTACTTGTCACTTTATTCTTGATACCAGCCTTCTTAGTTTTAGTCTTCAGAATTACTCTGAGTAGTGGGAAGGGTGTTTGGTTTTTTCCCACCATAGAGATATTCTTCCCTATCTCTGTCTGTTTCTTCTTAATCTCCATCTTTTCATTTCACCATCTCCTCTGTTCTCTTTCCATCTCAATCTACCCCTCCTCCTTCTCTCTTCTTCCCCCCCCTTTCATCCCTTCTCCTCCATCCCCGTATCTGCTCTTCATTGCTTCCATCACAGCAGAGTCCTCAAGCCCCATGTCTCACTCTCACGTATCCCCAAAGGAAAGAGGTGCTCACATTGAATTGTGGGTATCTACCCCAGACCTGAATTGAGCATCAAAGCTTTTTGATATTTTCTGTGTTGAACTTGTGGATGGGACACAGATGATCTCTATAAATGAGTTTTACCCTGGGATGAGTTAACCAGGACTCAGTTCCCTCATCAGTTTTCTAGAATTCCATAAAATTCAGAAAAATTAGCCTGTGTTCGCTGCTTGGGTTTAAATGTCTCTAATACTAGGACCTCATTATCTCCAGAGCAGCACTGTTGTGTAGAAATAATGTGGTAGCCACAAACATGAGCCACAGAAGTAATTTAAAAATGTTTTAGTAGGCACATGAAAAAGTAAAAAATCAAATAGTGAAGGTAATTTTAATAGTATATTTTAGTTAACCAGATATATTCAAAACATTATCATCCCAATATGTAATCAGAATAAAAAGAGATTAATGAGATATTTTACATTCTTTTTTTCTTACTAAGTCTTTGAAATCTGGTGTGTATTTTATACTTAGAGCACATCTCAATTTGGACGAGCTCCATTTCATTGCTTAAGAACCACATGTACTAGTGGCTACTGTATTGGACATTGAAGCTCCACATAGGACATGGAGAAAAAAGATTGATTTTAGGCAATTAATGAACTGAAAGTATTTCTTGAGCTTCATGCTTCCAGAATGCTGAGTAAATGGAGCAGGTGCTCGACTAATAAGATGGGCTTGGAAAGCACCTTCAAGTTCAATATCAGTCTTTTAATGACCTTAATCAAATTGCTGGTTGGCTGTGGGGTCTGGGGACTTGACCTGAGGGATAGAAGGCTAGGGGTCACTGCCATTTTCTGTACAACCTCCCAATTCCCCCTCTCCTATATTTCTACCCCCCATGGAATTTTCCCACTTCTTGTAAGTCTAAGACTTAAACTAATAAGGATTAGTCCTTCTGGTGAAAATAACTTAGCAGTTAAGAGCTCAAATAGGTCCTTTAAGTTCTGATACACATTCTCTTCCTTTTTACACCTTGGTTTACATGGCAAAGGAGGAGATTTACCTTTTTCCTTGAAATTAACAAATGACTTCTTATCCCAGAAAGGCTCAAAAGTCAGCAAATTTAAGTAATATATTTTCATAGTTCGCATGTCACAGTGACAGGAAGGTGCTGCTTACCTCCACCCCCCATTTTGAACAGAGACAAGTTTGAACAGGCCCTGCCCCTTTCACCTTGGTTAAGCATTATCTTGTGTTCTTTGGGTTACTCTTGCATAACACTATCACAGCATAAACTGAAAGTGCCCCCATTTAACTTTGGTCTGAGTCTGCCCCAAGGATGAAGGGATAGTGTTGTGGGGGTGAGGAGTTGGTGAGTTGTCAATAACTAGGTAAATAAAATGGGAATATGGTTAACTTTAACCCCTCCCACCTAAGTCTCCCCACACTTAACTTCCATTTATTTTCTTCCACATGAAATGAGGAGTTTGATTAGATGAGAAACTCCCAGTGTTTCTTCTGAAGAAGGTCTGTTTTCCATTCCTTATGTGCGAAGGGGAAGGTAGAGGGTGCTGCCTGTACTAGTGGGGATTGGGAACTCCTGGTTCTGCAACCAGTTATCTGGCTTTTCTTAGAAATGAGCAAACTGGAGACCCTTGGATCTCATGTAACCTAAGGTCCTTTGGTAGTTTCAGTTTCTAGGTTTCTGACTTTTGTAGAATCCTTGATGTGTTGCTTACCTATGCTTTTGCAACAAAGAGGTATTGATAGGATCTGATTGGTGGGGTCTCCATAAATGAAGTACCTGGAATGTTTGGTTGCGGGGAGGTGTTATGCAGGCAAGTAGGGGACAGGTAGGAGATGGCAAACCCATAAGGGCCCGTTGGTGTTTACCAGAGTAAATTTGTTTGGTGGATGACATCTGGGGCTTTGTGATAGTAAGCTATGTTTAGAAATAACATTGGAGAAATACAGAGGTTGAATGATTTCCACATGTTAGGAATGTGGAGGGTTGCTTGGATAAAAGAAAAAAGAATCCAAGTAATGTCATACTAGGGTAGCCCAGTATTTTGTTTTCAAGGGACTTCAAAATTTTAAATACATTTACATTTACTATTGTAGCAATAAAAAAAGAAACAAACACATAAAAACATAAAATCACCCCCATTTCTGCCACAGAAAACCAACTGGTCTAGTTTTCTGTTGTTTCTGAGAGTTCCAAGGGCTGATTTATAAGTGAACATGGCTCCCCTTGGTGACGATATCCTCAGAAGCAAAAGGCCATCTTCCAAATATGCTTCCTTTCTCCCTCCCTCCCTTCCTTCCTTCCTTCCTTCCTTCCTCCCTCCCTTCCTTTCTTTCTGTTGCGCCGGGTCTTAGTTGCGGCAGGCGGGCTCCTTAGTTGCAGCCGGCAGGCTCCTTAGTTATGGCACGCAAGCTATTAGTTGCAGCATGCATGTGGGATCTAGTTCCCTGACGAGGGATCGAACCTGCGTCCCCTGCACTGGAAGGTGGATTCTTAACCTCTGCACCACCAGGGAAGTCCCCAAATATGCTCCTCCTTTACCCATTATGAGTCTACCTTTTTTTTTTTCTTAAAGTAAACTTTTTATTTTGGAACAATTTTAGATTTACAGAAATATTGCAAAAATAATACAGAGATAAAGCCCCAAAGACAAGCGCCTGATACGTCCCTGCAGGCCAACTATCTGACTAAGGTTATTTGAGGACTGACAATGAAGTTTAAGGTTCATGAACTTTCCCAATCGCATCTTACTGGCCAATATTGCCTAAATTACTTTTTATTACATTTGTCAAACCTAAGAAACCAATATTGGTATACAGCTATTCACTAAACTCAAGCCTGTATATTCAGATTTCATGAATCCATTGTGGATCTTTATTAGTTCATTTAAGTTATTTTTTGAAGTTTGGAATTGTCTGTGATACTACTTTATTTAAATAATGCTTTTTTCTCTCTGAAAACAATATATATATATATATTTTTCATTGTAGAAATTAGGAAAATACTGAAAAATATAAAGAATAAAATAAATTGTAACTCCATTCCTGCCCTAATTTTGTGTTGAATGTAAGTATGTATGCATTAGCAAATTAAGTTCATTATGTTTACAGCATAGTTTTGAATTGAATATTTTTCATGTAGTATTACTGTAGGAGAAATTTAATTAAAAATCTTCAAATCAAATGTGTAATTTTAAAAAGTCATATTCCATTGTATAATTACTCATTTATTGATGAATAACCCTTAGGCTCATTCTAACTTTGGCTACTATAACTTTTTTTTACCCCTTCCCTGATGATGTTCTCAGTGTAAATTTCTAGGAGTGGAATTACTGGATCAGTGGACCTGCCTTGGTGTCTGTTGACAAGTTACCATCCAGAAACATGGTACCAATTTATATTCCCAAAGTATTCTTTGAGATACCTTACTTCACCTTTACCAGCACTGAACATCATAATTTTTAATCTTTCACAATTTGATAGGTGAAAAGTTGTATATCTTTTTTTTTTTTTTTGCGGTACGCGGGCCTCTCACTGTTGTGGCCTCTCCCGTTGCAGAGCACAGGCTCTGGATGTGCAGGCTCAGTGGCCATGGCTCACGGGCCCAGCCACTCCATGGCATGTGGGATCTTCCGGGACCAGGGCACGAACCCGTGTCCCCTGCAAAGGCAGGCGGACTCTCAACCACTGCGCCACCAGGGAAGCTCTGTATATCTTTATTTTTTTAATGCGCATTTCTCTGTCACTAAAGTTGTCCTATATTGTCTTAGCTTATATAAATGACCATATTATGCTTAATGTTTTAAACCATCTCTGATTAAATATACATTTACTGAATGGTGTGATATTAATATAAAGGTCTAAAAGGCCTTTTTCTACATAGTTAATGTACCCCCGAACTATAGTTGAATATTGCTTATCCTGTTCTCACTGAATTGTTATGTTCTTTTTTACAGGAGTGTCTCTATCTGAGATCACTCATCTGTTCCAGTGATTTTTCTGTATCTTTGGCCAGTACCAATATTATTTTACCATTAGAACCACTTTTATTTAGGGCTTGGGAAAATTCCTTATCTTTTTATTCCAAAAATATTTTAGCTCTTCCAACCCTTCCCGATGAACTGTGGAACATTTTGCCAATTTTCAAAAAGGAGTCTATACTGTCCAATTTCATTGGAATTGCTTTATACTTGCTAGTTTTATTCATCAGTAATATGGCATGATTCTCTATTCAGTCTTTTAAAAAATTCTGTTTCTCAAAGTGATTTGTAATTTTCCTCAAATAGATCTGATGCATTTCTTGTTAACATTACTTTATGTTTTGTTTTGGTTGATGTTATTGTTATTGTGAATGGAATCTTCATTTACACATATCTTCTAATTATTTTTTATTGGTAGAGGTAATTACATAGGGCTTGATTGAACCTTGATTTTTTTACCCCCTATGCCTAGTGCATTACCTGACATGTAATAAGTGTCAGTTAGTTTTCAGTTATTAATTTTGTATTTTCTCACTATACTGTCATATTCTATAAGTAATGATAGCTCTGTTTAAATATTTAAATGTTTTGTTTCATGTCTTATTGAATTGTCTGTATCTTCCCAAGAAATGCTAAATTATAATGGTGGTAGTAAGTATTCTTGTCCATGATTTAATAGGGATGCTTCTGGTGCAGGAATTCTTAACATCCTTAGAGATCTATAGATGGGCTTTGGGAGAGTCTATTAACCACCCAAATATATGTGCAAATTTGATTTAATGAGAGAGATTGTGTG
>NW_006794836.1:233742-256543 GCF_000442215.2 Lipotes vexillifer | reverse complement strand
TATTTATATAGCTATTCTTACATAATTATATATTTTATATTAAATTTATAATTTTAAACGATATAAACAATATATCTCTTTATTTCTGTACTTCTTTTTACCATGAGATTATTTTCCTTTGTTTGAGTTCTTCTTTTCTTTTATTTATTTTAAAACAACTGTCCTTTGAGCTTTTTTTTTTTTTATAATTTTTTCAGGGCTACTGATTTTTTTTTAATTTTTAAATTAAATTAAATTTATTTATTTTTGGCTGCATTGGGTCTTCATTGCTGCGTGAGGGCTTTTCTCTAGTTGCGGCGAGCGGGGGCTACCCTTCGTTGTGGTGCACGGTTCTCTCATTGCGGTTGCTTCTCTTGTTGCAGAGTGCAGGCTCTAGGCGCATGGGCTTCAGTAGTTGTGGCACGCAGGCTCAGTAGTTGTGGCTCACGGGCTCTAGAGCACAGGCTCAGTAGTTGTGGCGCACAGGCTTAGTTGCTCTGCAGCATGTGGGATCTTCCCGGACCAGGGCTCGAACCCATGTCCCCTGCGTTGGCAGGAAGATTCTTAACCACTGCGCCACCAGAGAAGCCCCTCCTTTGAGCTTTAAGGGTATGTCCCCTTAAAATAGCTGGTTTTGACTGATGATACTGTTAGCAGAGGGGAGAACAGCTATTGAGAAAATCCAGGCAATTGTGAGATTTAAGCTTTGTAAGAGGCTGGAGATACTTACAAATGGCAGTGAGAGGCTATTTTAATGGCCTTTTTTGTACACATTGAATTCATGAAGACCAAGGCAAGGATGACTGACAAGCTGTTTTTAAAATCCAGTGTTTGAAACACTCAGATGTTTGAGCGACAAAACGTATTGAATAGAGACTATAACCCATCACAAATGTATTATCTTACGCTTAAACCAAACTAAATATGAGCTAGTTTATTTAGGGTAAAGCTTTTGCTCCCTTTGGTGTCAGAGTTTGGTTAAAGGATGTGAAAGAGCCTCAGGAAAACGACAGAGACTATCTCATTGGACAGTAGTCATTAAAACAAATTAAATACAATTTACAGTTTCTGTCAGGAGTTAAAAGGAACAGAACTTGAAAAGCCCCTTTAAGTGCTCCAAATAAGTTCTACAATGGGCAAAATGTTTTGTTTTAGGAAATGACAGGAGGAAAAGGATGAGACCAGTACTTTCCCTTAACCTTAACAAATTTCATATCAGGTAGATGCCTTTAGTCTGTAGCTGTTAGTGGGGATCCTGAAATCCAGTGTTAGTTTGGAAAATACATTACTAGTGATGGCTGTAGCTTCCTCAGCGATTACTCATTACTTAAATTTTAGTGGGAGTCATTAGAAATCCTAAAACATCCAAAAGAGGCACTTAGAAAAAATGCATATAAATTGTAGTCACACAGAATCCCCTATGGAGTTCTAGAAATATTTTACCTTAAACAAGATCTTGAGAAGCCCATTTCCTATCTGTGTACCGGGAACACAGTGTGGTCTCTTTCTTCCTGTAGGCATTGACTGACTTCATCATCTACATTGTTTTGTGTGTGCAAAAGCACTCCAAATGCTGATCAGCAAAAGCATTACTAACCATTTAAAATAAAAGAAGTATTTTAAGAGGAATTTATTGCTTCTTAGACTCATAAATGATTTGGGCCCTCCTTGAAATAGGGTGTTTCCTTTTCTAGCAGATAGGGGAGGTGGAAACACAGGCAAGAATTACTTTTCCCTGATTATTCTTTATGTAGTTTGCTAAGTCAAACTGGAAAAGGAAAAATAATTGCCAGAGTAAGGAACAGAAGATATGAGAGTGAACAAAACCCATGAGCTTTAACGACTTTGATAGTCAGTTGGAATTCTGCATTCAGACCTACCTTGCTTGGCACAGGGCACTTTGACATACTCTGTGCTGACTTAGAGCTGAAAAGAGAGGTTTCTGTCCTGGAGGCCTTTAACAAGAAGGGAAAACTTAATTATAACATAAGGCAGATACCGGGTTATAATAAAAATATATAGTGTTGTGGGTACCTAGAGGAACTGGAGGAACAGAAAAGGTGGAGAGTTTTTGAGCTTTTCAACCCAGAGGTGGATTTCCTTAAGAAGTCCATTACAAGCCAGAGTTAAGAGTGGGGCAAATCCTGGGGCATGGAAGTGTTAAGGAAGAGTCTGCAGTCTGTTGTGATTCATGGTGAGAGAGACAAGACTGTGGAGCTGTATGATATGAAGTCCTTTAATGCAGAGTCCTTCAGTGTGTTGGCAGAGGTAAGTTACTGAAGGATGTTGAGGAAAGAAATGACATGATTTGAACTGTGTTTTAAGAAGACAACTTTGGGGGTGTGGAGTCAAGATGGTGGTGTGGGAAGACGTGGAGTTTATGTCTCCCCACAACTAGGGAACCTGCAGGATGCTGGTGGGGGACCTTGACGCCCAAGGTGATGGGAGGAACTCACAAGTGAACTGCGGGGGGTCAGGCCAAAGCTCCTGCAGTGGGAGCTCCATGTCCGAACCACTGGACTAACAGAGAACCTCAGACCCTAGGGAATATTCATCGGAGTGAGGTCTCCCAGAGGTCCTCATCTCAGCACCAAGACCCAGCTCTACCCAACAGCCTACAAACTCCACTGTTGGAAGCCTCAGGCCAAACAACCAGCAAGACAGGAACACAATCCAAAACACTCATCCAAAAACAAAGAAAAAATGAGACTGCAAAAGAATATGTCACAGATGAAGGAGCAAGGTAAAAACCTGCAAGACCAAATAAATGAAGAGGAAATAGACAGTCTACCTGAAAATGAATTCAGAGTAATGATAATAAAGATGATCCAGAATCTTGGAAATAGAATGGAGGCACTGATTGAGAAAATACAGGAAATCTTTAACAAAGATCTAGAAGAACTAAAGAACAAACAAGCAGATGAACAACACAATAACTGAAATGAAAAACACACTCGAAGGAATCAATAACAGAATAACTGAGGCAGAAGAACGAATAAGTGAGCTGGAAGACAAAATGGTGGAAATAACTGCTGAGGAGCAGAATAAAGAAAAAAGGATGAAAAGAATTGAAGACAATCTCAGAGACCTCTGGAACAACACTAAATGCACCAACATTCAAATTATAGTGGTCCCAGAAGAAAAAGAGAAAAAGAAAGGGTCTGAGAAAATATTTGAAGAGATTATAGTGGAAAACTTCCCTAACATGGGAAAGGAAATAGTCACCCAAGTTCAGGAAGCACAGAGAGACCCATACAGGATAAACCCTAGGAGAAACACACCTAGCATTAGACACATATTAATCAAACTAACAAAAATTAAATTCAGGGAAAAAATATTAAAAGCAGCAAGGGAAAAACAAAAAATAACGTACAAAGGACACCCCATAAGGTTATCAGCTGACTTTTCAGCAGAAACTCTGCAGACCAGAAGGGAGTGGCAGGATATACTTAAAGTAATGAAAGAAAAAAACCTACAACCAAGATTACTCTACCCAGGAAGGATCTCATTCAGATTTGACGAAGAAATCATAAACTTTTCAGACAAGCAAAAGCTAAGAGAATTCAGCACCACCAAACCAGCTTTACAACAAATGCCAGAGAAACTTCTCTAGGCGGGAAACACAAGAGAAGAAAAAGACCCACAAAAACAAACCCAAAATAATTAAGAAAATGGTAATAGGAACATACATATTGATAATTACCTTAAATGTAAATGGAGGGCTTCCCTGGTGGCGCAGTTGTTGAGAGTCCGCCTGCCGATGCAAGGGTCACGGGTTTGTGCCCCGGTCCAGGAAGATCCCACATGCCGAGGAGCGGCTGGGCCCGTGAGCCACGGCCGCTGAGCCTGCGCGTCTGGAGCCTGTGCTCCACAACGGGAGAGGCCACAACAGTGAGAGGCCCGCGTACCACAAAATAAAAAGTAAATGCTCCAACCAAAAGACATAGACTGGCTGAATAGATACAAAAACAAGACCCATATATATGCTGTCTACAAGAGACCCACTTCAGACCTAGGGACACATACAGAATGAAAGTGAAGGGATGGAAAAAGATATTCCATGCAAATGGAAATCAAAAGACAGCTGGAGTAGCAATACTCATATCAGATAAAGTAGTCTTTAAAATAAAGACTGTTACAAGAGATAAGGAAGGACACTGTTACATAATGAGCAAGGGATCAATCCAAGAAGAAGATATAACAATTATAAATGTTTATGCACCCAACATAGGAGCACCTTAATACATAAGTCAAATGCTAACAACTATGAAAGGAGAAATTGACTGTAACACAATAATAGTAGGGGACTTTAACACCCCACTTACACCAATGGACAGATCATCCAAACAAAATAAATAAGGACACACAGCTTTAAATGACACAATAGACCAGATAGATTTAATTAATATTTATAGAACATTCCACCCAAAAGTGGCAGAATACACTTTCTTCTCAAGTGCGCATGAAACATTCTCCAGGATAGATCACATTTTGGGTCACAACTCAAGCCTCAGTAAATTTAAGAATATTGAAATCATGTCAAGCATCTTTTCTGACCACAATGCTATGAGACTGGAAATCAATTACAGGAAAAAACTAAAAAACACAAATACATGGAGGCTAAACAGTGCACTAGTAAGTAACCAAGAGATCACTGAAGAAGTAAAAAATTACATAGAAGAAGTAAAAAACAGAAACACGACAACCCAAAACCTATGGGACACAGCAAAGGCAATTCTAAGAGGGAAGTTTGTAGCAATTCAGTCTTACCTCAAGAAACAAGAAAAATCTCAAATAAACAAGTTAACCCTACACTTAAAACAACTAGAGAAAGAAGAACAAAGAGGACACCAAGTCAGTAGAAGGAAAGAAATCATAAAGATCAGAGCAGAAATAAATGAAAGAGAGACAAAGAAAATAGCAAAGATCAATAAAACTAAAAGTTGGTTCTTTGAGAAGATAAACAAAATTGATAAACCCTTAGCCAGACTCATCAAGAAAAAAAGGGAGAGGTTGCAAATCAATAAAATTAGAAATGGAAAAGAAATCACAACTGACACTGCAGAAATACAAAGGATTATAAGAGACTACTACAAACAACTATATGCCAATAAAATGGACAACCACAAAAAAATGGACAAATTCTTGGAAAGGTACAATTTTCCAAGACTGAACCAGGAAGAATTAGAAAATGTAAACAGACCTATCAGAAGTAATGATATTGAAACCGTAATTAAAAATCTTCCAGCAAACAAAAGTCCAGGACTAGATTGCTTCACAGGCAAATTCTATCAAACAGTTAGAGAAGAAGTAACACTGATCCTTCTCAAAGTCTTCCAAAAAATTGCAGCGGGAGAAACACTCCCAAATTCATTCTATGAAGCCACCACACCCTGATACCAAAATCAGAAAAAGATATCACAAAAAAAGAAAATTATACACCAATATCACTGATGAACATAGATGCAAAAATCCTGAACAAAATACTAGCAGAGTCCAACAGCACATTAAAAGGATCATACACCATAATCAAGTGGGGTTTATCCCAGGAATGCAAGGATTTTTCAATATATGCAAATCAGTCAGTGTGATACACCACATTAACAAATTAAGGAATAAAAACCATATGATCATCTCAATAGATGCGGAAAAAGCTTTTGACAAAATTCAACTCCGATTTATGATAAAAACTCTCCAGAAAATGGGCATACAGGGAACCTACCTCAACATAATAAAGGCCATATATGACAAATCGACAGCAAACACCATGCTCAGTAGTGAAAAACTTAAAGCATTTCCACCTAAGATCAGGAACAAGACAAGGATGTCCACTTTTGCCACTCTTATTCAGCATAGTTTTGGAAATCCTAGCCATGGCAATCAGAGAAGAAAAAGAAATAAAAGGATTACAAATTGGAAAAAAAGAAATAAAACTGTCACTGTTTGCAGATGACATGATACTATACATAGAAAATCCTAAAGGTGCCACCAGAAAACTACTAGAACTAATCAATGAATTGGGTAAGGTTGCAAGATACAAAATTGATGCACAGAAATCTCTGGCCTTCCTATACACAACAATAAAAAATCAGAAAGAGAAATTAAGGAAACAATCCTATTTACCATTGCAACAAAAAGAATAAAATACCTAGGAATAAACCTACCTAAGGAAGTGAA
Organism: Lipotes vexillifer; assembly: GCF_000442215.2. Classification (NCBI taxonomy): domain Eukaryota; kingdom Metazoa; phylum Chordata; class Mammalia; order Artiodactyla; family Lipotidae; genus Lipotes; species Lipotes vexillifer. The sequence goes on along the minus strand of NW_006794836.1, from coordinate 250,387 downwards.
AGACTTGTATTCAGTAAACTATAAAACACTGATGAAAGAAATCAAAGATGATGTAAACACATGGATTCCATATTCTTGGATTGGAGGAATCAGTATTGTGAAAATGACTATACTACCCAAAGCAATCTACAGATTCAGTGCAATCCCTATCAAATTACCAATGGCATTCTTCACAGAATTAGAACAAAAACTTTTACAATTCATACAGAAACACAAAAGACTCCGAAGAGCCAAAGCAGTTTTGAGAAAGAAAAACGGAGCTGGAGGAATCAGGCTCCCTGACTTCACACTATACTACAAAGCTACAGTAATCAAGATAGTATGGTACTGGCACAAAAACAGAAATATAGATCAATGGAACAGGATAGAAAGCCCAGAGATAAACCCATGCACATATGTCACTTAATTTATGACAAAGGAGGCAAGAACATACAATGGAGGAAAGACAGCCTCTTCAATAAGTGGTGCTGGGAAAACTGGACAGCTACACGTAAAAGAATGATATTAGAACACTCCCTAACACCATACAGAAAAATATACTCAACATGGATTAAAGGCCTAAATGTAAGACCAGACACTATAAAACTCTTAGAGGAAAACATAGGAAAAACACTCTTTGACATAAACCACAGCAAGATCTTTTTTCACCCACCTCCTAGAGTAATGAAAGTAAAGACAAAAATAAACAAATGGAACTTAATGAAACTTAAAAGCTTTTGCACAGCAAAGGGAACCATAAACAAGACAGAAAGGCAACACTCACAATGGGAGAAAATATTTGCCAATGAAACAACGGACAAAGGATTAATCTCCAGAATATACAAACAGCTCATGGAGCTCAATATCAAAAAAACAAACAATCCAATCCAAAAATGGGCAGAAGACCTAAATAGACATTTCACCAAAGAAGACATACAGATGGCCAAGAGGCACATGAAAAGATGCTCAATATCATTAATTTTCAGAGAAATGCAAATCAAAACTACAATGAGGTATCACCTCACACCAGTCAGAATGGCCATTATCAAAAATCTAGAAACAATAAATGCTGTAAAGAGTGTGGTGGAAAAGGAGCCCTCCTGCACTGTTGGTGAGAATGTAAATTGATACACCCACTATGGAGAACAGTATGGCGGTTCCTTAAAAAACTAAAAATTGAACTACCATACGACCCAGCAATCCCACTACTGGGCATATACCTTGAGAAAACCATAATTCAAAAAGAATTATGTACCCCAATGTTCATTGCAGCACTATTTACAATAGCCAGGACATGGACACAACCTAAATGTCCATTGACAGATGAATGGATAACGAAGATGTGCCACATACATACAATGGAATATGACTCAGCCATAAAAAGAAACAAAATTGAGTTATTTGTAGTGAGGTGGATGGACCTGGAGTCTGTCATACAGAGTGAAGTAAGTCAGAAAGAGAAAAACAAATACCATATGCTAATGCATATATATGGAATCTAAAAAAAAATTGGTACTGATGAACTTAGAGGCAGGGCAGGAATAAAGATGTAGACATAGAGAATGGACTTGAGGACACATGGGGGAGGGGGAAGCTGTGGTGAAGTCAGAGTAGCATCGACATATATACACTACCAAATGTAAAATCATTAGGTAGTGGGAAGCAGCAGCATAGCACAGGAGATAAGTTAGGGGCTTTGGATGATTTAGAGGGGTGGGATAAGGAGGATGGGAGGGAGGCTCAAGAAGGAGGGGATATTGGAATGTATATGTGCATGTGGCTGATTCACTCTGTTGTGTGACAGAGGCTAGCTCAGTATTGTGAAGCAGTTATACTCCAATAAAGATCTAGTAAAAAAAAAAAAACTTTGGTAGAAAATAACCATGCATTTGGGTTGGGGGAAAGAATAACAACGTGTTTGGGTTGTGTTTAATTGTTGCAGCGATTTCTTAAACAACGCTTTCTCAGGACCTCCCTGGTGCTCCAGTGGTTAAGACTCGGTGCTCCCAATGCAGGGGCCCCAGGTTCGATCTCTGGTTGGGGAACTAAGATCCTATATACTGCAGCTAAGCCCTTGTGCTGCCACTCCTGAGCCTATGTGTGCTGCAACTACTGAGTCTGCGTGCTGTAGAGCCTGTACAGCACAACTAGTGAAGCCTGCACGCCTCAACTGGAGAGAGCCTGTGCACCGCAACGAAGACCCAGCGCGGCCAAAATAAATAATTAAACAAACAAAACCAAAAAACAGCCCTTTCTCCAGGTCGTCAGGGTCTTATGGAGTTGTTCGTTTATTTCCATCCTTCTTCCTCTGTATATTCATCTCTTTATTCATTCATTTAGGAAAAAAATGCTGAGCATTCATCATTACATCCTTTCATGTATATAGTTCCTTGTACTTTTCAAAGTGCCTTTATAATTGTCTGTCTTGCTTCCTGTAAATACCCTGTGAAGTAAGTAGGGATGATGTTATGGTTCTTATTTTATAGATAGAGCACCTGAAAATTGCTCCAAGTCAAGAGCCAGGAAGTAGTGAATTTGTATCAGAATTTGGGTTTTCTGATTCCTTAAACAAATATGACTTCTTCCTTTTGTTCAACACTTAATTCTGCGTGGAATGCTGAGGACTCTGGGCCACGATAATCTTTTCTTTGAGAGAGGGACAATTTTTGTGGGGTCTGAGGTCACATACCTCCCAAGCAGTATAATCCCTCTTAGCCAGCATGATTTGGACTGGTTATTGTTCAGATAATTTAAAAAAATTGTTCATGTGGGAAATCAGAAAGCTGCTATACATTCATACCTTAAACATGGTACAGCAACTTAAAGCATCTAAATACATATTTATTTACCAGACTTGATTTGGGACCAAGGTCCTTTTTTTTCATTAAATGTCTTCTTCTTGGAGTCCACTTCAATCATCTGTCTTGTATATCTCTTCTATAATTTAAAAGTATTGATTTATTTAATGTGGAGTGAGAACTTAAAACATTTGTGAAGCAATCTTGAGTATGGAATCATTTTAGATTTTAAAATTTCCCCCTAAGATCTTTTACAAATATCTACCCCACACCTAATTTAGCAATAGTTTTTTTTTAAGTTGTTGACCTTTTTTTTTTTGACTCTTTCCAATGTAGTTTTTATAAGAAAACAACCTGCCTTCTTTTTCTATTCACTTTATGTAATGTTTAATTAAAGTTTGTAAATATAACAGCATACAACTGTCATAAACATGTCTATCATAAATGGGTTTGGGAATAAACACAACGACTCTTGGTAAATAACCTACTCAGTTGGTGGGGGCTGAAGTACACTGACATATTTGAAAGTAGCTTCCTAGCCAAGAGCATTCACTGTGCCATGGACAACAGTCAGTATATTTCACAGAGGTAATGGTGGACTTAGCGGTTTCAGTGAGTTGGTTAAGAGAGATTCAACTGCAATGTAATCTACAGCAGCATATACCACTAAAGAAGTTCAGAGTGTGGGGGGGGTTGAGGTGGTCCAGAAAGATTTGTGGATGGCTTGGAACATTAGTTGGGGTGGGAAAGATGGGTGGGATTTAGGAAGGGAAGTTCTGGTTGTGTGGGTGCATGGGTTTGTGTGTGTGTACTCAGAAACAGAGAGATAGGGAGCAAACAGGGAATGGTCAGGTGTTCTCAGAAAGGAAGGAAGTCCATTTCCTTGGAATACAAAAAAGTGGACAGTCAGACCAACTATATCTATTCAAAATCCTGTTCTAAATTCTACCTCATGAAGATAATCTTCTCATAATAGGTCGTTTTGTGAGAATTTGGACTTACTTCCTATTGTTAACAAAATAATTGTGGTTCCCATACAAATTAAAATGCTTTTGTTCTAGTTCTGTGAAAAAATGCCATTGGTAATTTAATATGGATTGCATTGAATGTGTAGATTTCCTTGGGTAGTATGGTCATTTTAGGTATTTTATTCTTTTTGATGCAATGGTAAGTGGGGTTGTTTCCTTGATTTCTCTTTCTGATATCTAGTTGTTAGTGTATAGAAATGCAACAGATTTTTGTATGTTAATTTTGTATCCTGCAACTTCGTTGAATTCATTGATGAGCTCTAGTAGTTTTCTGGTGGCATTTTTAGGATTTTCTATGTATAGCATCATGTCATCTGCAAACAGTGACAGTTTTACTTCTTCCTTTCCAATTTGGATTCCTTTTGTTTTTCTTCCCTGATTGCTATGGTTAGGACTTCCAAAACTATGTTGAATAGCAGTGGCTAAAGTGGCATCCTTGTCTTGTTCCTGATCTTAGAGGAAATACTTTCAGCCTTTTACCGTTGAGTATGATGTTAGTTGTGAGTTTGTGAAAAATGGCCTTTATTATGTTGAGGTAAGTTCCCTCTATGCCCACTTCCTGGAGAGTTTTTATCATAAATGGATGTTGAATTTTGTCAAAAGCTTTTTCTGCATCTATTGAGATTGCTCGTATGGTTTTCATTCTACAATATGTTAATGTGGTGTATCACATTGATTTGAAGATATTGAGAAATGGTTGCATCCCTGGGATAAATACCACTTGAAAGTGGTGTATTGACCCTTTTAATGTATTGTTGGATTCAGTTTGCTGGTATTTTGTTGAGTATTTTTGCATTTATGTTCATCAGTGATATTGGCCTATAATTTTCTTCTTTTGTCTGGATTTGGTATCAGGGTGATGGTGACCTCATAGAATGAGTTTGGAAGTGTTCCTTTCTCTGCAAATTTTTGGAATAGTTTCAGAAGGATGGGGGTTAACTCTTCTCTAAATGTTTGGTAGAATTCACCTATGAAACCATCTGGTTCTGGACTTTTATTTGTTGAGAGTTTTAAAATTACTGTTTCAATTTCAGTACTGGTAATTGGTCTGTTCATATTTCCTATTTCTTCCTGGTTCAGTCTTGGGAGATTGTACCTTTCTAAGAATAAATAATGCCATTTGTAGCAACATGGGCGGGCCTAGACATTATCATAGTAAGGGAAGTAAGTCAGACAGAGAACGACAAATATCATATGATATCACTTATATGTGGAATCTAAAAAAATGATACAAGTGAACTTATTTACAAAACAAAAGATTCACAGACATAGAAAATAAATTTATGGTTACTAAAGGGGAAAGGAGGGGAGGGATAAGTTAGGAGTTTGGGATTAACAGATGCACACTACTATATATAAAATAGATAAGGAACTAGGACCTACTATATCGCACAGGGAACTATATTCAATATCTTGTAATAACCTATAACGGAAAAGAATCTGAAAATGGTATATGTGTGAATAACTCAATCACTTTGCTGTACATCTGAAACTAACACAACATTGTAAATCAACTATACTTCAATTAAAAAAATCATTGTGGTAGCTATTTAGTCTCCTATCTCCATTGTGGACTATACCTGACCCATCCCAGACAGATTAAGGGTTGCCCAGTTTTAAGAAAGCTGCCAAAGAAGAATTTATGGTTTCCCTTAGTAATCCATTCTGATGTTCTGGCCCTCTGTAATAACCCTTCACATATTTAAAAATGATTATAAATCTTTTTTCCAGTGCCTAGGCTGGATTATCCCAAAGTGATAGAACCATCATTTCATATATTCTTTATTCTAAATTTACTGAGTTGAAAGAAAGAGAAATTACAAAGCATAGATTTCCCATTCACAATTTCAAATCAGCCATGAAGGATGTTGGTACTATATGTATATATCTATGTTAGTACTATGTGTGTATGTGTGTGTCTGTATAGTTGTGTTTATATATATATATATATATATATATATATATATATATGCATGTATGAACATACATATGTGTCTAAAACTGTGTAAATATAATATATATACACACATGCATACATATACATACACACACACCGTAGCTTTTGGAAACCAAAAGATAAAGGTGCCAAAGGCAGCCTTACAGGTGTAACTTGAAAGTCAGAATGTTGAGGTTCTGTCTGAGATCACCTGACAGGGAAAGTTGATTGTTTGATACCCTTTTACTGTGATCATTTCTGGCTGTTCCTTTCTGGCCACTTCCTCCTCCTTTCTGTCTTCTGTACTCTGTCACAGGTTAAATAAGAGTTGACCCTCATATCAGTTTGCTGAGCTCCTCCTGATTATTAAGTGGGTTTGCTACTAAAAATGGATTAAGGTATCATTCTCCTTAAGGTTATATGTTTCTTAAGGGAGGACTTTTGGAGACAGAAGTCTTTGAAGACATAGGTCTTGAAGACCCAAGGCCTGGAATCTCTAATGTGGGATCAAATGGTTGAAGGGTTAATCCCACTAGTTTGCCAGGCATACACTGAAATTTCATTGATGTACATACAAAGGTGGGCTTTTCTGTATGCATAGCTTACCTAGACCAGTGCTGTACAATAAAATGCAATGTAAGCCACACATGAGTCATGTATGTAATTAAAAATGTTTTGTAGCCACAGCAAAAAAAAGTAAAAAGAAACAAGTGAAATTAATTTTGTTAATTAGTTAATTTTTTTGTGGCTTAATCAGTCTCTTCTTTTTTAAAAAAATTCCTTTCCATTATGGGTTTATTATAGGATATTGAATATAGTTCCCTGTGCTATACAATAGGATCTGTTGTTTATCCATTCTATATATAATAGTTTGCATGTGCTAGTTCAAAACTCCTAATCCATCCCTTCCCCACCCCCTTCCCCCTTGGTGACCACAAGTCTGTTCTCTCTGTCTCTGAGTCTGTTTCTGTTTTGTAGATAAGTTCATTTGTGTCATACTTTAGATTCCATATATAAGTGATATCATATGGTATTTGTCTTTCTCTTTTTGACTTACTTCACTTAGTATGATTATCCCTAGGTCCATCCATGTAGCTGCAAACAACATTATTTCATTCCTTTTTATGGCTGAGTAATATTCCATTGTGTGTGTGTGTGTGTGTGTGTGTGTGTGTGTGTGTGTGTGTGTACCGTATCTTCTTTATCCATTCATCTGTCGATGGACATTTAGGTTGTTTCCATGTCGGCTATTGTAAATAGTGCTGCTATGAACATAGGGGTGCATATATCTTTTCGAATTAGAGTTTTGTCCGGACATATGCCCAGGAGTGGGATTGCTGGATCATATGGCAACTCCATTTTTAGTTTTTTGAGGAACCTCCATACTGTTCTCTAATGGTGGCTATACCAATTTACATTCCCACCAACAGTATAGGAGGGTTCCCCTTTTCTCCACACCCTCTCTAGCATTTGTTATTTGTAGACTTTTTAATGATGGCCATTCTGACCAGTGTGAGGTGGAACCTCATTGTAGTTTTGATTTGCATTTCTCTAATAATTAGCAGTGCTGAGCATCGTTTCATGTGCCTGTGGGCCATCTGTATCTCTTCTTTGGAGAAATGTCTATTTAGGTTTTTGAAACTAATTTTAATAATAGGTTTTATATACGTATATAATCAATGAAAAATTTCATCAATGAGATATTTTAGTGTTTTTGTATTAAGTCTTCTGAATCTGGTGTGTATTTTGTGTAATGCATCTCTACTTGGATTAGCCACATTTTAAGCACTCAGTAGCCACATCTGGCTGGTGGTTACTCATTTGAATAGTGCAGGTCTAGAGACCTGAGAGTGCCACACTGAGGACAGGGAGGCTGTCATTTCTAAGTGTTGGATCCCACTTAGTACAAGGAGCCTGTTGTTAGACAACCTCCATCTGCCAGGGCAGTTCCATGGTATGTGTTGGTCATGCCCAGTAAGTAGAGGGAGTCAGAGTGTTTTGTTGAGCATGGGACTTTAGAATAGCACTTTGTGTTTGATTTCACCTCAGAAGGAACAGATTGATTCCTATACAGCTCTGAATAAAGTGAATTGTTCCTCAGAAAGAAAGTTGTTGAGCAACAAGTATAGGATTTCCTGGATAATAGCCAAGCGTGAGCAGGTTTTCTATAGATTAGCTGGCACACATTTTTTTCCACTTCCTGGAGATGCTGGAGAGTTAGAGATGAAAAACAGCCAAGTGTTACAGTGAGGGACTATACAAGACACAGTGTACCTGAAACTGACGAGGTTAGAAGTTGTTTCCGGGGGTCTGGGATGGATCAGGAAGGGTCCATAGCAGCAAACTGGCTTTCTTCTACTACTCAGACTCCTAAGGCACCCCTGTGAGTTTCTTTTCATTGCTGAGGGCCTCAAAGCCACAAGATAAATATGGTATAATTTTACTCCAAGACTTAGAGAACAGCAGTGTTATTTTTGTATTAAAACAAATGTGGCTATTTTATGAGTGTAATGCAAAATTCCCTTGCACCTTAAAACATAAAACACAAGTCTTGTAAGAACAACGGACAGTGAATTACTTTGGGACACACCATCTTTTTCCTTGAGCTTGGAGCTCATTTTCCTTTGCTTGTTGGGAATACTTGTAGAAGTGCTGCCTTTCCTATGTACCCCACCACACTTCTTCCAGTCTTGAGTTTAATGCACCTTCAGGTTGCAGAGCATGCACAAAAAGGCAAGGAAACTCGGGTAAGGTCATAATTATAAAGGGAGATTGTCCAGTGATGGGAGTAAAGTTATTTTGAAATCAATATTTTGAAATAAAAGGATAACAAATTGCCTGTAAAGGTTAATTTCAGTAGAAATTAGTCTAAAAAATACACACACATACACACATATACACATACATATTTTCTTCCTCAGAGTAGCCATAGTTCTCTTTTCTTACCCTATGTCATTTATTTTCATTTGAATATTTCTTTTAGTGAAACTCAGCGAATAAGGATATGCTGTTTAGATAGTTGACTTATTCCCTTTAGCATTGTAACTCATATTTTATTTAGTTAATTTTATTGAGATGTAACACATAATATATTAGTTTGAGGTATGCAACATAATGATTCAATATTTGTATATATCCAACTTACATTTTAAATCTTTTCTAACATTTTTGCTTTACTCAAATTATAAGACTAATGCATTCTGACTATATGAATAAGATAAAGTTATCTATTAGTTTTGTGATGTAGTGCTATCTTATACTCTTGTTTATGATTGTTGCTGTTTTTTTAAAACTTTATTTTTATTTATTTATTTTTGGCTGTGTCGGGTCTTCATTGCTGTGTGTGGGCTTTCTCTAGTTGTGGTGAGCGGGGGCTACTCTTCGTTGTAGTGCTCAGACTTCTCAATGTGGTGGCTTCTCTTGTGGAGCATGGGCTCTAGGTGCACGGGCTTCAGTAGTTGTGGCGTGTGCGCTCAGTAGTTGTGGCTCGCAGGCTCTAGAGCACAGGCTCAGTAGTTGTGGCACACGGGCTTAGTTGCTCTGCAGTATGTGGGATCCTCCTGGACCAGGGCTCTAACCTGTGTCCCCTGCATTGGCAGATGGATTCTTAACCACTGCGCCACCAGGGAAGTCCCTGATCGTTGCTGTTTTAAAAAAAATTTCTGAAGGGAAAACCTTAGGAACAGAGGGTCGAAGTTAGGCTTTAGGTGATGAAATAATCATGAGAAAGATAAGATATATGTCCATCACTTACATATTATAATTCTATCTATCAATTGCAATTGCAGTGTGAAAAGATCAAGTTAAATGGTTGAAGAAATAATTCAGCGTGAAAAAACTAAAGTTAAAAAAGTAACTTAGGGCTTCCCTGGTGGCGCAGTGGTTGCGAGTCCGCCTGCCGATGCAGGGGACACGGGTTCGTGCCCCGGTCCAGGAAGATCCCACATGCCGCGGAGCAGCTGGGCCTGTGAGCCATGGCCGCTGAGCCTGCGCGTCCAGAGCTTGTGCTCCGCATCGGGAGAGGCCACAACAGTGAGAGGCCTGCATACAGAAAAAAAAAAAAAAAAAGTAACTTAGTGTATAACATAATGCAGATGGGTGAGACAGGGTCTATCACCCTTTATTCTGATAAAGATCTTATGATTCAGAGTGAGGAAATAGACACCATTTGCTAACACTCCTGAAATCTAGTGATTGTGGTAGGTGGTGCTCATTGTCCATGGTCATCTTTTCTACTGCAACTAGGCATAGCCTCACAATACTTTTTAATCAGCTGTTGGCATAGTCAAGTAGAAACTATTTAATGTTTATATTTATTTAATATTCTAGGTGTAATGTAGTCAGAGAAGGGAAATAAGTGATAGAAAACCATAAAAAATTTTAGATCACTTTTTTAGTGAAAAAAAAAGGGGACCTAACGATGATGAGATCCCCTACAGCTCCCAATGTCCAAGCCTTCTTTTATATTGAATTTAAGGAAAGATAGAGAGCACTAGTGTAGTAGTTCTCAACCTTGTTTTCTCATTAATGACAAAAGTACTAGAGTTGGCATCCAGGTCTCTAGAAACAGTGCAGAGTCTGCAGCCCACACCTTAGGTCTGCTCATGGGAATACAAAAGTATGAGAAGGTCATCGTTCCCAGTCACAGAGGAAAAGAAACTGTGACTGCTGTGGCTAGAGAGAACAGCCCTTTCATAATTTGTTTTAAACTGGTTTCCTCACGGTGAAGAATTTACAGCAGCAGCAGCAGCTGCAGCTGAGTAATTACAGTGGTTAGCACATCTCTTTGCTGGCCATTTCAAAAGTCTGAACTCCAGGGAAAGCCTGTCTTACAGAATGCTTTAGCACATGAGGGCTTCAGGGTTTAATTAAAGAAAGCCAACTCTGGAAGAAAGATATCAGGTAGGCACACAATACAGTGATAGAAGGTGTCTGACCCTCAAGGAATGACACACAGGGAGAACACTTGTTCAGAAAATTGTGCATTTTCCTGTTATCAGTAACTGAAAGAACATTGGTAGCACTTGTGTTATGCTGCCCATAAAGGGTGAAGGTTTCCTTGGTTGCTAAATAGAGGCCTTCTGAGTTCAAGTAGCCACAGTGGTTTTAGTTTTAGCACTGCAGGGTGGGGGGATATTTGGCACTTGATTTTTTTAAAATTGTAAACTGGTAGGTCTAGGTATATTTCAGGAAGGAAGTTAGAATGTTGGGGGACGATTAATATCTTCTGTCATGCAGGAAGGGTCTCTCATTCTCAAACAAATAAGAGTATATTCATATTTTATTCCTCTTCATAGTGGAGTAACAATTCCGTCTTCTGTATCACTTCTATTTTGGGCAGAGGTTAGGGATGGAGAGGGATAAATACTGATAAATACTGTCTACTAAGAGATCACCTCCCTCCTTTCCCTCCCTTTTGGTCTCCCTTTTAGCTACATTGTTTTATACTGTCTCTTAGGAAGCTCTGTAGAGGAATCAAGTCCACATGAAACAGGCTGAGAGGTCCTTTCTCAGGGGGTGGACCTAAAGGCCCTGACACTGTGCTCAGTGGTATGGAAACAAGACATACCAGTGACAACAGGAAATTGGCAACAGGAAATTTGGGAGAAATTTTTTGTTCTAGAGCACTCCTAGGTAGAAATTCTGAGAAAGGAGATCTGGACAGTCACTGGTCAAAGGTAGAATAAAGAGAATGTGTGGGGACTCATCCTGTCTATGTGAAACCTGCTGGGCTAGTGAATTAACTGAGGAAGGGAAGGTTATTTAAAGCCACATCAATTGGGTAACGCCCTGAAGTAGCAGAGGACTAGAAGAGAGAAAATATGCTTCCAGTGTTTCCAAAAACAGGAAGACAGAAATGAAACTGTCAGTCGTTATGCTCTCAGTATAGAATTAATCTCAAGTGAAACAGTGGAAAAAACATTGCAAAACAAAAGGCATATCTTATGAGAGAGTTAATCATGTCGTGAGAATCAACAGTTTGATAAACCATGTTAAAAAGTTTGAATTTATGAAATTGGGGGTAAAAAAGGTAATATAAATTGATAATGAAAGTGCTACACCAAAAACCTGGACCTGTGCTTTAAAAAAGTAATGATTCTGGAATGATAAAGATCCCACTTCTAGGTTTCCAGTCATGCCTCAAGGCTCACTGTTGACCCTGAAGTAGATTCCTTCTTGCTTTCACTGGAAACTACTATTTTTGCTTTTTTGCATATTTAAAAATATTTGTAGTCATAGTATAGACTTAATTTAATAATATGATTTTTTTCTTAGTTAATGTAAAGTTGCCATGAGTGGTTAGTTCATGTTGTCATAATTTTTACGGCTGCATAATATTCTACTTAGAGATGGTGCTTAACCATGTCTTGGTGTTAGATATTTAGGTTATTTCAAAGGGCATTTTCGTTATTACAAATAACCCACTATGAACATCTTTGCTTAGTAAACCCTTTCCTGTTATTTTTGGATTATTTCCTTAAAATTATTTTTAAATAGGATGGGTGAAGGAAATGAGCATCTTTATGACTATACTTACTGTCAAACTGCTTTCTAAAACATTTCTGTGATTTTCACACGGTGGAGTTAGGAGTGGATGTGGCCATTTGTGCCTAATGAGATTATACTGTGTGAAGGATTCCCTAGATTTAATGCAGCTGGAAATGATTCTCACTTGAGGTGATGTTGAGTCATCTCCCAAGGGAATCCTGGTCTCAAAAAATATTTCTAATGAATTGCTATGGACAAAAGAAAGAAAAGCATCTGCCAATCAGAAGTTTGAGATAGCCTTCAGAGGAGGGATTTTTATTTTGATTATTAGAATCTGGGAGTAAATACAACTTTAATAAATTGAATTTTGTTTTTTATAAGATAGCACCTAAAAATGCCTCATGCATAGTGGAGCTCTGTAATATTTGCGAGTAAATGAAATGCTGTGGGAAACTTGTCATTGAAAGTAGCCCTGAAATGAATTTTTTTTTTGATCAACAGAACAGAACAGAAATTAGACTGTTCTGCTTGAAACTTCAGATATTTTTCCATCTAGGTTTTCTTAAAATGAGGTATGCTTCTACAGTTCACTGCTACAGCCAATATTTGCAAATACTGTAACAAAAAACTGTTTAAACATAAAAACAAATATTCAGTTTGTCACATCCCAACCCATGTGGAAAAGGGAAATAGTTTTTTAAAGTGGGAATTCTTAATATTATAAATTGTTTGGTTGGAGCAGCAACTATTTAAAAACTCACAACTTTAATAATTGAAGGAGACATACTGATGTAAACCACAAACATGTTTAGTGCATGAGATAGTTCAGACTCCTTCTCACCTTCAGCACAAAAGGTTTTCCTTCTTCTCTTGTTTTTTCTTTTTCCTTTCTTTCTTTCTTTTCTTTTCTTTTTTTTTTTTGACAACCACGTCAAGTTTTCCTGGCTGTGGCCAGGGAGCAGCGCTCCAACTATTAAGCTGTGTGAGAACAGTGAACTTGGTCAGCAAGGATCATTTGTCTCCAGTTGTCAACAAAGGCTTGTTTTACTAGGAACAATGACTACGCAGGTTTGTGCAGAGTGTTGTGTGCAGAAACGTTAATCAGTAAGCAGCTTGAGCCATACTCAAAATCTCTTTTACATAGTTATTTTGCTTTTTAGGGGTGATTATTGTCTCTGTCAATTGGCACCATCTGAAAAAGAAGTTCATCAGTATGCCGAGATGCTCTCTACCGAGAAAGCTTGACTCAGTCCTCTGTTTCTTTCTTTTGGTTCTCTTTAATCAGTTTTCACCAGTGCACAGCCCCGTTACTATTGATGTTTAAGTACAGTGAAGTGATTAAATGATAATGATCTTGGTTTCCATCCAAGATGACAGATTTTTCTAGCTTTGGGAATTCTTCAGTGCCCTGATGGAATGCATTTTTTACACACTCACCCACTCATGCATTCACATGCACACATACACTCACATGCTTCACACTCACAGAGGACCTTGATTCCGAGAAGTACAGAAAGGATGACTGTTGGCTATTAGAAAGGGTGCAGTCTAAAGCCAGTAGGAGTAACTGGGGGTGAATGAATTCTTCTGCTCTGTTTGGCACTTACCAAAAGGACTGAATCACTCCAAGAAACATTCTGAGCTTAATTCCAGCATGGCTGAATCACTGAGATCAAGTTGTTAGAAATTTGAAGCTGATAGAAGTTTCACTTTGAATCCAAAGGAGTGGTACGTATGTGAGCCTTCTCTCTGTGTACATATTTCAGGAGATTCTTCCCAACATTTACCACTCAGTGATCACCTCCCTGCCCATCACATTTTTATTAAGTTCAGTGGGGTGCAGCTTTCCATGACTGACTGAGGCAAGTGAGTCTGGTGTCAGGGAGTACATGGAGTGGCAGATTTTCAAGTCCTTCCACCTTCAGAGAGTGTTTGTGAGGGGCAAAGAGTACAGTGTCTAAGAGCTTGGACTGTGGGGTCTAATGCAGATAGACCTATGTTATAATCTTGACACTGTCTCTCTCTTTTTTTAAATTAATTAATTAATTTTTGGCTGCGCTGGGTCTTCGTTGCTGCACATGGGCTTTCTCTAGTTGCGGCGAGCGGGGGCCTACTCTTGGTTGCGGTGCGCAGGCTTCTTATTGCGGTGGCTTCTCTTGTTGCGGAGCACGGGCTCTAGGCGCGCAGACTTCAGTAGTGGTGGTGCATGGGCTCAATAGTTGTTGACACTGTCTCTTAATAGCTGTGTGACCTTCAGCAAGTCACTTAACCTCTCAGTATTAAGAATCAACATACAAATAATGGATTAACATTATAATAGTTTAACACTAATTGAGCTTTCACTATATACTGGGTACTATGCTTAAGCATGTTACATATGCTGTCTCATTTAATCCTATGACAGTGCATCCAGGTACGTCCTGTTATATATGTGAGGAAATTCAGACCCAGAGAGGTTAAAAATGAGCAGTCAGCTGTATCTCTTGAGCCATATTCATTCCACCATACCATCCTGCCTCTCCCTAAATGCCCTGGTGTGATTTCTTGTATACCAGGATTCCTGTTTCTGAAAGATTGAATAGATGAGATAGGGAGAAATGGTTGACCAAGGATCTCCCCAGATTCTAAACAGTGCTTGCTTTTAACCGCTAATGGTTGGGAAGCAGGCGATGGGGGGATAGACCTATAAGAACTAGTATTCTAACTAATTGCTGGTCAAAGTGGTTTGCAGCAAGCAGCTTAGGGGTAGTGAGACATGGAAAGGGCTACAAAAGGCTGAGGCATCCCATAGACACACGGTCCTGGGAGGGATCATGAAATAGCAACATCAGTGACAATGCAGGAAAACCCATGTGAGGGTCCAGTGAGTCACTTTAGTCAAAGGTCTTTCACCCCTAAGGCTGAAGGTATGAGGATATGTGTAACTAGACCACAGTAGTTATACCAAGTCTTGGAGTGTGAGTCTTTAGAAATGCTCCTTGGTGCATCCCATAAGCCCTGTAGACTTCATTGTCGTTGAACAGAGTTTCCCCTAGCCAAAGGTGGATGGAGTTGAAGGAAGTTCTGGATTCCTCAAGATTAGCAAACCTGGGATAGTACCTGAGCAGGAGGGGTCAATACTGCTATAAAGTACAAGCCTTTCTGGAGGGACCTGGCTAGTCCCTAGATAAGGGGTTTCTGTGGTAATGGTGGGCAGCTCTAACTTCTGGGTGTTTGAATGGAGAGTGTCACAAGAGTAGCAGTAGTTAACCAAGAGCATCAAGAAATCACCTTGTCTGCCAGTCTTAAGAATTGAAGATAATGTGGGAACATGTGGTAGTCTTGGGAGCAGAGTTGTTGGTAATATTCTAGAGTAGAAAAGAAACAGGCCCAAACACAAAACCTCTTTGCCTGCATACTGATTCCACTGGAGTTATTAGGATTAACATTCTACTCTTTGGAATGGCCAGTGTTTCCTGGGTAATTTTACCTATCACTTACTAATATCTTCGATTTTGTTTTTCAGAAGTTTGCTAACCATCTAACTGTAGTTCCTTTAAGAGTTGTGCTTTTTTCTGATGTTTTTCTGTTTTACCTCAGTGTATTAGATGTAGATTTATTTTTACTTATCTTGTTTATGCTTTCAATATAAGGACTTGTTTCTTTCTCCCATTATGGGAGATCTTTGTAATTCTCTCCATTCTTTTCTTCTGGAATTGTTATTAGACATGTAATGGAGCCTCTCAGTCTGTCTTCTGAATCTCTTAATTGAACTTTAATATTTAAGAACTTAATATTTAAGAACTTTAATATTTCCCCTTGTCTTCCTTTTGGATGAATAAAATAATACCTCCTTAGTATTATCTTCTAATTCACTGTTCCTTTTTGGACATGTAAAATATAGGTTTTACCTCATCTATTGAATTTTTCTGGTTCAGTTAGTATACTTCCCAAAATTTTAAAGTGTTTCTTTTTTGTGTCTACCTGTTTTTATTTTGCTTTTTCATTTTTATAAATCCATTCTTATTTTTAATGGCTATTGCTTCTTTATTTATCTTATTAACCATCCTAAACCTATGTACTTTAAACTCTTTGTTCTGTGAAATTAATTTCATTTGGGCTGAATTCATAACTTGATGGTTGATTTGAGTTTCTTAGAATTAGATCCTTTTATATGTTTGGAATTTTAGTTTGTGGTTTCATTTTGAATGTGAGGGACTTTTGCTTTCTTTTGTTGTTTCTTTCTCTCGTTCTTCCTTCTTGACTAATGCTTTTGTGGTTTTGCATTTGCCTTTACCTGGTGCCTCAGGCCCAGTCCATAACTGAGTATTATAACAGTGTTTATTATATCCTTGCTCTGTGATGATTTGGGGAACATCACAGATTCATGGAGCAAGCAGGCAGTCTGACCCAATTCCTCTCTTAAGTCTTCTTTC
>NW_006794836.1:123145-233732 GCF_000442215.2 Lipotes vexillifer | reverse complement strand
CTCTTAAGTCTTCTTTCCACTTTCCCTATGCCCATAGCTGCTGGTAAAGCTTAGGAATCTTAAGCAGTAGGTCCTCTGTTACTTCATCCAGGTTCCTTTCACAAATATGTGGGTACTTGGACATTTGCAGGGGAGAGAGGGAGCTTCACTTCAGTCTCTGGCTTCAAGCAGTAAGTCAGGCTCCATCTCCACCTAGCACGTGACAGTTTAGGCTCTCATACCCCTCAGAAGTATACTTCTCTGCTGCTGCTGCCTGCTCCTGATTTGGGAGTCCTGCATTTCTTTAATCTCAGCCGTTGTTTATTTCTGTTTCTTTTCTAGTTGATGGAGATTTATCTTGCCTTTGAGACTGATGATATCTTATTGATTTTTTAAATTAAATTTTAAAATGTAAAATATGTCTTTGGATCAGGCAAACTGTTTTGGAGTTTAGACTTACAGGGCTGACTTGACCTGAATTGTACCATTTTCACTTTGCCAGCCTGCCTGTTTTAAAAGTAATTTCCCCAGGAGTGCCAAGGTACTATTGTATTGCTGTCTGCCTGGCCTTTTTTCTTCTCTTGTCGAATTGCTTCTGAAATTAAGGACTTACTTTCTACCTGGTGTTATCTTGATTGGATAATATTGAGAATAAATTTCAAGACTCCATCTTCACTGTAAATGTCAGTATTATCTCGAGTTAAGGAGGATAATATTAAAGAATAAGTAAGCTTACAGAAATTATTCTCCAGACCAAATTTCAGGAGACGTGACATTTGATATGATGTGTACTCAAGTATAAACTTCCACTTGGCTTTCATGTGTGGTTATGAAATAGCTGAAAAAGCTTCATGAGTTGTTAGGGTTTTCTTTTTCTTTTAAATAAGAAAAAATATGGTAGTAAAGACTTTATATCAAAGATTTTAAGAAGGCAATGTTAATAAAACTGCAAATATTTTCTTTATTTTTTTTACATCTTATTAAATTCAAAGAACCAAAAAATATCCATGTTTCAAGGCACTTTTAAACGTACCTTGAGTACTTCAAGTTTAAAGGTAACATTGTGCTATAGACAACTTCTCTATTCCTCCTTTAAAGTCTGTCGAAGACCTATTGTAACTTTCCTGTCATTCCAGTAGCTTGTGCTCTTATGCTCAGATCCTGAGCTCTGGGAACTGGTCATGGTAACCAACCTAAGTTAAATCTCTTGAAATCCTTTCTGTATGTACAGTAATTTAATATCAGCTATTGTTTTCAACATTGTTATTTATTTTAAATGATCCTTAAAAATCTTTTAAAAAGATAATATGTGTGCAAAGCATATTCAATAAAAGCAAGTCTCTAATTCTATCCCATTCCTTTAGGCCTCCTCCTAAGAGATGGCGAATGTTGGTGCTCTGTATTTCCTTCTTGAGATCTTCTATGCACGTATGTGCATATTCCGTTTTTTCATAAATTGTAGCATATCGTACATACCATTCTGAACCTTGTTTTTTATATCTAACAACTTACTTTGGAGCTCATCCTCTAATGGTATATATAAGGCTACCTCATGATTTTTTAAATTAAAACTTAATTATTGCTAGAATCTTCTTGTATTCCATAAAGCATTATGTAAGAGCTATTAATATCCATCACAGGTTTATTTTAGAGTAGAGTGGACTCTCTTTATTCGGCTCTCCTGGACAGTAGATTTTGAACTTCATATGTGAGTAGATAATAGAGCAGAGTTTCACTGTATGGAAGTCAGCTCCTAAGCTAGCCTTTCAGTTCTGTGTTTTCAACAATAGGTGGCACCAGCAATTTCTGTATTTGGGCTGTATGTAGATGGGAAGCATCATCATTTTGATAATTTTTCGTTTCATATCGTTGTGTTCACAGATTATTAATAGCAAAGATGTGTTTACCTGAAAGCCTAGAGGCTTGCAAAACATGCGTGCATACATGGGGGATTAAGAAGCACTTTGTAGAAAGGTACATGGAGTACTATGCTGCTTTCCTTCCCTTGCCCTGGATTTGTAGCAGTCATCTAATGAGACCAGACATTTATTTAATTATGAATATTATTTTATATATACAAACAGATCTTTGCAGGTGAAACTTTTGAGATTGATTTTGGTGGAAATTTGTTCCTTGGCCACACACATGAGAATTTATCACTGCAGTGAGGAGTCATGCATTCTCAAGCTTAACCTGTCACATCTGTGCTGACAGTTCTTGTCTCTGTCTCAACCCCTCCTGCTACCCCATGATCCTTATCAGCTGTGCCTAGAATGTCCCCTCAGCATTTAAAACACAGCATTTAAAAAACTAAATGCTTGGCTGCACAACGGCTTGAAGGTGCACCTGCAGGCCAGTTCCCTAGCAGTGCGTGTTTACTTTGGAGGGAAGAGCCACTACCCTGTGGTGCTGGGAGCTTCCTGTCACATCACGTCAGGAGGAACGTCCTGTGTTCTTAGGTCGTTGGGAAACAGACTGAGCCTGCATACTTTTTTCTCAGCTGTTACCCATAATGTATTTGGAATCATTTAGCCTGCCATTGTTTCCAGTAATAATTACAGGTCTGTCCTGAGTGGGAAAGAAGTGGCCTGTGCAGCAGGACATCTAGAGCAAAGTCCCAGCTCTGCTGCTGTGTGGCTGTATCACCTCGGGCATGAGTGTCACCTCTCTCTGGGGGAATAACAGGACCTGTGTTAGTTGAAGTCTATCTCTTGGCCACCTCCTCATCCATCACCACGTCCCATCTCCTCTAGTCCATTTAGAGATGAACCTGACAGACTCTGCCCTGGAGTCCTTCAGAGACAAGAATGGAGACGTGTGTGTGTATGTTTCCTTGTGTGATTTTTGTCTGTTTAGTTTTGCTTTTACCATTTGGTTTGGGGTTCTTTCTGTTTTTTTTTTTTTCTTTTTTTTTCTTCCTTTTTTTCCTTTTCTTCTGAGCTGTGTGGCTGGCAGGGTCTTGGTGCTCTGGCCGGGTATCAGGCCCGAGCCTCCAAGTTGGGAGAGCCGAGACCAGGACATTGGACCACCAGAGACCTCCTGGCCCCACGAGAGCCCTCCCAGAGATCTCCAATACCAGCTTCACCCAACGGCCAGCAAGCTCCAGTCCTGGACGCCCCATGCCAAACAACTAGCAAGACAGGATCACAACCCCACCCATTAGCAGAGAAGCTGCCTAAAGACATACTATGTTCACAGACACCCCAAAACACACCACCAGACATGGCCCTGCCAACCAGAAGAACAAGATCCAGCCCTACCCACTGGAACACAGGCATCAGTCCCCTTCACCAGCAAGCCTACACAAGCCACTGAACCAACCTCCCCCACTGGGGCAGACACCAAAAACAATGGAAACTGTGAACCTGCAGCCTGCGAAAAGGAGACCCCAGACAGAGCAAGTTAAACAAAATGAGGAGACAGAGAAATATGCAGCAGATGAAGGAGCAAGGTAAAAACCCACCAGACCAAACAGATGAAGAGGAAATAGGCAGTCTATCTGAAAAAGAATTCAGAATAATGATAATAAAGATGATTCAAAATCTTGGATATAGAATGGAGAAAATATAAGAAACGTTTAACAAGGACCTACAAGAAGTAAAGAGCAAACAAACAATGATGAACAACACAATAAATGAAATTAAAAATTCCCTAGAAGGAATTAGCAGAATAACTGAGGCAGAAGAACGGATAAGTGACCTGGAAGATAAAATAGTGGAAATAACTGCTGCAGAGCAGAATAAAGAAAAAAGAATGAAAAGAATTGAGGACAGTCTCAGAGACCTCTAGGATAACATTAAATGCACCAACACTAGAGTTATAGGGGTCCCAGAAGAAGAAGAGAAAAAGAAGGGGACTGAGAAAACCTTTGAAGAGATTATAGTTGAAAACTTCCCTATCATGGGAAAGGAAATAGTCAATCAACTCCAGGAAGTGCAGAGAGTCCCAAACAGGATAAATCCAAGGAGAAACATGCCAAGACACATATTAATCAAACTATCAAAAATTAAATAAAAAGAAAAAATATTAAAAGCAACAAGGGAAAAGGAACAAATAACATACAAGGACATCTCCATAAGGTTAACAGCTGATCTTTCAGCAGAAACTCTGCAAGCCAGAAAGGAGTAGTAGAAGATATTTAAAGTGACGGAAGGGAAAAACCTACAACCAAGATTACTCTACACAGCAAGGATCTTATTCAGATTTGACGGAAAAATTAAAACCTTTACAGACAAGCAAAAATTAAGAGAATTCAGCACTACCAAACCAGCTCTACAAGAAATGCTGAAGGAACTTCTCTAGGCAGGAAATACAAGAGAAGGAAAAGACCTACAAAAACAAACCCCAAACAATTAAGAAAACGGTAATAGGAACATACATATCAATAATTACTTTAAAGGTAAATGGATTAAATAAATGATCCAACCAAAAGACATAGACTGGCTGAATAGACACGAAAACAAGACCCATATATATGCTGTCTACAAGAGACCCACTTCAGACCTAGGGACACATACAGACTGCAAGTGAGGATATGGAAAAAGATATTCCATGCAAATGGAAATCAAAAGAAACCTGGAGTAGCAATACTCATACCAGACAAAATAGACTAAAATGAACACTATTACAGGAGACAGAGAATGACACTACATGATGATCAAGGGATCAGTGCAAGAAGATATAACAATTGTAAATGATTATGCACCGAACATAGGAGCACCTCAATACATAAGGCAAATGCTAACAGCCATAGAAGGGGAAATTGACAGTAACACAGTCATAGTAGGGGGCTTTAATACCCCACTTTCACCAATGGACAGATCATCTAAAATGAAAATAAATAAGAAAACACAAGCTTTAAATGACACATTAGACCAGATGGACTTAATTGATACTTATAGGGCATTCTATCCAAAAACAACAGAATATACTACTTCTCAAGTACTTGCTCATGGAACATTCTCCAGGATAGATCATATCTTGGGTCACAAATCAAGCCTTGGTAAATTTAAGCAAATTGAAATCGTATCAAGTATCTTTTCCAACCACAGCGCTGTGAGACTAGATATCAGTTACAGGAAGAAAAATATAAAAAATACAGACACATGGAGACTAAACAGTACGCTACTAAATAACCAAAAGGTCACTGAGTAAATCAAAGAGGAAATAAAAAAGGCCTAGAAACAAATGACAATGAAAACACGATGACCCAAAACCTATGAGGTGCAGCGAAAGCAGTTCTAAGAGGGAAGTTTATAGCAATACAGTCTTACTTCAAGAAACAAGAAAAATCTCAAATAAACAACCTACCCTTACACCTAAATTAATTAAAGAAAGAAGAGCAAAAAAAACCCCCAAAGTTAGCAGAAGGAAAGAAATCATAAAGATCAGATCAGAAATAAATGAAAAAGAAATGAAGGAAATGATAGCAAAGATCAATAAAACTAAAAGCAGGTTCTTTGAGAAGGTAAACAAAATTGATACACCATTAGCCAGACTCATCAAGAAAAAAAGGGAGAAGGCTCAAATCAACAGAATTAGAAATGCAAAAGGAGAACTAACAACTGACACTGCAGAAATACAAAGGATCATGAGAGAGTACTACAGTCAACTATATGCCAATAAAATGGACAACCTGGAAGAAATGGACAAATGCTTAGAAAAGTACAACCTTCCAAGACTGAACCAAGAAGAAATAGAAGATTTGAACAGACCAATCACAAGCACTGAAATTGAAACTGTGAAAAGAAAATCTTCCAACAGTCAAAAGCCCAGGTACCAGATGGCTTCACAGGTGAATTCTATCAAACATTTAGAGAAGAGCTAACACCTATCTTTCTCAAACTCTTCCAAAATTTAGCAGAGGGAGGAACACTCCCAAGCTCATTCTACGAGGCCACCATCACCCTGATACCCAAACCACACAAAGATGTCACAAAAAAAGAAAACTACAGGCCAGTATCACTGATGAACATAGATGGAAAAATCCTCAACAAAATACTAGCAAACAGAATCCAACAGCACATTAAAAGGATCATACAGGGCTTCTTTGGTGGTGCAGTGGTTGAGAGTACGCCTGCAGATGCAGGGGACACGGGTTCATGCCCCGGTCTGGGAAGATCCCACATTCCGCAGAGCGGCTGGGCCCATGAGCCATGGCCCCTGAGCCTGCACGTCTGGAGCCTGTGCTCCACAATGGGAGAGGCCACAACAGGGAGAGGGCCGCATACTGCAAAAAAAAAAAAAAAAAAAAAAGGATCATACACCATGATCAAGTGGGCTTTATCCTAGGAGTGCCAAGAATCTTCAATATACTCAAATCAATCAGTGTGATACACCTTATTAACAAATTGAAGGATGAAAACCATATGATAATTTCAGTAGATGCAGAAAAAACTTTCAACCAAATTCAACACCATTTATGATAAAAACTCTCCAGAAGGTAGGCAAAGAGGGAACCTACCTCAACGTAATAAAAGCCATATATGATAAACCCATGGCCAACATTGTCCTCAGAGGTGAAAAAGTGAAGCCATTTCCTCTAAAATCAGGAAGATGACAAGGTTGCCCACTGTCACCACTCTTATTCAACATAGTTTTGGAAGTTTTAGTCACACAATCAGAGAAGAAAAAGAAATAAAAGGAATCCAAATCGGAAAAGAAGAAGTAAAGCTGTCACTGTTTGCAGGTGACATGATACTATACATAGAGTATCCTAAAGATGCTACCAGAAAACTGCTAGAGGTAATCAATGAATTTGGTAAAGTAGCAGGATACAAAATTAATGCACAGAAATCTCTGGCATTCCTACACAGTAACGACAAAAAATCTGAAAGAGAAATTAAGGAAATACTCCCATTTACCATTGCAACAAAAAGAATAAAATATCTAGGAATAAACCAAACTAAGGAGACAAAAGACCTGTATGCAGAAAACTATAAGACACTGATGAAAGAAATTAAAGATGATATAAACACATGGACAGATATACCATGTTCTTGTATTGGAAGAATCAACATTGTGAAAATTACAATACTACTGAAAGCAATCTACAGATTCAGTACAATCCTGATCAAACTACCAATGGCATTTTTCACAGAACTACCACAATTTGTATGGAAACACAAAAGACCCTCAATAACCAAAGCAATCTTGAGAAAGAAAAATGGAGCTGGAGGAATCAGGCTCCCTGACTTCAGACTATACTACAATAAATAAAGTAATCAAGTATTTATTATACTACAATAAATACAGTAATCAAGACAGTATGGTACTGGCACAAAAAAAAGAAATATAGATCAATGGAATAGGATAGAAAGCCCAGAGATAAACCCACGCACATATGGTCACCTTACCTTTGATAAAGGAGGCAAGAATATACAGTGGAGTAAAGACAGCCTCTTCAATAATTGGTGCTGGGAAAACTGGACAGCTACAGGTAAAAGAATGAAATTAGAACACTTCCTAACACCACACACAAACATAAACTCAAAATGGATTAAAGACCTAAATGTAAGGCCAGACACTATAAAACTCTTAGAGGAAAACATAGGCAGAACACTGTGACATAAATCAGAGCAAGATCCTTTTTGACCCACCTCCTAGAGTAATGGAAATATAAACAAAAATAAACAAATGAAACTTAAAAGCTTTTGCACAGGAACGGAAACCATAAACGAGACAAAAAGACAACCCTCAGAATGGGAGAAAATATTTGCAAATGAAGCAACTGACAAAGGATTATCTCCTAAATATACAAGCAGCTCATGTAGCTCAATATCAAAAAAACAAACAACCCAATCCAAAAGTGGGCAGAAGACCTAAATAGACTTTCCTCCAAAGATATACAGATTGCCAACAAACACATGAAAGAATGCTCAACATCACTAATCATTAAAGAAATGCAAATCAAAACTACAGTGAGGTATCACCTCACACGGGTCAGAATGGCCATCATCAAAAAATCTACAAACAATAAATGCTGGAGAGGGTGTAGAAGCAGCCTTGCTTTTCTTGCACTGTTGTGGGAATGTAAATTGATACAGCCACTCTGGAGAACAGTATGGAGGTTCCTTAAAAAACTAAAAATTGAACTACCATATCACCCAGCAATCCCACTACTCGGCATGTACCCTGGGAAAACC
Organism: Lipotes vexillifer; assembly: GCF_000442215.2. Taxonomy (NCBI): domain Eukaryota; kingdom Metazoa; phylum Chordata; class Mammalia; order Artiodactyla; family Lipotidae; genus Lipotes; species Lipotes vexillifer. The sequence goes on along the minus strand of NW_006794836.1, from coordinate 225,609 downwards.
ATAATTCAAAAAGAGTCATGTACCACAGTGTTTCTTGCAGCACTATTTATAATAGCCAGGACATGGAAGCAACCTAAGTGTCCATTGACAGGTGAATGGATAGAGAGGATGTGGCACATATATACAATGGAATATTACTCAGCCATAAAAGGAAACAAAATTGAGTTATTTGTAGTGAGTTGGATAGACCCAGAGTCTGCCATACAGAGTGAAGTATGTCAGAAAGAGAAAAACAAATACTGTATGCTAACACATATATATGGAATCTCAGAAAAAAGGAAAAAATGGTTCTGATGAACCTAGGGGCAGTACAGGAATAAAGATGCAGGTGTAGAGAACGGATTTGAGGACATGGGGAGGGGGAAGGGTAAGCTGGGACAAAGTGAGAGAGTAGTATTTACATATATACACTACCAAATGTAAAATAGATAGCTAGTGGGAAGCAGCTGCATAGCACAGGGAAAACAGCTCCGTGCTTTGTGACCACCTAGCGGGGGTGGGATAGGGAGGGTGAGAGGGAGGCACCAGAGGAAGGGGGTATGGGGATATATGTACAGGTATAGCTGCTTCACTTTGTTATACAGCAGAAACTAACACACCATTGTAAAGCAATTATACTCCAATAAAGATGTTAAAAAAAGTAAAATGAAAACACACACACACAGAAACTAAATTCATCATTATTCCCTTTTCTTTCTTTTGCCACCTTAGAGTTCTCTCCAGCAGTTTCTAATTTGCCCTTTTGTATTTCAAAAGATTGCCTTTATTTCTGTTTCCTGGCAGTCCAAGGCTTTGGTCAGTTTATAATTCTGTAATTCTCCTGCCCACCCTCCTTATGTTCTTTTAAAGTATAGGGAGAAAAATACTCCTGATTTGAGGATGGAAAATCAATAGAGGGGTCCTCAACAAGGTTTTCGAAGTTAAACATGCACTGATTCCAACAAACTGTGTGATCCAATACAGGTGTGAACACACACATTTTGGTGTCATCACCTTTTTGCCCACATCCCTTGGGTCCATGGGCAACCTTTGGAAAGGAGCAAATGAAGGGAGATTCTACGACCCTCAACAGTGTTGGCTTTCAGTTGAGTCAGCCTTGCTTCTCTTTTCCTTTTTGAAGGGAGTTCAGAACTCCTTGGCCTTCACCTGCTATCATGGTTTGATTTCCTCCCATGATGATATTTGTGGGTTTCTGTCTTTATAGAAACTTTTTGATCTTGTAGAAGTCCCAGATAGGTCTGCTGTGTATCTTTAAGTCAAGACCTTGTATTTTCCAGAGTTCCTAAATCTTCCTTTGTGTTCTGTAATTCAGTACTTTACTCTTAGGCTTTTTCAGGTATTTTTCAGGTACTTCAGTGACTTATTCAAGTCACTCTGTCAGTAAATAGTCAGTTACACAGAAATACCAGATCACACATTCAGAATGACTATTCGTTGTGCTCAAAGCTTCTGATTTATCAGCCCCATATTTTGCCATTTTATTAGGACAAGGGTCTGTACCAAAGAGGCCAATATAGTCCTGGAGTCACTGCCTTTTCTACAGTTTTTGCTTGAAAACCTTCAGTAGCTTCTTCCCAACTTTCCATTCCAAACAGACCATCATTATGTGGACTTAATCTACTTTTTTGTGTGTGTGTAACATAACATGACCCAGAGCCATCTTTGGGAGTCTGCAAGCTCAGACCTGTCTTTCTGGGACCATGAAAGGTCACCTGCCTTAGAGAGGAATACCCGAGAGAGAGAGAGAAAAACAGGGGTGCTTGGTGAGGTTCCAACTGCTGCAGAGCTGTCTCCTTCTGCACACTCTCTGTCAGCAAAGCGAAGGGACGGAACTGCCTATTATCTTTCTGCAGACCTGTCCCAACAGTAGGCTTCTTCCTTGTGTGCTAGGACTTCTGCTTTTTTTTTTTTTTTCCCCAAGGATGCTCCTAATGATTATTCTGACTGGATTTCTCATATATATATACACACACACACACATGAATATGTATATATGATTAACTGGGCCCCTCTCAGAGATTAATTATTCTTATTCTTTTAAAAACCTGGTGGAGTGATAGTCTAGAAATTTACTTCAAGCTAATTAATTAATAATACTAGCCACTGCTTATTGAGGTCATGCTATAAACTAGACATTTTACACCCATTGTCTTTTTAGTCCTCATCAACAACTCTATGCCATAAATACTGTTACTCCTGCCCCATTTTGCAGTGGAGGAAATCAAGGTTCAGGAAAGTTAAGTAACTTGCCTAAGGTCACATAGATAAGGAGTAGCCAGAAGGAGACTTGGCTCTTCGCTTCATACCTTGTTATCTCCATACTTTGAGGCAATGCTATAAAGTTCTACTTCAGTAAGAAGCAGGAAGCCATGCAGTTTTCTTATCCTTGCTTGGCTCTTTCTTACCATTCACTCTCCCTTAGGCATAAACGGGTCGTTATACAGAGTTTGAACCTAGGCATAACACCCTTTAACCTTCTCTAGGGAAGAGCCAGTATTTCTCTGTTTCAGTTTTGCAACTTGTCTTTGTTGGTAATTTTTTTTCATTTTTTCGCCATATATATGTATTCTAATGACTGTGTGTCAAGCAGTGAGCATACAGGTATTCAACAGACATATATGGTCCTATCTTCATAGACTTTTATAGATTAGTTGAGGAGAATACAGGCTATATGTATATAAAAAGTTAATTAGCTAAGTAAGAGACCAGCTTACTGCTGTTCATCCTTACTGTCAAGATATTGGAAAGCAGAATTAACTTGAGCATCCAATGCACAGTCTGCTGAGAGAAGATACATATGAATACATTGTCTCGTGGGCAGGATTTAGTAATTCAAACCAGTAATGTTTGAAGTTGATTAAAGAAAAATAGTCAAATTCCTGAATAATGATTTAAATGTGCTGGAACATTACCCATTACCCACACATTATATAAATATATTTTAAAATTCTGGCCAGTTGTTGAAATGATAATATTTCAAGTAGGTGGTGCTAATAAGTATTCATGCACTCATAGAATGTTGTTAGAAAGTGTTGTTTGACCTTCCTGTTCCTTATTTTATCTGAAGAAATTAAAACTCAGAAAAATTGCCTGTGCAGTGTTCCCTTACTTTCCAAATTCATGACTTGTAGAATGAATAGAGTCTGGTTTATTCAGGGTCTCAGGAGTTCAAGTTGTCAACATTTCATCCTCTCACACATTAGCAATGTCAATGACTTGGAAATGAATATGATTTGAACTTCGTGATTCTTTCTCTTAGATGTGGTTGAAGTAGTGTGAGCTCATCATCAAGAAACAGTAAGTTAGATCTCTTCAGCCTGCCTTGTCTAAATTTCATCTTCTACTACTAAATGGTTTTTACTAGTTCTAGTGACTCAAGAGGCAGTTTTACTCTGTGTGACTCTACTAGCAGACCACATTAAAGCATTTGTGTTCCTTGTTAAGTTGCAGGAATGAGTTTTCTTAATGCCATCACTGAATTCCAGTGGAGGAAATAAATTACTCATGCATTTTCTAATGGTTACAAAATTTTCCAGCATCTTGGCTGTCTAGTTCTCATCATGCTGAGGTTCCATTACCAAAGAGTAATTGACATGATTTTGACTAGCAGGCTGATACTACTTAGGAAACCAACTAAATAAAACATCTGAGTCATGGATCCTAGGAGAAAATTTCAAAGAGTAAACTATGTAAGAGACAAAATTTTGTAGTTATGGGGAAAAATACTAGACTTGGGAAAAAAGCGTGTGGTCTTGTCTTATTAACATTGTCAGTGTGGGCAAGCTGTTTAACCTCTCCAAGCCTGTTTTCCTCATCTGTAAGCATGAAGATAATCATATTAATAACTGCTGCAACTATTTCATATGATTGTTGAGAAAATCAAATGAGATAACAAATGTGAAGGCTCACTAGAAAAATACTATGAAGATCTTTGTAAATGTAAGGGCTGAAAAGTATTGTAGTAATGATAATGATACTCAAAGTGACAATTGTGATCTAAATCTTGGCATAGAATTATGTATAAGAGAACATTAAATGGGTGCTTGGATGCTCTTATGTGTTGGTATAGTGACAGTGTTTGAAAAATGCAAGTCACTAAAAGAACGATTTTGTTGTTTAGCATTGATGTCAGTAAATGAAAATAGCTTGAAATATCTCCTTTGTGTCAAAAAAGGTTAAAAGTAGTTTTCAAAGATATAAGCAATAGAAAAAGATGAAAAAAGGTAAGTGAGGAAATGGGGAGAAGGGAAAGTGGGATGAAACAAAGGGTTAAGTTAGGATCCCCCCAATGCATCTCATAGGGCCTTACACCATTTGTTAGAGGTGAGTCAAAGATTGGGTTCTCAGTTTTCCTGCAGCCAGTGCAAGGAGAGAAACATAATCAGCTATGTGAATCATAGTGCCCTTAAGGTTCTGTAGTGAAGGAGGGCTGGCTATTTCTAATAATGAGACACAAGACAAAAGATTTTCCCAGGGAGTCATAAAAGAGGACAGTGTATAATGAGCAACATCCCACAGGACATCTTGATGATAAGCATTCATACATTTTTTGACATTATCGGTATGATTGCCAGATGAAAAACTGACAAATTCACTGTTTATTAGCAAGTTTTTTAGTTGCTTGGTTATAATCATGATTGAATGTATGTTAGGACTAGAAATAATCTCTGAGATCACCTTGGTCCCTCCTTATGTCTTGTGGATACAGGAATTGAGTGAAGGCTCAGGGTTAGGTGGTGGGTTTATATCAGAGCGCAAGGGGCTTCAGTGAAGATAGTTTCCTCTGAGCCCAACCTGTGTGATTGCGGGAACTTTCCTTGTCTCGATATAAATACCATTTGGCACTTTCAACATGTTTCTAATTGTGAGTTTAGCAGTTTACTGTGGTGGGTTTTTTCTGGCTGTTCGTTGTAGAGTATAGAAGCCGTTGACTATGATGGCATCTTCGTATCTTGTTTGTTTTGTTTTCATTGTAAAAGTTACTGATAAGCCTGCAAAACTGGATCCGAAATTTATAGAAAACAGGTCTCAAAATGCAAAATTTCCAAAATTTGTAATTATACTGCCTGCAATGCCCCTCCTCATAAACTTAACACTGTCATCAAAGACATAACTAGAAGGCCCGCGTACTGCAAAAAAAAAAAAAAAAAAAAAAAAAAAAAAAAAAAAAAAAAAAAAGACATAACTAGAAAATGCCCCTCCTCATAAACCTAACAGTATCACCAAAGACATAACTAGAAAATGTAGACATCAGTATTTTAAGCCAATTTAAAAAAAAACCCAAACCGTAATTTTGAAACATAGATGGAGTTTTAAAATATTGGCTAAAAGCCTAAGGGAATTTTAGGTTGGCTTCTGTAGTGAACTTATTTGCTCACATTCATGGAAGGTGGCTTCTAATGTAGGCAGCAATTGTTCAAGAGGTTCCTGTGGTGTTTTAGAGGCTGAGTAAAACAAACTTCTTTTATCAAGGAACCATGAGATCAGCTGTGAGAATAAACAAGGGGGCCTAGGTTCTAGAGAAAATGAGAGTGGGTCTCCAAAAGGATCAGTCAGTGGGTTTGAGGGATTTTAGGGAAATTTGACTTTCTGTGGTCAATTTGTGAGGCAATGTGTGTCTTTGAGAGAGGCACACTTAATGAACTTTTAACCTAGGAGTAGTGAATCATAGAAGGTAAACATAGGAAGCGGTGGTTGTGAGAAGACGTCATGTCTGTCTCATCCACGAGGTTAAATGACTTGACCAAAGTCACAAAGTACAAAGGATTGAGACTTGAATATTTGCAGTCCAACTCTAAGATATGTGGGGATGTGCTGGAGTGGAGGGGAAGAAGAGGCAGTGCAGATGTTAACATCCTTTCCCCATCTGTCTTTTTCTTTCCTAATTTGTAAAATTAAAAATCAGGGCCAGATTATCTCAAATCAATTTCACAAATCTAAAAAGAATTCCTCTTGTGGAGTGTAGGTGTGGGAGATGTAAGTACTTTAAAAGTAATCTTTCTTTTTCCTTAAAAAACCCCAGCCTACCTAAAAAGTATTTTTTTCTCTCATTCTGTAAGGAAGAGCAGTTAAAGGAGTTAAACTGAAGGCTACTGAGATGAACAGAGCGGAGCCATAATCTGTTATTCCCCTTCTGCTTGGTATAACCCTGTGAATGAACATGGTGGCTCAAGAAATGGCATGCTGCATCTTTTTCATCTTACTGACAGCAAAATGAGTTTGACACCTTTTATCTCAAACATAAGCACTTTAGGGGCTTCCCTGGTGGCGCAGTGGTTGAGAATCTGCCCGCCCGTGCAGGGGGCACAGGTTTGAGCCCTGGTCTGGGAGGATCCCACATGCCGCGGAGCAACTGGGCCCGTGAGCCACAATTACTGAGCCTGCGCGCCTGGAGACTCTGCTCCGCAACAAGGGAGGCCGCGATAGTGAGAGGCCCGCGCATCACAATGAAGAGTGGCTCCCCCTTGCCACAACTAGAGAAAGCCCTCGCACAGAAACGAAGACCCAACACAGCCATAAATAAATAAATTAATTAAAAAAAAAAACATGAGCACTTTGTTAAGCCAATGTGTTAAGATGCAAAACATATACCACTTTTTTTACTCAAATTGCTTAGCGTGTAGTTAAAGTATAACACATTCCCCTGGACTTGGTACTGCCCAGACTTGGTTCAGGTGATGCCTTTATTCTTTCTTTTAAAGTACCACTGTCCTTTGACCCTTACATCCAAAAACTTGCCTACTGAATTAGTGATCTGTGCAAGCACTTGACACTAAATAGTGACATTGTGACTTGAAACATTGGGTGAGCTACAATGCTGTGGGGTTAAGTGAAGTCTTGGCTGGGTCTGTTTATGTTTGTTGTTAGTGATGAGTGTTAAGTGATTCATGGATGAAAAGGTTAAACACAAGGCTGGGCCCATTCTAAGCATCTTATTTCTGCGTGTCCATTTTCTAGGTTGTAAGGTGAGTCAGTGTAAGGCTTTCTGGAAGAATTGAGTCATGCAGAATCCAATGCAGAGAGGTTGTATTTTAGATAAGTGGATAGTGAGAGAAGCTGGGTAGATAGAATAATATTTTGCTTGGGAGTTGCAACAGGAGAAGAGAAAGAGGAAGGTGCACTTTGCTACAGTGTCTAGAGAAGTTGTGCTCCATAATGGTTTATGTTTATACAAAGCTTAGAGCTTGCAAAGCAGTGTCACATACCTGGTCTCACTGACTCTGGGTGGAGAGAAGGGAAGGAGGGAGAGGAGTCTGGAGGTGGCACCAGTGGCATGAATATTAAAATACAGACATCTTGAGGGTCCTTTGGATCTGTAGCAAAGCTCCAACTCCATCATCCCAAGAGCCTAAGTAGCTTCTTCCTCCTTCCCTTTCTGGTCTGTCCAAGGGCAGCTGATCTGGACACCTTCCCAGACCTGTATGGGTCCTCTTTACATTGGGAAATTTGCCCAGGTGGCCTCTGGGGTCCCTTTCAAGAGCTCTTAGAGATGATTCCTAGCGCTGGGACTTCTTGCTTAAAGACAGATGATACTGCCTTTTCAGACTGATTCCTATCATCAGGTTTGTCTTGGCCTCTTCTTTCTTGCATTGTCAGTAGTGCTTTTCTCAACTGTTTCTGCCTCTTGGTATTTCCGTATGTTATCTTTGCCCCTTTCTCTCATGGTATAATCACATGTTAGCCAAAGTCATGTATTAGATTTTCCATTCTGTGTGTTGGTAGTTCTTTCTTTAGACATTCTTTGATATCAAAAGAGGGTTTTGGAAAAAAATTAGGTCAGTTGCCTGAATTAAATCTAGATAATTTTCAAAACCTCTTAGCTCACTAATTGATCTTTATGTTCTCATTCATCTAAGGAAAATGTGAGAAAAAAATTTTTCCATCTAATTCATGGCCCCTGTATTATACATGTATTTTGTGCATGCTTGAGGGTTCCAAGAAAATGCCAAATAAAAAATTATTTATTTTCTTTATTTTTTACCTGTATATTTTTGGTTAACTTAAAAATTTTTAAACAATGTCAAACTTCAAGAAAAAGTTGTAAGCCTGGTACAAAGATTCCCATATGCCCTTTACCCAGATTCACCAAATTTGAACATTTTACCTCATTTTTGCCTTATTATTCTTTCTCAGCTCTTCAAAAATGTCAAGCTCTGACATATATCCATATATCTCTCTGTATGTATTTTTTTCTGAATCATTTGAGAATAAGTTGTAGACATGTTCCAATATCTTGAAATATTTCAGTGTATATTTCCTAGAAGAGAAAAAAAGAAAAAAAAAGAAAAAATCCTTCTTTTATTTTTCCCTTTCCTTTTTGCTCTGGGATCCAACTTAGAGTGTTACACATTGTTTTCATCATGTCTCTTGGTCTCTTTTAGTTAGGAACAGTTCCTAGTCTTTTGACTTTTTCAGACTTTTTTTTTTACTTTGATGAGCTGACATTTTTGAAGAGCACCTGCCTCTTACATTGTCCATGTTGCTCACAATGAGGCGTTGTGCTTTGGGTCTGAAGACCTCAGATACAATGCTGTGTTCCTCTTGAGGAATCATATCGGGGCATCAACGTGTTCAGTGCTGGTGATGATAACTTCTGTCTCTTGGTCAAGATAGTTGTGCCAGGTTTCTCCTCTCTAAAGTTAATTAATATTTTGTTTTCAGGAATTTATAAGTGACTTATAAGTTTGTGATATGGAAATACTTTGAGATTATCTAAATATCCAATTCTTCATCAGACTTTTACCCTCTGCTTTTAGTTACACAGATTATTTTCTAACCTCATCATTACTTCTAAATTTATTAATTTAATTCCACAGTAAAAAATTATTTATTTATACAGTATGTCATGGATTTTAATTTTCTCAGCATGTTTTAAACCATTGCTATCAATACTTATTTTGATGCCCAATATGTCCAGTGGGAGCCCTTTCAAACTGTCTCCCAAGTCCTTTTGAAATGTCTCTATCATTCCTTGAGCAATTTTTTACTTTCTGCTATGATTAGATGTTCTAGGCTTATCGAGTACTTTCTTGCCCCTGCCCTGGAATCAGTCACTTCTCTAAAGAGCCCTGGTTCTTTTTGGTGGAGAGTGGTATTTTTAGAAACCAAGGTTCTGGGTGGTAGATGTGCTTATTGGTACTGAGGTATCATAGCTTCTAGGCCCTCTCAGTAGGAAGAACTGGGAAATATATAGTTATGTACACACATACTATATACACACAAACATCTATATGTCTTTCTATATCTATCTAACTATAGATATTAAAAAGCTTGAGTTTGTACCAATACCTCTAATTTCCAGTTTAACACCACAAGGCTTATCCTAGTTGTATCCCTTTCCACATTTGTATCTCCTTCTGCAACAGTGAGAACCCTGCTCCTGTTATTCTTGTTTACTTATTTCCTCAATTTCCTGGCCACATGGGCTATCTCCTGAGTCCAGCCTCTTCAACCTAACAGTCATCTGGGACAAGCCCCTATCCATGCTCTGCCCATTATGGGTCTGCTCCACATGCTGACTGTACCAGCCAAGGCCTCTCCCTTCCCTTAGCTCAACTGCGTTATTTGTGAGTTTTAAAAAAATACTAGTGTTTTTCATCGAGAGATGCTTAGAATGGTGATTTCCATAACTAAAGTCAAATTTGTAACTGGTATATTTTCATCTTTCTCCCTGTTCGCTATGGGTATGAGAGAAGTGACTGATTTCTAAATATTTGAATGATATTTTGAGGGTTTGTGGTTTGATCACATTTATTAAAGGGTGGGTTCAGTGGGTTAGCAGTGCTTCTCAACAAGTTTTGTATCTTGAGGCATGTAGAAAATGGTGATATTTGTTCAGCACACAGAGTTAAATGGATAAGATTTGTAGAGGATGCAGTCAACAGGCCTGGGGGCTATGGGTATTCAGGTTCCCTCATCTTGTTATACCTGTCACCCAGTAAGGACATACTGCTGTTTAGAAGCTCTGGTTTAGACCTTGGTACTCCTAAGCTGCTCAGATAGTTCAAGGACCTAATTCCAGTGTCTGTAGCCTGTGTGCCTGATGTTGGTCAGTTCTCTGTCAGATTTGTGCCAGTGGTCACAAGGGGACTCTGTAAGAGGGCATGGATATACAGTGACAGCCCGCTGGCATGTTAGGTGCAAAAGCTCAAAGCACTTGTTATTTTAATGGATGGACTCACTAATCACCTCCATTAGTGGAGGATTGCTGTAAAGCAAAACATAGAAGATAAAATTTTAAAAATGTCTATTCCAAATTCATTGATTTATTACTTTAGCAATTACTTATTGAGCTCTACTTATGTGCCAGGCACTGCTTGAGTTAATAAGGATACAATACTGACCAATTTTGGCTCTCATAGGCCTTATATTTTAGAGGAAGAAACAGATAATAAAGAAGCAATTAATAAAGATTATTTCAGGGCTTCCCTGGTGGCGCAGTTGTTGAGAGTCCGCCTGCCGATTCAGGGGACACGGGTTCGTGCCCCGGTCCGGGAGGATCCCACGTGCCGCGGAGCGGCTGGGCCCGTGAGCCATGGCCGCTGGGCCTGCGCGTCCGGAGCCTGTGCTCCGCAATGGGAGAGGCCACAGCAGTGAGAGGCCCGCGTACTGAAAAAAAAATAAATAAAAAAAAAAAATAAAGATTATTTCAGATATCTATGAGTACCATGAAAAAAATAAACTCAGGGGAGTGTTTTAAGGTGATGATAGGGCATGGGCTGATTTGGTACATTGTGATTTGTATTTTTAAAAGATCAATTTGACTGATACGTAGGGAATAAATTTTAGGGAGCAAAGAGTGAGTGTGGGAGACTAGGAGAAAGATGATGATGATTTACACTTGGCTGTCCAGTATGGTAGCCACTAGCCATATGTGGCAGTTTAAATTTAATTCAAACTTAATTAACGTATCTGACACATGCTACAATATGGATGAGCCTGGAGGACATTATGCTAACTGAAACATGCCAGTCACAAAAAGATAAACACTATATGATTCCATTTACATGACGTACGTAGAGTAGTCAAATTCATAGAGACAGAAAGCAGAATTGTGGTTGCTGGGGGCTGGGAGAGGGGAGTAGTAGTTTAATGGGTGTAGTTTCAGTTTTGCAAGATGAAGATTTCTGGAGGATGGTTGTACAACAATGTGAATGTACTTACCTCTTCTGAACTGTACACTTAAAATGATTAAAATGGTAGATTTTACATGTATATTTTACTACAATTTTTTAAAAGCAGTTAAAAGAACTAGCTAAAATCTTCTGCATGAGAACACCAGAGATAAGCAGAAGTTTGTGGAGTAAGAGAAGGATGAGAGGAGAAAGAAGGAAGAAAAGAGTAGCAAGATGGCGTGAGGCTAGGGTCAAGAGAGGGGGAGAGAGCCAATCTAACATATCTCAAGAAATAGGATATGGAAAGACAATTAAAAACATTAATGTATCCCCTCCCCCACCCAAAATTTATTAATCTAAAGTCATTTTTTTCCAGTTATGCTAGCCACACTTCAAGTACTCAATAGAAACATGTGGCTGGTGTCTGCCATATTAGACAGTATACATATAGAACATCTCCATCACTGCAGAAAGTTCTATCATACAGCTCTGGTTTAGACCATGATGGTTGTAATGGAGGTGGGGAGAAAGAAGTAGATGGATTGGGGATGGATTTGGGAAATATAATCAACAGAACTTGTTGATTGATAGGATATTGTAGTAAAATGGAAGCAACAAATAAGGGATGATGTGTGGCTTTTCTGCTTGAGCACCTGGGGTAGATTGATACGACTGAGTAGGAACGGGCTCGAGCGTACAAATCAAGAGAGTTCTGCTTTAGGCACATTATGCCATCTCTTCTAGAGCAGAATCTAAATAACTCTTAATGGAAGTAGAGGGAGAAGGAAAAGTCCATTTTGATGAGTTTTTCAATCTCATAACAGATGCTAAATAAGTCCCATATGTTTCTAAGTCCTCATCTTGCTTTAATTTTAGAGAGGCCATTATTGTCTGTTGGTTGTTTTATTAAAATACTATTTCATGCTGCTGCAAAATTTAATTCCACAGAAATCCTTTTGTTTATTTTAATTTTGTTTGAATTGTGATTTGGGATGCCAACTGAAAGTGACCAGAAAATGGGGGGTTTGCTCTTGATTCTTTGCTGAAGAGTTAATTATTAAGAGACCACAGATGGAGGACCCTGACTCAGGCTGTGACAGGTAAACTAAATTATACTAGCTTTACCTTTTTGGAGCTTAACACTTTAAAACATATAAGCAAGGCATGTCTTCTAAAGAAGGAACTGTACGGGATGAGGATACTGCAAGTGGCCTGCCTTAGAACCAAATGACATTTCTTAGACTCTTTAGAGAAGGGTGCTACTTTCAGACACAAGGACAGTCCATGCTGAACACTGTTATGTGGGTGCGTACCCTTGAAGTTTTTCCCTCTTAGAAATTTCTGCCAATGTTGCCCCCTTTTTGGAAGGAGTCACTTGCCTGTCCATGTTTAGGGTAAGAGGCCCTATATTGACAGTTGTCATGGGAGAGAAGGCTAAGTAATTTTTTTTAACATCACAATGCTTTTATGGCTAATGGCTTACAAACAGGTATCAGGTCTGAGCCAAGTGAATGAGTCACATCTATGCTTTGTGTATTTCCCTGCACAATTTTTCTGAAGCATGAAAGTTCTCTTTGGCTTCTTGGGTTGACCACTTTTGTGCTCATGAACCAGTCACTCTAGTGCTCTGCTTCCCATTTCCAGACCACTTTATTCTTCTGTGGGAGTGGTAGAGATCACCTGACAAAAGCAAACTGGGGGACACTTGGGAAACATCACCCTCTCCTTTGTTTGCTTTAGTAGCACATTTTCCAGCGCCATGCCTCCTGGCAGCAGCAGTCGCCTTAGTGTGGCTCTGTTCCCCTTTGAATGTTCATTGTTTAATGTACTGAGGTCTCCATTCTCTTATGCTGTTGTGTGGATCAGATTGATTCCAATTTGCCATTCAAGAGAGGAGAAGTTTTGATTTTTAATACAATGCATCTGACATTCTTTGTCTGCTTCATCTCTTCTTGTTGTGACAGCCCCCTCCCCCACATCCTGCTCATCAGATAGAAAATGGATATTTACAGATCCATAGCTTTAGTAAGAATAAACTTAGCAGGAACATATAAAGAGTTTTGAAACCTAAGTCCTCAACCACATTGGACTGAGGGTATACTAGAAATCATAGAAATACTGAGATAGGACTAAAAACAAAGAACAACCAGGTATGCATCACAGTGAACTTATATGTGACAGCTGAACTTGGCTCTCTCTAGCCTTCCTTCAGAACCCTGGTGGGGCTCTCTAAGTCCAATGCATTTGCCAATTCAACCCACATTTTCTCCTTGCATGGAATTAATTTAGAACTAGGGAAGAAAAACTGCCCTGGCATCTGTCTATTTAAATAGAAGGAAAAGTCAAAAGCTTTTTTTTAAAAAAACAATCTTCTCTGAGCATATGTAATGAATTTATGTGGACATGATTTTCTCAAACATTAAGAAGGCTGCAGTGGGACCATCACACCAAACAACATGGAGTCCAGCATCAAAATGAGAAATATATTTGGATTTAGAATTGCATTAGAACCTTATTTTTGATTTTTAAATTCTCCTGTGTCTATCCCTATATTGCAGAACAGTTTTAAGAAAAGGATTTTGAAAACAACTAAGTTCATCTTTCTTTTAAAGGCAGGCAAATACCAACTAAGTATTGTTATACTGTTGAAGAAAACAAACATTGAGAGCTGGAACATGACTTTGTTAGTAACACAGTGTCATGAGGAAACTTTGAAGTAGTAACACAGACCTGTTTTCAGAGTCTGGAGCTTTCAGTAGGTATTGGAAATGGATGCTGATGACGGGGACATTCAGTGCATCAAAACTGAATCATAGAAAGATGATTCCATGGTATACATTATAGTGAAGCTTCAGGGTTTTTGATGCTTGGAAGATGAAAGTAGAGCATTGGAAAATCCAGGAATCTTTTCTTAATAGAGTGGTAATAAGACCAAACATACATTTTCTTTTCTTTTTTTAATTAATTTTAAAAATTAATTAATTTTGTCTGCGTTGGGTCTTCATTGTTGCACACAGGCTTTCTCTAGTTGTGGTGCACAGGCTTTCTCTAGCTGCAGCAAGCGGGGGCTACTCTTCATTGTGGTGCGCAGGCTTCTCATTGCAGTGGCTTCTTTTGTTGCGGAGCGTGGGCTCTAAGTGCACAGGCTTCAGTAGTTGTGGCATGCGGGCTCAGTAGTTGTGGCTTGTGGGTTCTAGAGGGCAGGCTCAGTAGTTGTGGCACATGGGCTTAGTTGCTCAGCAGCATGTGGGATCTTCCTGGACCAGGGATTGAACACGTGTCCCCTGCATTGGCAGGCAGATTCCTAACCACTGTGCCACCAGAGAAGTCGAAACATACTTTTTCTTCATCATAAATGGTAAGTGATGTGTCAACCTCCACAAAAGCGTGCCGTCATAATTAACAAAAGAAGTGAACTCCCTTCCCACCTGAAAGTGAGTGTATATATAATATACATGCACATATTTATTTATATGTGCACACACACACACATGCATGTCTTTCCTGTCACTTCACTGGCAAACGTATGGCCAGTTACTGTGCATGCAGAAGTTTAGCTCAGTTCTAATTGGAGAATTTCAGAGGTGTGGTGGGAGGGTTTACACATAGATTTATTTGCTTGCATATTAATCCTCTCTTCCAACAAGGAGGCTGGAGGTCATCTCAGTGAAGTTTTGCCTCTATCTGCATGAGGCCAAGTTTTTAATGTCTTCTCCGTGTTTGAATATTGGCTTACCTATGAACCAGTCAACTAGTGCTATGAGAGCAAGAATCATCATTTTTTTCTAATGACCATTTATACAGGGCTTTAAAAACTGCAGAGTGCTGCCCTGCCCTGTTTCACCTAGTTTTCACAACCAGGAGAGGTGGGCAAATATTTTTAAAGTCCAGATGATCCTGTTGGGGAATCTCCTCTTGGGTAAGTGATTAACATAAGTTACATGCTGTTGACCAGCCTTACAATTTTTTTCCCAGCATACGAAATGAACTTTATATTCTGACATGTTTCCCAGCTACATGATTTGTAATCCCAATGGTGTTAGATGCTGCAGTAGCTAAGGGAAATTTCATTTTATGCAAGATGCTGAATTATGAAATAATCTTGGTTTTAGGAAAGGATACAGCATTCTTGGAGATTTTATGACCAAGGCTAAAGAACATTCAGAAGCTAAATGAAAACCAAAAGAGAGAAAATGGTGTAACATGCTCTGCTCAAGTTTTTTTTTTTTTTTTTTTTTTTTAATGTGTGGTTTCTCTTGTTCTTCCTGGTGTGGGAGCTCTTGGAGCGCAGGCACTAGTAGGTTCCTGTCCCTCACACTTAGGGAGATGCTCAGTAAATGTGGAGTAAATTAAATTACAAAACAGAAGATACATGCTTCAGGTGAAGATTTTGATTGGCTGCTCGTTCTGACACATGTTGTGACACTAGGTAATTCAGAAGATGTTTCCCCCAGAGTTTGCAGAAATTCTCTGCCTGCTGGGGCTAACCATTTGACACATTAATAGCTCTGAAACAGAATATGGGTCAATTTTGCCACTGCCTTCTTTCCACAAAAGTGCATACTTGAAAGCTTTTATGACAAGATGATCAGAGAGCAGAATTTATTTCTGAGCAATTATCTTACTTTCTGTTAAAGTTTGTTCCATTAACTTTCATCATGAGTTTTGTTTGATATGTGCTAGAATGCTAGGGCAGCAGAGGCTCTGGCAAATACTATTAGTGAGATAAAGTATCATTAAAACCAGCACATACTCTCTCCATTACTCTCTATCCCTTTACTTTGCTTTATTTATTTATTTTTCATAACACCTCTCTCCGAAATTGTTTATTTTTGTTTTGCTTAATGTTTATTTTCTGTCTTCCCATTAAAGTGTAAGCGCCACAAAAGCAGGGTACTTGATCTGTAACCCTGGTATCTAGAACAGTACTGGGAAATTTCTAGGTGCTTGATAAGTGTTTGTTGAATGAATGAATGCATGTAATTATGGCAGTCTGAGCCTGTCTGTATTACTTATTCATTATATAAATATTTGTATATTTATCAAGTTCCTATTATGTACCCCATGCTTTTATATATGCCAGAGTTTCAGCAGTGAAAAGATACAGTGCCTATGTTTACAGATTATAATGTGTCATGCTGTGCTTTCCAGTATGATAGCCACATGTGGCTATGTAAATCTAAATGTAAATTAATAAAATTAAATAAAATTAAACATTCCGTTCCTTAGTCACACTAGCTTACATGTAGCTGATGGCTACTATAAGTGCTTACATGTAGCTGATGGCTACCATATTGGACAGCACAGATATAAAATATTGCCATTATCGTAGAAAGTTCTATTGGATAACACACATTTAGTGATAAAACAGATCAATATTTGGGCATTTGCATTGCAGAGGGATATAATACATGCTGTGTAGAGAATAAGCACATGTTTCAAAGGGAGCGTATAGGAGAGGCTTCTAGCCTAGAATGTGGGTGTCAGGGGTTGTCAGAGATGGCTTTCTGGAGGAGTGGCTTCTAAACTGAGAAATCAAGAATGCATAGGGATTAGGCAGGCTAAGGGGAGTGTCTGAATCAAAGGAAACAGCTGGAGGAGAAGGGGCTAGAATATGTACCTTAATATGGTTAGCTGCAGGAGGACCTTGTACTTTATTCTGAAGCCTACCCGTGAGTGGACAGATCGCATGTCCATTCATAAGCCACCTCCCATGCAGGCAGATATTTTTGTCATCGCAGCTGCTGTCTCTTCTCAGGCCCAGCCCAGCATCAATCTATAGCAGCCTCCTAAAGGAACTTCCTGCTTCTAGTTTTGACTCCTCAACATTTTATCTCCAGCAAACTCCAAATTTTGTCATGTTATCCACTTGCTGAAAACATTTTATTGCCTCCCCGTACCACTTAGGATAAAGCTCAAACTCCTTAAAGTACCTGTGAGGGTCTTTATGATCTGACCCCTGTTTACTTTCCCCAAATTTATTTTCCTACTCTTCACTTCTCACACTATGACTGAGTAGCATCACTTTTCCAAATGTTCCATTTCTCTGGCCTCTAGGCCTTTGCACCTGCTGTTCCCTCTGCATGGAAAACTATTCCTCTTCCCTGGCTCATCTTTGTTTCCATACTTGCTTTTCAGACCTCACTTGAGAGTTTCTTCAGGATCCCCTGATATCGAAATCAAGGTGAGGTGCCCCACCGTATGCCCTGTCACACCTTTGTGTTCCCCTATTGTAGAATATATCACACTGTCTTATTTTGCCCACTTTTGTGTCTGTAACTCTCAGCCCTGGGACTGCAAGGAATCACATCTGCCTTGTTCCCTTTTTTGCCCCAAGTACCCAGCATAGTGCCTCAGTAAATATTTGCTTATGGTATGAATGAATAGATTTGATGATCCATCCTCCTTTCCAAGGTGTGATCAATAAGAAGTATGGTTCTGAAATGAAGGGGCCCATTAGAAGAAGCTCCTAAAATTCAACCACTGGGGGAGAAAAGAGATAGAAGTCCGTTCGTGAAGAAAGCAGATCAGTGACCCTTAGTATTTGTTTTTATGCTTAATTTTTTTATTGAGGTCTGTTTTCTTTTTCAACTCAACACCATGCACAGAAGCATGCAGTCCAATGACTTAAGGTAAATTTGTAGAACTGTGCAACTATGACCATAATCCAGCTTTAGAACTTGTTCGTCACCCCAATAAAATTGCTCCTGTATGTTTACAGTTAATCCTTGTTCCTACTCCCAGTCTCAGGCAACCATTAATCTATTCTTTGTCTCTGTGGGTTTGTCTCTTCTGGGCATTTCATGCAAATGGAATCACATAATATGTGGTCTTTTGTGTCTGACTTCTTTTTCTTAGCAAAATGTTTTTAATATTCATCCTGTTGTAGGGAATATCAGTATTTAATTCTTTCTATATTCAATAATATTCCATTGTATGGATATACCACATTCTATTTATCCATTTATCAATTGGTGGATATTTGGGTTGTTTTCAGTTTTGGCTGTTATGAATAACGTTGCTACGGACATTCACATATGGATCTTTCTGTGGATGTATGCTTTCATTTTTCCTGGGTAGATATCTGAGAGTGGGATTGCTGGGTAAATTTATGTTTAAGTGTAAAAAATTTTTCTTAAAATTTTAATTATGGTAAAATGCACAGAACACAAAATTTACCATAATAGCCATTAAGTGTACAGTTCAGTACTGTTAAATACATCCACATTGTTGTGCAACCAATACCCAGAACTCTTTTCTTCTTGCAAAACTAAAACTCTATACTCATTGAGTAACAACTCCCCATTCTCCCTCCCCCTCAGCCCCCAACAACCACCATTCTACTTTCTGTATCTACGAATTTGACTACTCTAGGTACCCATGTAAGTGGAAACATACAGTATTTGTCTTTTTGTGACTGACTTACTACGCTGAGCATAATGTCCTCAAGGTTCACCCATGTTGTACTATGTGTCAGAATTGCCTTTCTTTTTAAGGTTGAGTAGTAATCCGTTGTATGTATATGACTCATTTTGTTTATCCATTCATCCATGGATGGATACTTAGGTTGCTTCCAACTTTTGACTGTTGTGGATGCTGCTATGAACATGGGTGTACAGATGTCTCTTTGAGACCCTGCCTTCAATTGTTTTGTGTAAATACCCAGAAATGGTTTTGCTGGATCATATGGTATTTCTATGTTTAATTTTTTGAGGAACCTCCATACTATTTTCCATAGTGCTGCACCACGGTTTTAATTTCTCCACATCCTCCCCAAAGGTTGTTATTTTCTGTTAAAAAATCTTTCTTTTTTTTATTAGAGCCATCCTAATGGGTGTGACATTTAACTTTTTAATAAATTGCCAAATTGTTTTC
Source organism: Lipotes vexillifer (assembly GCF_000442215.2). Taxonomy (NCBI): domain Eukaryota; kingdom Metazoa; phylum Chordata; class Mammalia; order Artiodactyla; family Lipotidae; genus Lipotes; species Lipotes vexillifer. Next base: position 206,620 of record NW_006794836.1, on the reverse strand, counting down.
CAAAGTTACTACACCATTTTACATTCTTACCAGCAGTGTATCTGGTGTGACCTTTGTTCTTAAGGGCTAACTTTAACCAAGGCAGCATACCCTTTTATCCCTCCACCTGGTGTTGTGAGCTGACAGTTAAGTGACACAATGTCTCTTTCCTTGCAGAATAAGGGATTGGCAGGATTGTGGCAAAGCTTGGTAGGTCTCTTTCTGCACCGAGTGTGAATGAAACCTCCCCAGGGAAACTCTGTCTTAGGAGTCTGCTGGAAAGCTCACTGCCCAAAGCCATCCCAATGAGAATTCATTTTGTGGGTTTTGTTAGAGTTGAGCCCAGTGGACCTTCAATTTACATAATTACATGGAATCCAGAAGAAATGTACATAGAGAACAGGGCACAGATTCATACATTTAGCACAATCTGGAATAGCTCTGTAAACAAGTTTTTACTGAGCAGTCACCATGTGGCCAGGATTGAGCTAGATGCTGGTGGGATGTGGGTTTCGTAGATGCGCAGGGAATTTAGTCTTGTTGGGGAGACCAATTTAATCCAAAAGAAACCACAGCTGAACCCTCTAAGATAGGATTTACTTAAGTGGGGAAATGTGTGGTACAGATTATAAGTATGGTAGCAACTCCAAGTAGAGGACTATCTATGAGTGCAGGAGGTGTTGGAGTTGGCTTCCTGGATGAGGGAAGGTAAGGGTATATGGAGTTTACCTTGAGAGAGGGAAATGGGGGACATTCCAGGTGGGGGCCAACACGACAAAAGGCCCGAAACCGAGATGACTCATAGCTGATTGGTGACACCATGAGGAGACTGCTTGACCAGAGCTGTGGAAAATAGGACTGGGCAATGAAGCTGCATCAAGACCTGGAGCCTGGTGTGGGCCTGTAGGAGCCCCTTCCTCCCCGGACTAGCAGGATAAGTGTTGTATTTCTTTCTGTATTTTGAGGCTTCCATTTTCTAGGGGGCCTTGCTTCTTTTTAAACTGAAGACTGAGGTTTTCTGGATTGTAGAATCCCAAGATAAGAAAAAAAAATTCCCCAGGGCAGCTTACTAAAGTTTGCTCTTAAAAAAAATATTCCTGCCTAGCAGTCATAAATAGCTTGCTAGATATGAATTTAAGTAGGCCAACTTTGAAATTCTATTCTAATTCAAAGCATGTTGCAAAGCCCTGTTTTCAGATTGGCAATTCAAATGCTTTCCTAGATAATACAGAGAGATGTTAAGATAAACTAAGGCTACCACAAAATAGGAAAGGCAATTGGATGCCAAACTTCACTGATAACAACTGGCATGATAATCTGATGGTTACTTTCTGGTTGGGTTGCTCAAAGATGGAATGATTAACCACACCACAGATCTTTTATATATTACAAAGCTATCATAATAGGTGCTTTCTTATATTTTCTCAAGAAGGTCTTTGGTACTTCTGTTACTGGAATTAGGCTCATTTATTAAGGCTTGAGTTAACTAAGGTACGGATTGTTCTGAAGAAGTCTTCTTTCATTCAGTAAATACTTATGGTGCACCTGCTACATGCCAGGCATTGTACTAACACTGGAGATACCAAGCTGAACAAAACATCATCCTTACATTCTGTGAATGGTGTACCCTAACTTCACACCAAGCCATAGACTGATATCGACAGAAAAAATTAGGGATGAGGTGATGGGATGTCTCATCTCCTTATGCCTATGTAGATTTCTTATTTGCAGTTTTGGTCTAGAGCAGTGGTTCTCAACTGTGGATGGTTTTGGCAATGCCTGCAGATATTCTGGTTGTCATACTGGGGAGATGTTACTGGATTCTGGTGGATAGGGGTCAGGGATGCTGCTAAACATATGAAATGCATAGGAGAACTACCCACACAAAGAATTATCCAGACCCAAATGTCAGTAGTACCAAGGTTAAGGAACCCTTGCAAGGGACTTCCCTGGTGGCGCAGTGGTTGAGAGTCTGCCTGCCAATGCAGGGGACATGGGTTTGAGCCCTGGTCCAGGAGGATCCCACATGCCGCGGAGCAACTAAGCGCATGCGCCACAACTACTGAGCCTGCGCTCTAGAGCCCACAAGCCACAACTGTTGAGCCCGTGTGCCACAACTACTGAAGCCCGCATGCCTAGAGCCTGTGCTCCGCAGCAAGAGAAGCCACTGCAATGAGAAGCCCACGCACCACAACTAGAGAAAGCCCTCACACAGCAATGAAGACCCAACACAGCCAAAAATAAATAAATTAATTAAAAAAAAAAAACCAACAAAAAAACCCTGGCAGAGAGGTAGGAATTCTACAAAGGCTCTAGCCATGAGTCTTTCTGACAACTGTTATGATGAAGATTGTAGAGAAGAGTGAAATGGAATGAATGTGACTTATAAGAATCCAAGAGCTGGTGCATTGAGAATAACAGAGACTCGTCACTGATGACGTTTCTATTGGGAAAAGGAAGCCCATCTTGTGAGGGTTGCTCCCAACAAGGGCCCTATTGCCATTTGGACTGGAGGATTCTTTGTGTGGAGGACTGTTCTCTGGATTGTAGGTGTTTAGCATCCCTGACCCACACTCATGTGTGCCAGTGCCACACCCAGGCATTATGACAAACCCAGAGACCTTATGTTCTTCCAAATGACCTGAGGTGAGGTAGCACAGACCAATGTTGAGAACCTTCAAGGAGTACTGATCTAGGGTCAAGATGTGTGGGTTCTAGGTGAACTTGGTGACTCCCAGTAGAAGTAATTTTACATCTTTGAGCTGAGTGTCTTCATCTATAAAATGAGAGGATTAGGTTAGATCAGGGGACTCCAAGGTGGAGGATGGATATCCATTTTAGTGCAGGAAGAAAATCTATAATTTTGTCTACTTTTCTTGTGTTCTTTTAAAATGGCACTTTTATGTATGTTTTATAATGTACCTGGCATGGACAGTAGCATGGGTGCATAAGTTACATAAACATGAATGTGCATTTATGGTGGGCATGCTCAGTGGTGTTCTACTGAAGGGGTGCACCATCAGAGAAGTTGGGCACCGTATTCCTCTTCTGACAGCCTAAGTTTGGGGAAGGAATGTCACAGGAGCTGGAGACTTTCTAGCCATGGATTCATCTATGCTGAAGGGCATACAAGGTGATGGATATCAGTTTTACCAAGAAGCAACCACCCACAGAGCTTCATCTCCTGGTATGTGGAGATTGGCATAGGACTTTAGGCAAAAAAACTACATGTTCCCTCGTCATATAGAGCCAGAATTTGTAAAAACTGGCAAGCCACTGGGGTTTTTAAAATTATTCTCTACATGGGTGTGGAAAATACTATTCCCTGACAGAAAATTTGATTCACACTTTACAAAGAGTATGGATGACATGGTTAAATTGTGTAATCGCCACTCACAAAAGGGCCCTGAGTAGAACAGCCTCTTCCAACCCTGCCCACTTCAGCTGGAGCAGAATAGCACACTTGTTTTCAAACACTTATGCTACACCATGTTGAGCAACTTAGTAGATTTTGTATTCTTAAGACCACTCCTTTGGAAGCTGCTCAGAGGCACAGTTCTCACTCAGTCCCCTTTCCATTGACGTCAGGCTGAGCTGCAGGGAGATCAGAAGTTGTCCACAGCCATTGTAGTCTCAAGATCTAAAATAGAAATCTTTGCCGTCCCCCATTCCCAAGCATGTTAATTATCACTTCTCCTTTTGTCATTTATCTTGGGGGAATGTGTACTTGGTAGTCATATAAAGAAGCCATATTTTAGAAATCAGCTAGTTTCTTAGATTACTTATGTGTGGCAGGAATCTGTTTTGACAAATAAAAGTTTCTCCCCAGGGAGTGAACTAAAATGAAAACTGCAGGCCTGCTTAGACCTGCACTTGGCAGAAAAGGAGGTTAATGTGACATTAGTAGAATAGAAGTAACTTTGCTGTTGGTGAACAGAATGGTTATTGAGTCACACACACTGACCGTGCTGTTTTAAGCACTCTGTCATTGCCCCCAGCTTTGCTCCAGGGACGTGTAGTATTTCTGTGGCTGTTAAGGTGGAAGTACTTTACTTTAGCTAGGTAAAGCAAAGTTAGAATTGTAGAATCACTGACCTAAAAGTGATCTTAACAAATCATTCCATTTGCTTTCCTGTCTCCTACCCTGCTCAGAGGCAGTATAGTACAATGGTTAAGGGCACAGACCCTGGGCCAGGCTGCTGGCTCTGAATGCCCCCTCTTCCACTCATGAGTTGTATGGCCTTAGGCAACCTATTTATGCCCCCTGTGCTGCTGCTTCCTCATCTGCAATGCAGGCACAATGAGAAAATGATGCTTATGTCATAGCATTGCTGTGAAGATGAAATGAAATAATATCCATAAAGATCTTACTATGTGTAAAGCACATAGTAGTATGTTAGCTATTCTTAACTTTAAAGAGGAATAATCATTAATCCCAGATTTGTAACCCATCTCTAGATTACTCAGCATCATTTTGATGTAAAGGTATAATGGGAAAAATGCACATTTTATTCTGCAAATGTTTCTTTTTCATTCTGAGTTTAGGTAAGGCTGGCAGAGGCAATTTCCCCTCCCTATAGTGGAGGAACTTGGGGGGCAGCTATGGTAGGGGGCTGCTTTGTGTGAGGAGAGGATTTGGGGTTAGATCATAAAGTTGAACTGGGTTACAGAAAGAGGGTTTTGATTATTCTTCTCAAATCATTAGGAATTGGGAAGAGTGACCTGGAGGTAGGGAATGAATGTGATGACTTTCTAGGTGCCCTCTGGTCTAAGATTCTGTAATTTTCAAAGGGTAAGTTGTCTTCATCGGCTTCTAGCCCCTCTGGCTCCACACAAAAAATGTATTTGGTTTCTGTGGACATGAGTGTCCAAATAAGAATGTTAAAGTTGTTGTTTGTCAGTATCAAGGATTTAGTCCCTCCCTGCTTCCTCCCAGTGCAATATGCCAAGTTTCTACTTTAAAATGTGAAAGCTATTTTAATCTCTCAATTGTACCCAGATTTGACAGGTCAAATTTCAATAGACTATTAAAACAGTTCAGCATTGGCATAAATTGACCCAATTTACGTTCATATCTATCAAAGATGTTCATTCATGCAGTTACCACAATTCTTCATTTTTCACAGATATATCATTTCATTAATGGATGGTTCAGACTCCTCATTAGACCTGAGAATTTGAGGTGTGAGACCCGTGGTTCTTCCAGCCCAGCAACATGCTATGGGAGAGATTATAAAGTATTTTGTTATTTCAGTGAGCTCAAAGGCTAGGGAATATGGAGGTTTCTTTAAATGTCTAAAGTGCATATACTATTTGAGGTTTTCCTAAGCAGTTCATAAAGCTATGCCTGCATTTTCGACTGGTAGGCATTCTGAGTTTTACATTATCATAGCTTTCCGTTGGAAATAGTAATTTTCCTATGCAGAAAACAAACCTCTTTCAAGGTTAGCGGATACCAGCTAGTCTTTGTGTACTGTAATTTAGTGAGTGATATCTTTTTTTAATTTGTTTTTTTGCTTGTTTGTTTGGTTCGTTAATAATGCTTTATTTGACAGTATCCAAAAATGCAAATGTACTCCTCTAGGTGGACATCTTACTTCCACTTTCATATGCATAAATCTTTCTCTTTAAATATCCTGCTTAAAAACACCAACTGGTGAATGAGACCTTAAGTCAGTCTTTTTGTAAATTTTTGGAAGACTCTCATTATGGCCTCCCTAAACTATCTTCTTAGAATAAAAACTTTGATTTTTTTTTTTTATGCCTTTGGTGAAAGTATAGGAAATAAAACTAATTTTCAAATCCCCTTGAACACTTTTAAGATCTTCTTTCCAGACAGTTCTGTTATAGATTTCCTTAGGTTTAGTGACAAGAAAGCAGATAGACTTTCCCTTCATAATTTTAGAGTGGAAGCATCTTGTACCAGTTATTCACTTTCTCTTCTATACCTTCAAGTCTCCTTTGTTCTAAATCCTAACTATCAGTTTTCAAGTTAGATTCAGGTATCTTGCATATTGAAACAAACAAGCAAGCAAGCAAGCACACAAACAATGAGCATTAAAACAAAGCAAAACAAAACAAAACCAAACAAAAAACTAAAAAAATCCTCTTTTGACCACAGCTGATCCTTCTTTGGGTGCTGCCTAAATTTTTTTCCTTTCATTCAAATTTCTTTAAGGAGAAATCAACCGCATTTAATGTATCTACCAATCAATTGAAACTGCTTTGCTTCAGGTCACTGGTGACGCCTTGTATCAGCTGGGATTCTTTGTCTTGCTTTGTTGAACAAACTCCAGCTGGCTTAAGCATACTGGAGAATTCTTGGCTCATGAAAATTAAAATCCTGAAGTGAGTGGTGGCCTTAGGTGAGGCTTAATCCGGTACCTGAAATGATTCACCAAGGACCTGGGTCCTCTCCATGTCTTTGCTTTGCCTTCCATGTTTCGTCTTCATGCTTTGGCTCTCAGTGTCACTTACTTACCTTTCCACATCCCAGCCCTAGCCTTTCCCTTCTTATAGTGACATAAGTTGCAAGCAATTCCAGATATCCTATCCTCACATTAAAAACCTTACAGGAAAAAGACATAGGAAATCTCTTTTTTTCTCAGAAGCCCCAGCAAATAATCTCCTTGCACCCCATTATCTCTGCTTGGATTCCTGCCCATCCCTGAACCAATCAGTCACTCTGGCTAGGGGTTTTGAAATGGGGATTGACTGAAGCCAGTCATGGCTCATCTTTGGAGCTAAAGCATGGCACCAGTAAATCCAGATCACATGATTAAAAGTGGGGAAAGGGTGATTCCCAAGGCAAAGTTGGGGTGCTTTTAACAAAATGAGAGAAGAGGGTTTTGGGCAGTGACAACAGGGGGTGCTATCTCTGAAATGTCATAACCTTCCTTCTTGAAACTCGACTCCATTGGTATCAATTCTCTTCTATCATGATCTCTCTACTTTCTCGGTTCTCTTCACATTTCTTAGGCTTTCTTACTTAAGTTCTCTTTGATGGCTCCTCTTACCCTGCTCATCAGTAAACATTGGTTTCTTCAGGATTCAACCCTTTCTTCTTGCTCCTTTTGCTTTCATATTCTGTATCTTCTCAGCTTCTGCTCCCAGATTAATGCAAGGAGTCTCCTACTCTCAGATATAATGAGTTCCTGAAAATGTGTCAGATGGTTACACTTACAAAAGTCAAATATATTCTAGAAGGCATTGGAATATGTGTTGAAAAAATGGTAATAAAACACCTAATTATACTTCTCCTTTTAAACAGTATCATCAACCAGAAGATATTTCCAAAAATATGTACCTATATTCTTTAATTTAGTGCTTTTCCTTCATAATGGATCATGCTTTCATCAACTTAGATCCAATGACTATCTGTACACAATAATTTCTGACTTTTCTATCAGTAGTGTCAGACTTCAATTTTCTTTTTACCTCTTTTTTTTGGATTAATTAAACAGTAAGCCCCAAATGTAATAAACCCCAGTAGCCAAAAAATTACACAAACATTGAGTGAAAACATTGTTGCTACTACCAGAACTGAACATCTGGCTGTTAAGTATTGTCACCACATGATTGCTCAAAATATTTATTCTTCAGCTGAGGAAACAAAATCCATATTTGGCATATGAAAAGTGATTTACGGATTTTAGATTACAATGTACAGAGGTGAAATGGATGAGAGTTCATTGCAGCTTACATTTCTAGCTCATGTGTATCCAATTGCCTCCAAGACAACTCCACAGAAATGTTTTCAAGGGCACCTCATCCTTCTAGCATCCCTCCTGCATTCTCTAGCTCAGGTGGAGACATCACCACCCTCCCTAGTTGTTCAAAACAGAAACCTGAGATTATCCCTGACGTGACCTTTTGTTGTTAGTGTATAGGAATGCAAGAGATTTCTGTGCGTTAATTTTGTATCCTGCTACTTTACCAAATTCGTTGATTAGCTCTAATGGTTTTCTGGTAGCATCTTTAGGATTCTCTATGTATAGTATCATGTCATCTGCAAACAGTGACAGTTTTACTTCTTCTTTTCCGATTTGGATTCCTTTTATTTCTTTTTCTTCTCTGATTGCTGTGGCTAAAACTTCCAAAACTATGTTGAATAATAGTGGTGAGAGTGGGCAACCTTGTCTTGTTCCTAATCTTAGTGGAAATGGTTTCAGTTTTTCACCATTGAGGACAATGTTGACTGTGGGTTTGTCATATATGGCCTTTATTATGTTGAAATAAATTCCCTCTATGCCTACTTTCTGGAGGGTTTTTAATCATAAATGGGTGTTGAATTTTGTGAAAAGCTTTTTCTGCATCTACTGAGATTATCATATCATTTTTATCCTTCAATTTGTTAATATGGTGTATCACATTGATTTGCGTATATTGAAGAATCCTTGCATTCCTGGGCTAAACCCCAGTTGATCATGGTGTATGATCCTTTTAATGTGCTGTAGGATTCTGTTTGTTAGTATTTTGTTGCGGATTTTTGCATCTGTGTTCATCAGTGATACCTGACATGACCTTTGATTTCATTCACACACTTTGCTGATTTGATACTATATGTCGTGAAATTGCCCTACCCTCTTTATCCCTATTACCGCTTACCCTAATTCAACCCCATGTCATTTTTCAACTGGTCTTCCTTCTTTTACCCACGTTCTATACCAGGGGTCAGCAAACTTCTCTGTAAAGGGCCAGATAGTAAATATTACAGGCTTTTCAGGCCGTGTGGTCTCTTCCAACTACTTAACTCATCTTTGCAATAACAGTCATTGATACAATGTAAATGGATGATTGTGGCTGTGTTCCAATAAAACTTTATTTATAGACACGGAAATTTGAATTTCATATAATTTTCATGTGTTACAGGATATTTTTCTTCTTTTGACTTTTTAAAAACCTTAAAAATGTAAAAACTCTTCTTAGCACACAGGTCATACAAAAGTCTTGCAGGCTGCAGTTTGCTGACCCAAGTTTTACAGGGTTACCAGAATGAGATAACCAAAATATAAGTCTGAAAATTTCATTTGCACCCTTAAATCCATCATCAAAGTTCTGCCACCATGAGATAACAGAATAAGGTCTATCTTCCTTGAAATGGTCTGTTAATTCCTTCATGATCAGAGCTTCAGCCTTATATCTTGCCAGTTCTAGTTGTGGACTGCACAATTCAGAATGCTGACTTCCTTGCAGTTCCCTGCCCACACTGAACTTTTTTTTTTTCTTAGGCCTTGACTGCTGTTCTTGGAAGGTCTTCCCTTCTTCCCTTCTCCCTTCCTTCCTTCCTTCTTTCCTTCCTTCCTTCCTTTCTTTTTTCTTCACAATGTATTAGAATTGTTGCATTGTTTGCCCCGCTAACAGGTTTCCTGCTGGCAGGACCATTTATTACTCTACTTTGTGTCCCCATTATCTCACTTCTAGCCCAGTGCCCTGCTAAAGTAGGTACTCAGTAAATATTTGTTGAATGCATGCATGCATGAATGAATGGACAAATGAATAAGTGGAATGGAATAGTTAAATGAGGCAAATTTTCTATTTTGCTAACAACCCTGACCAAAGTGTTGGTGAGTTCATAGGTTGAGACCAGTACAGGCAGTTCTTAACATAGGAATGGGTTGGGTTCCAAAAGTTTGTTTGTAAGTTGGTTGTTCAGAACTTGGAATGCATTTTCCCATATAAATGATTTTGTAAATTATACCTAACTGTTAGCCCTACTCCACCGAGGCTTATTTGATGCATCATGTCACTGAACTGTGGAGCTGAAATTTTAAAAACTTAGAATATAATAAGTGAGATGCCATGGTTTAAATTCTATTAAAATATTATAAGCCCACATTTCATTCCAAGAAATGTTAAAAGGTGGCATTTTGTAATACTATAAATAAAACAAAACTGAATGCTGGTAAAGGCTTAGTGTAGAAAAGATGGTAGGAAAATTCTACCTCCTACCTTTTTTCCATAGAAAAATTCTATGGGAAACAACGTTTGCAAGAACATCAGTTTTATTACTTTTCTCATTATCACTTCAAAACTTACAGTTTTCTTTGCTATGATAAATGTTAATCATTAGAACTTCTTTTGGGCTCATCAGAAAAGGTTACGTTCAATTTTTGACTCAAATGTAAATGATACATAGACACATTTTAGAGGCCAAAAAAAAAAAAAGTCTTCTTAACCATTTACTTCTAACCTCATTCATCAAAATTTCATGTTATTTTAATCCTTGCTTTTTTTCTTGCTTTAGAATTGTTGTTTCTCTTTTGTTCTCTTTTTCTTCTTGTTTTTTCTCTCCGGCTTATCAGCATTTTACTTGTGGTGTTTGATTTCCTTGTATCTTGGCTAAGAGGTCAGGTAGGCACTTGTGGGATCAATGATAAGATCATTAGCTTCAAGTCACTTTCATTTATTAATTGAGTTGTTTACTAAATCTTTCCTCTATTTGATATGTATTTATCAAAATGCTTTCTAAATCTAAGGCAGAAGGCCAGCTCTGAATCAGTTAGGGAAAAGGGTTAGGAAGGACAAAGTGGATTTAGTAGGAATGAAAGGAAGTTTGAAGAGCAAGAGCAAGGCTTGGTATTCAGAAGCCATGATGATCTAAGTCTTGGTAATAGAATACACTCATTGTAAAACAGTCCTGACATTACAGGAATTCTTAATTTAGACAAGTAAATTTACTCTTAAACTCCCCCATTGCAGATGAGGTATATACATCCAGATATTTCATGTGTATATGAACATGTATTATTAATAACGATTTTTACAAAATTGGGATCATACCTTATTTCATCAAATCTAAAATTCTCAATTAAAGATGTACCATTACTTTGTGTATCACTAAAAAAATAAAACTTTGCCAATTTAAACAATGCCAGATATATATATGTTGATTGTTCTTCCATATCCATTCTCCACCCTTCTCCACACTGTTCTCTGTTCTGGAAGACTGACTGATCTGTATGGACCATGTCAGTGGCCTCCCTTGCCCTCTGGCTTCCAGTTGGGTTTGGCCAATTGGGAACCTCTGCAGGAGATGAGAGGGAAGGAGAAGAGTGAGGAAAGAGGATTTATTCCTAAAACTGTTCCGGGGACCTTGTGCCAAGTGTGCTCCTTGATAGAAGGACACTTTCTTCTCAAGGCGGCACTTTCTTCTCTTATCTAGTCCCCTGCCTCAGCCCTACCTTTGCCTTTATATTTAATTCCTTTATTATACCTTCCTCAAATTATCCTAATTTGAGCATGCCATCTGTTTCCTCTTGAGACTTTGATATATAAATGATTGATCCTAATTATTGAGATGTTAAAACGTGAAGCTCTTGGAAGTGATGCTATTCTACATCTCCCCCACTGCCCCCCACATAAAAGTCTATGTTGTTGTGTCAATGCACAGATTTGCATGTGAACATTCATAGAAGCATTATTCATAATAGCTGAAAAGTAGAAGCAACCCAAATGTCTTATCAGCTGGAGACTGGATAAACAATATGTGGTATATCCATAGAATGGAATATTATTAAGCAGTAAAAATGAGTGAATTCTGAAATGTGCTATGATATAGATAAACCTCAAAGACGTTATTCTAAGTATAGGAAGTCAGGCACAAATGACCACACATTGTGATTCCAACTGAATTAAATGCTCAAAAAGTCAAGTCAGTAGAGACAGAAAGTTGATTAGTGGTTGGCTAGGGTTGGGGGTGGGAACAGGGATTAACTGTATACAGGCACAATGGATATTATTGGGATGATGGCAATGTTCTAATTCTAGATTATGATGATCATTATACAACTTGGTAAATTTACTAAAATTCATTGAGTTGTACACAAAATGAGTACAGTTTTTGGTATGTAAACAATAAAGTTGTTTTGGGAAAAGTACACCTTGGATATCTTTTTATGTCAGTAGTTGTGGCTATAACTGTAACCCATATGTTTAATGCTTTTGTATATAATTCTGTTTTTCTGCTGTGCAATATTGATGTCCAACTTCAGTCCCTCGCACATTCCCTGCCACACCCCCAAATAATCCATTTTCTTAAAAGCATTGAAAGTGCTGTAGTCCCTATCAGAGATTCTACAGGGGAGTTAGTTAGTATCCACAACAGAGAGGTCTGCTGTCCCAGGTCTCTCCAGTCTTCTCCTTCAACCAGGGGCTTGCCCGTCCCTGGAAATCTTCCCCTGCGTGCAGTGCCAACCTGGGTGGTTCTTCTCCCCTTTTCTTCCCCCCCTCCCTTCCCCTTCTCCCCGCTCCTCCTTTGTCCTCCCCTCTTCTCTCTAGCAAATAAATTATTGATCATACTTACTGGATAACTGTTCTATCTGTGTCTCTCAGTCCTAGATTCTAGTGGCCCCTCAGTTTCAGATACCCACCAAGGAGGCTTATCCACCCAACAAAAAAGCAAGTCTCTGTCTTTGGGGTGGAGGTATTCTAATACAGCTGATAAGAAAAATAAGTTTATCTTTATATTATCACATCTGTTATTCTATTCGATTGCTGTGTAGTATTTCATTTTATTAATGAAATAAACTTTTTATCAAGTTTTCTCCTGAACAACATGCTTGTGCTATTGCATATCTTCAGACAAGAATATAAGGACTCCCTACTGTTGAATTTAGATTAGATTTAGATTAGACAGTGTTTATCCACAAATTTGCTTTTAATCCATGCCCTCCCACATTGCCAAAGATAATCAAGCGTTGGCTGTAATCACTCATACTTTGATTTGGAATATGTGATTAATTATATGCAAATATTATATCCTGTTAATTGGTGTTTTCAATATAAATGGCCTGAGTTAAATTTTTTTCCAGGGCTTTTTTTTTCTTTAATAACCAGAAAGTCAATTTTTTTGTGTTCCGCATTGATTGCCTGTGGCAATAAAAATAAAAGGTATTGAATTTTGTAATATGAAGCTAAATTTCACTGAATTTAACTATGTAGTTTGATTAAAATGCTTACTATGCTAGGCAGCAGAAGTATGTTAGAAGAATTATCTGCAGTTCTCTGCCCTCAAGGACCTGAAGGGCTAATGGAAAGTAGGACATGTAAACAACTAACCTGTAAAAGATCCGAAATAATTGTCAGGATCCTGACAAGGTAAGAAGAAATAGAAGGAATTCCTTAATCAGTTGGCATGTAAAGCTAGTCTAATTGAAAGTGATTTAGAAAGTGTTATTACTTAAAACATTTTTTTAAAAGATAACAATAAGAAAAAGTTGGATCTGAAAGAGACCTTAGAAATAAATCTAATTAGTGCTCTTATTGTACAAACAAAGAAACTGCCGTCTAACCTGGTAGAGGGGCTTTATAAAGTTACACAGCTTGGAGTAAAGGAGTCAGGAAGATGAAGATTCATAGAATTTTCTCCAGTACAGTGTGCTAGACCATGTAATGAAGCTAGATTAAGTTAATGAAAATGAGGCTAATTAAGTTAATAAAAAAGACATGGAATCTTTGCTTAGGAAATCTATCAAATCAACAGTGAGTGGCATGGTAACCTCTGGATGTAGAAATGTGGGCTCTTTGCAGAACTCCTGAGCTATATGGTTGGTGTTGCTTTCACAGAACCCTGGACTCTCCTGGTTGAAGTGACCCCCAACATTCATTGAACTTTTCCTTAAAGTTCTATGTTGAATTTAAATTTCTGTGCCTAAGACATCTACCACCTGGTTTCAGCTTCGTATCTCAGAAGTAACATGGAAGTCATGTACTAGTCTTTCACTTGGCAGTGCCTTAACAACCAAAAGATAGTCAGCTGTCTCTCCAAGCCTCTCCAGGCCAAATAGCACCATGGGAAATGCCTTCCAGACAGCACACTGGCCTGACCGCTATCTTGTGTCAGCCACACGTAACTGTCCCTCACTGGGATTGAGAAAGGGCATTAGAGTGAGAGAGACTGAGTGCCATTTACTAGCTCTTGTGTGGTGCTTGGTGAATTCATCTCTGCTGCTCATTTCCCTTATTTGTAAACTAGGAGTTGTTGGGAGAGTCAGAGGAGATGACAGTTATAGAACATTTAGAACGATGCTTTTATATATAGTATGTGTTCAATAAATGGTGGCAATTTATTGAACACTCTTGAGTGATCCTATTCATCATTACTATTGCTTTTTCAAGACACTAGTGGTAACCAGTCTTTGAGATAGCATCCAGTGATCCACTTTCCAGCTGGTTATACCCTGTATAGTCCCCTCCCATATTGAATCAGGGCTGGCCTATGTGACGAATAAAATATTGTAGAAGGTATGTGACTTTTGAAGCAAGGTCTTAAAAAAGACCAAGAACCTTCCGTCTTGGTCTTTTGAATCACTCGCTCTGAGGGAAGCCATCATGTTGTAAGGACACTGAAGCAGCGCTGTGGAGAACGTCATGTGGAGAACTGTGACCTCGGGACGTCCCTGGTGGCACAGTGGTTAAGAATCCGCCTGCCAATGCAGGGGACATGGGTTCGAGCCCTGGTCTGGGAAGATCCCACATGCTGCGGAGCAAGTAAGCCCATGCGCCACAATTACTGAGCCTGCGTCCAGGGCCCACGAGCCACAACTACTGAGCCCGCGTACTGCAATTACTGAAGCCCACGCGCCTAGAGCCCGTGCTCTGCAGCAAGAGAAGCCACCGCAACGAGAAGCCCCGCGCACTGCAACGAAGAGTAGCCCCTGCTCGCCGCAACTAGGGAAAGCCCACATACAGCAGTGAAGATGGAGCCAAAAGTAAATAAATAAATAAATAAAAATAAACAAAAACTGTGTCCTCTTCCTAAGAGCCAGTGCTAGCTTGCCAGCCATGTGAGTGAGTCACCCTAGAAGCAGATACAGGTCAGATGAGTCTTTCAGTAATTGCAGCCCCAGTGACATATGACTGCAGCCTCATGAGAGACCTCAAATCAGAACTGCTTAGCTGAGATACTTCCAAATTTCTGACCCACACAAACTGAAAAATAATGAATGTTTATTGTGGTCTTAAGCTATTAAGTTTTGGAGTGATTTGTTATGCAGGAATAGATAAATGATTCGACATATTTTCTTGTTTTTTATTTCTTCACTGGGGGAACCATGACTCATGGAAAATTTGCCCACATAAAAGATGAAGAGTGAGGTCTTGTATGTTGTGAACATTCTCCAAGATGTTGTTGGTTCTACTCCCAAGTCTTTATGCCTTCTCATCACCTCCCCCAGTTTTAATCCACTTTTCAGTTCATATCTCTGCTTTGTCCTGTCACTGATAATAAAATATTCCTATCAGTAGAGGAGGTTCAAGTTTTCTATACCTGGTGTCCCAAAACTTAAAACTGCACATGGTCAAAACTGGGGGGAAATCAGATGTCTCTAGAGCCAGTCAGGTGAGTTAAATGGTTCTAGGAGGTGTAGACTTTATAAAGTGGTGAGAAATGTGGCTGAACTGAAGAGTACATGCCCCATGTAAAGGGACTCACATTTCAAAAAAATTTTCAACTTTCTGTGCTCTTTGTCTACAAAATTCAGCCAGATGGTACCAATTTGATAACTCTGATCAAAATGAACAACCATATTAATAAACCTAAAGGGACAAAAGTTTCATCACTGGAAAATTTTTATTCCCTTTATATCTTCCCATTGGCACATAAAAGCTCACCATATATGTTCTTAAAGAATGGATACATATGTATCTTGGAAGAGCTATACTTGCTTTCTCACTTACCTATTGCAACGTAACAAACCACTCTAAAATTTAGTTGCTTAAAACAATATATGTTTATTATGTCTCACAAGTCTGTGGATTGGCAGAGTGATTCTTCTAGTCTGGACTGGCTCAGCTGGGGCTTGATGACCTAGGATTCCTCACTCACTTACATGGGCCCTTAGCTGAGAATATTGGGACAGACTGTCTCTCCATGTGGCCTCTTGATCTCAAGGATGCTAGCCCAGACTTCTTCACACAGTGATCACAGGGTTCCCAGCAGCAATAAGCTTCAATGCTCAAGTACTTGTCAGGTCTCTGCTTGTGTCACATTTGTGAACGCATCATCGGCCAAAGCAAGTCACGTAGCCAAGCACAGATTCAAGGAGTACATAGACTTCACCTCTTGGTGGGGGGAATGGCAAAATTACCTCCACGTGCCTGGAAAACTGTATGGCACTTTTTGTTTCCATAGGTAAGGAAGGCTCTGCTTGGTGGGAAATTTTCCAAATAAAGGAAGGAGAGTTGTATGGTGGTTAGGCAAAAAGGACAAATTTCCACTACAGTTCTTCAGGCACAGCTTGGAAGTAGCAGCCTAGATGTCATGGAGCACAGACATGCTGGAGCACCTAGCTGTCATCCATCAGCGATCAGAGAGATAGGGAGGAACAGGCAGAGTAACCAAATGGCTGGAGTGGGCCTGAGTATGGTGCCTGCAGGCCTCATGGATCATGGAGGACAAAGGAAAAAAGAGTGTCTGTGTAGAGTAAGTGCTGTCTATGGTTAGCCCCAGTGTCCAAGAGATAGACAGGGCCTGATCAGTACCCACAGATCTGAATGATGCCTGTGGAGAGGAGCTATGCCTAAAGCCCTTCTCGTTTCAATCAGGCAAAAGTATGCCCAGGGTGGGTGAATGCCAGGCATCTTGCTCACCTTTCAGGACTGACCCCCACCTGTGCCTGGAGACTTTGCTCAGCTCATCTTTACCTATACGGGGTGAACACCTGCTTCAACATCCAAGGGTACTTGTAATTCTACCTCCAAAATAGAGAGTGGCATTCTGGACAGCCAGGCAGATGGTGGCAGACGCGGAGTAGAAGAGATGCCACCACTCCCCCACTCCCCCAGCACCTGTGCTTGGGTAAATCTGAACAAAACCAGTTTGAGATTTTGTTCACTAGCTCTTTACCTCCAGGCACCTGCCACCCCTAGGCTTTGTGTGAGAGACAGGAGGACTTTATGGCCCTTTTTTTTTTTTTAACAGTCTACTAACTTGCCTTAGGGAAAGGAGAGTAGGAAAAAGTTATGTAAGGTGGGGAGGGGACGTGTTCTCTGATGAAGCTGAAAAGAAAGTACCCCTGATGAAAATGGGAAACAGAAAGTTTCCAGAAAAACACAAAAAGATTTCTGATGACAGGCCTGACATTTGATGAGCACCAGCTATGTACGATACTGGGCAGTAAGTCATAAAGAATGTTTTCATTTGGTCCCAAAATAACCCTAAAAATTTATGTGAGGGTTTCCTCATTGTTGATGAGGAAACTGAGGCCAAGAGCAGCTGAACATCCTGAGTGTGCCCACTGAGCTAGAAGAGGCTGAACCTCATGTTGTTTCCTTGTGTCATACTGCTTCCTGTGACTGTATGGGGGAGCGGGGTGGAGACATCTGGGTGGGGTGGGGTTATCACTGACCTAGAACTGAAGTAGCTTTGGGAATCATGATGATAGGAGACTCTGCCCCATAACTCTTTGCCCCTAATTCTCCCCAGACTCCATCCTCTCCTAGGTATTCCCCCTGCCCCTGATCCCCATCCTGTTTCCTGTTCCAGGATCTCTGTCTGTGCCCCTCACTGACCCTTTCCACCTCAGCCTTGAGGTAATCATTGGTAACTTGGAGCTGGAGAAAACTCTAAATCAGGTATCTGTCAAGTGGCAAAAAGAATGTTGTTGCAGGTCCAAGTAAATGACACAGGCTCATGCAGAAATTCAAGTTTGAATTTCACTCCTACTTTCTTATAAAAATTCTATTACACAGGTAGTTCATTCCTTTTGCTAGAAATTTATTTTATTTTTAAAATTATTTATTTACTTTTGGCTGCGTTGGGTCTTCATTGTTGTGTGCGGGCTTTCTCTACTTGCGGTGAGCAGGGGCTCCTTGTCATTGTGGTGCGCGGGCTTCTCATTGTAGTGGCTTCTCTTGTTGTGGAGCATGGCCTCTAGGTGCACCGAGCTTCCATAGTTATGACAGTTGGGCTCAGTAGTTGTGGCATGTGGGCTCAGTAGTTGTGGCTTGAGGGCTCTACAGTGCAGGCTCAGTAGTTGTGGCGCAGGGGCTTAGTTGCTGTGCGGCATGTGGGATCTTCCCGGACCAGGGCTCGAACCTGTGTCCCCTACATTGGCAGGCAGATTCTTAACCACTGCTCCACCAGGGAAGTCCCCTAGAAATTAATTTTAAACGAAGGATTTTAAAAGTGCTTATATTTCTTCTCTTTCTATGGGAGGTTGCATCCTGGGTTAAAAACTAGAGAGACAATAACTAGGGTTTTCAAATAATTTATCATCCAAACTGAGCACTTTTGAGAGTGGAAGGGGGCACTGTTAATAATACCCCAGGACTGTCCCACATAAACAGGGATGTATAGCTAAGGGAATTTTAGGATAGAACACCTTTGAAAGTTTGGGACTACCTGCACATATTCTATGATTTGATGGTATGTTGTTTTAGGTAGTGTCTTAATAACTTTAAAGAAAATACATGCACGTCTCTGGGGCAGACTTCTAAGCAGTGAAAGGAAGAGTAACTTTTTGGCTTGCTCGTTATTAATAGCCCAGTGCTTTCAAATTGCTGTTAAGTTTCTCTTGTCTGGTTCACACATTTGGATCTGTCTTTCATACTGAACATTTGCAAACTATCCAAATATAAACATCTTTAATGAAGCAGTAAGATACTGAGGCGAAACAATGTCCAAGGTGTGAATTATTGCACCATCCATAACTCAGATTGAAGTGTGCCTTTTTGTGATTACAGAATAGCTGTTTGCCAAGTTGTATACCAAAAAGCATGGTAATTACAGCCCTAAATAATTCATATTATATTTAAACATCTTTTTTTTTTTTTTTTTTTTGCGGTACAGGGGCCTCTCACTGCTGTGGCCTCTCCTGTTGCGGAGCACAGGCTCCGGATACGCAGGCTCAGTGGCCATGGCTCACGGGCCCAGCCGCTCCGCAGCATGTGGGATCTTCCCCAACCGGGGCACGAACCCGCGTCCCCTGCATTGGCAGGTGGACTCTCAACCACTGCGCCAGCAGGGAAGCCCCTCTTAGTAACTTTTGAGAAGTATTATTTATAATTGATGGGGGTTAGATAAGGGTCAAATGTCTTTGGTGAAAGACTTCCTATAAATCAATATACCTCAGGCATAATTCTGTACACTAGAAAATGGTGTATCAGACCTTCTGAATTTCTTTAGGAAGTTTAGATTTTTATTTTCCTAATTTTATCATGGTTAAACTGTGATTCCCTTGACATAAATTATATGCACGTACAAGTTTGGAATACGTAAGATATATAGGACAGGGTCTATATATCTGTAGGACAGACCCTAGGCAAAACCACATAACAGGCAAAATTAGACAACACTCAATAGCTTTTTGTTTGTTTTCAGTAATCTTGACACTGGATGTTCCTAGCTCCAGATTTTTTTATGTATTCCTCTCTGATCCCCAACTCTTCCTTATCCTGTGTCTTTGCCTTAAGATTCTCATCTCTACTCAACCTAAAGACTGTTTTTAAGTGATGATGATTCCTATTATCTCCTATGCCACTATTTTGTTGTTGTTGTTAGGATATCTTTTAGAAAAGTGACTTAGAAGAGTGAGTAGGTACTCAGGCACTGTGGCAAGTCAGTTGTGAGGACTGGAATTTGGGGGGTAGGGGTATATTTCTCAGCACCCTTTAGTGTTCAGTCCCCCTAGCCTTCTTTCATTATGCAACGAGACCATAGTCATTCTCATTCACTTGGAAATAAGAATGTATCTTTAAGAATAAGAAAGTCCTATGGGAAGATGTACTGAAATGTGAGGCTTTTGAGAAGGGATGCAGTAATTGCTAGCTTTGCTCCATAAATCACTATATTTCCCTGAAGATAGAGATAATCAATGTTCTTTGACTCTCAGCTTCAGCTGGAAGAATCGAGGAAGAAATATTTCACATTGATTTGTCTCATCCAGGACCCAAGCTGTGATGGGAATTAGTGAATTCTGAAGAATGGCTGATACATCTGCTGGAAACATTCAGCATTTGGAATACTCCTGTTTTCCTGTCATATAGTTTATTCAGTATTGCTTTTTTTCCTCTGCACCAACTGCATTTTCAGAGAGAGAGAAAAAAACTCTTCAGATTCACCAGGAATACTTTCTATATGAAGGCTTGTTACTATGCCTCTGGGATGCTGGCTTTCTGAACTCACCAAATCTTAGTGTGTTTTTTAAAGCTTTCTTTTGCATCCTAGGAATGACTGGTTTCGTAGAAGCTCAAAGAGATCTTAGAAATAAACATGCTCAGTAGTGTTTTATTTTATTCTTCAGAGCCCTAGGGTTCCTCCAAGGTGTTTCAGAAGCTATGAGGGGCCCATGCATAAGAAGGTAAGATCCCTCGCTTCAGTCTCAGCACCTTCATTTTTTTTTTTTTTTTCGTTACGCGGGCCTCTCACTGTTGTGGCCTCTCCCGTTGCGGAGCACAGGCTCCGGACGCGCAGGCTCAGCGGCCATGGCTCACGGGCCCAGCCGCTCCGCGGCATGTGGGATCTTCCCGGACCAGGACACGAACCCGCGTCCCCTGCATCAGCAGGTGGACCCTCAACCACTGCGCCACCAGGGAAGCCCAGCACCTTCATTTTTATCTGTTTTATACAGTGGGCTCTGTGTAAAATTCTCTTGACCATGTCAACCAAACTTTGAAAGAGTTTGGTCTCTGTCAAGTGATTAGTCCCAAGTGTTCCAACTAGTTAATGGCAATGTCTAGGTCTAGAATATGCCTTCTGGTCTGTAGACCTCTTGTTTTGTTATATTGCTGTACCTCATGGAAAGGGAACCAAGGCCATAAACTGCCAGTCAGTAGACAGAGTCATGAAAAGACCACTCATAAAGAGGAAATAAGCCTTTTTAGAAAATGCTCAACCTCACTGAATTTGGGAGTATAGATTAAAGCAGTGTTTGTTTTTTTGTGTGTTTTTTGCCCTTATCAAATTGGCGAAGGTGATACTTAGTGGATAAGCAAAACACATTGAGATTGGTGTTATCAATATCTGTTTTGGGTATATAAATTTGGCGGGAGGCATAGTTATGTAGAGAGCTTGAAAAATATTTAAGATACATTCACATTATAACCTGGTGAACACTGGTGCAGCCCAGCAGATGTTCACAAGCCACATCCTTTCTGACTGGTCCGTGTATGTATTCTGACTGGGGGATAACTATGCTATACAGGGATTAAAGGTGTTGACTATTGTTCCCCCATATAGCCCAATAACCTTACACTTTTAGAAATTGATGCTAACAAAATAATTTGAATTATAGTAGAAGTGTGCATAGAAATGTTCTTTGCAACATTTTCACTATTTTTTAATAGTGAAAAATGATCTCCCTAAATGCACACAGTAAAGGAACAGTTAAGCAAACTCTTAATGTCTGGATGGTGAAATATTAAAACTAAGTTTACAGGTAGTTTCTTGAGAAGTGTTAAAATAATTTTAGTATACAGTTAAGTGAAGAGAACTTCATATAAAGTATAGACTGGAATAATTATCTCTGGGCAGTGAGATTACGAGTGATTATTCATTTCTTTATTGGCTTTTAAAATATTTTCCATGGTGTGTATGTGTTCCTTTTATAAAAGGAGAAGGAATTAGTTTTTTCTTTTCCTGATAATTCCACTGAAAGTGCCACCAAAATCTTAGTTTGGGCTATTTTCTGATATAACCCAGGAGTGAGGAGAAGGTGAGAGCCTGCCTTCCACTGTACTGTTTTGGTTTTGTGAACAGAAGAGATTTTCACGTGTCATTTGTCATTTGGCACACTCACAGTTCTCTGCTGGCAACAGTTGCTCCCTGAGTCTTTTGAGTTAGCATCAAGGAATTCCGGGTTTATGTTTGGGAAAGTATAACAGCAATGTGGGGCTTCAGTTAGGGTTTAGCAACTTAAAGACACTTTCTTCTAGCTCACAAAAATGAGAAGCCCTGCGTTTCAGTTCTGGCTATGTCACTTCCTATCCATGTGACTTGACTGAATATAGAAAGTCTCCGAGCCTCAGTTTTTTCATTTGTCAAATGAGAGTGGTGCTACCTCTTTTATGGTGCTATTAAATCAAGAAAAGACAGGTAATGTGCCTAATGTAGTGCCTGGCATTAATGTAAAAGAAACCTTCAATCTGTGTTTATTCCATTGCTTTATTTACTCTGGGCCTCCTTCCTTTATTATGTGACTTATGTAAGGGGAAAAATATTGTGCTTTGAAAATTTATTCCTTATCCAATACTGTGGAGACTTGGGTAGATATAATCCTAAGAATCGGAAGGATAGTCCTAGATGGATAGATCATTCTGGCAACTCCAACAGAACAACAAATGGCAGTTTCTGTTTTTCAGGACCTGTGGACTGACATGGTTAAGAACTTTTGTTTATGTGAGTGTCTCAGAGGATATATAAAAATTACAGTTCTTTGTCTTCAGCAGCCAGAGATCCAGCTTTTTATTATTTGTGACTAGAGAAGGTGCCTAGCACAGAATGTGTTCTAAAACTCTGGAGGAGACATTTCTTTTCAGTCTCCTTAGTTCTTCTACATCTACCCAGTACCCAGTACCTTAAATCTTTCTATCTGCCTTTTCGCCCTTTCAGAAAACTGCAATCAGATCCTTCATTCTGGGAAAAAATATCAGTATTAACAGATTTTGCTGTTCCCTTTTTCTTTTTTTTTCTAATTTAATTTTATTTATTTTTTTACACGGCAGGTTCTTATTAGTCATACATTTTATATACATCAGAGTATACATGTCAATCCCAGTTGCCCAATTCAGCACACCACCATCCCCACCCCACCGCGGTTTTCCCCCCTTGGTGTCCATACATTTGTTTTCTACTTCTGTGTCTCAATTTCTGCCCTGCAAACCGGTTCATCTGTATCATTTTTCTAGGTTCCACATATATGTGTTAATATACGATATTTTTTTTCTCTTTCTGACTTACTTCACTCTGTATGACAGTCTCTAGATCCATCCACGTCTCTACAAATGACCCAATTTCGTTCCTTTTTATGGCTGAGTAATATTCCATTGTATACATGTACCACATCTTTATCCATTTGTCTGTCGATGGGCATTTAGGTTGCTTCCATGACCTGGCTATTGTAAATAGTGGTGCAATGAACATTGGGGTGCATGTGTCTTTTTGAGTTGAGGTTTTCTCTGGGTATATGCCCAGTAGTGGGATTGCTGGATCATATGGTAATTTTCTTTTTAGTTTTTTAAGGAACCTCCATACTGTTCTCCATGGTACTATATCAATTTACATTCCCACCAACAGTGCAAGAGGGTTCCCTTTTCTCCACACCCTCTCCAGCATTTGTTGCTTGTAGATTTTCTGATGATGCCCATTCTAACTGGTGTGAGGTGTTACCTCATTGTAGTTTTGATTTGCATTTCTCTAATAATTAGTGATGTTGAGCAGCTTTTCATGTGCCTCTTGGTCATCTGTATGTCTTCTTTGGAGAAATGTCTATTTAGGTCTTCTGCCCATTTTTGGATTGGGTTTTTTGTTTTCTTAATATTGAGCTACATGAGCTGTTCATATATTTTGGAGATTAATCCTTTGTCCGTTGATTCGTTTGCAAATATTTTCTCCCATTCTGAGGGTTGTCTTTTCGTCTTGTTTATGGTTTCCTTTGCTGTGCAAAAGCTTTGAAGTTTCATTAGGTCCCATTTGTTTATTTTTGTTTTTATTTCCGTTACTCTAGGAGGTGGATCAAAAAAGATCTTGCTGTGATTTATGTCAAGAGTGTTCTTCCTATGTTTTCCTCTAAGAGTTTTATAGTGTCTGGTCTTACATTTAGGCCTCTAATCCATTTTGGGTTTTTGTGTATGGTGTTAGGGAGTGTTCTAATTTCATTCTTTTATGTGTAGCTGTCCAGTTTTCCCAGCATCACTTATTGAAGAGACTGTCTTTTCTCCATTGTATATCCTTGTCTCCTTTGTCATAGATTACTTGACCATAAGTGCGTGGGTTTATCTCTGGGCATTCTGTCTTGTTCCATTGGCCTGTGTTTCTGTTTTTGTGTCAGTACCATATTGTCTTGATTACTGTAGCTTTGTAGTATAGCCTGAAGTCAGGGAGTCTGATTCCTCCAGCTCCGTTTTTTTCCCTCAAGACTGCTTTGGCTATTCGGGGTCTTTTGTGTCTCCATACAGATTTTTAAGATTTTTTGTTCTAGTTCCATAAAAAATGCCATTGGTAATTTGGTAGGGATTGCATTGAATCTGTGGTTTGCTTAGGATAGTACAGTCATTTTCAAATATTGATTTTTCCAATCCAAGAACACAGTATATCTCTCCATCTTTTGGTATCATCTTTAATTTCTTTCATCAGTGTCTTTTAGTTTTCTGCATACAGGTCTTTTGTCTCCCTAGGTAAGTTTTTTCCTAGGTATTTTATTCTTTTGGTTGCAGTGGTAAATGGGAGTGTTTCCTTAATTTCTCTTTCAGATTTTTCATCATTAGTGTATAGGAATGGAAGAGATTTCTGTGCATTACTTTTGTATTCTGCAGCTTTACCCTATTCATTGATTAGCTCTAGTAGTTTTCTGCTGGCATCTTTAGGATTCTGTATGTATAGTGTCACGTCATCTGCAAACAGTGACAGTTTTACTTCTTCTTTTCCAATTTATATTCCTTTTATTTCTTTTCCTTCTCTGATTGCTGTGGCTAGGACTTCCAAAACTATGTTGAATAATAGTGGCTAGAGTAGACATCCTTGTCTTGTTCCTGATCTTAGAGGAAATGCTTTCAGTTTTTTACCATTGAGAATGATGTTTACTTTGGGTTTGTCGTATATTGCCTTTATCATGTTGAGGTAGGTTCCCTCTATACCCACTTTCTGGAGAGTTTTTATCATAAATGAGTGTTGAAATTTGTCAGAAGCTTCTTCTGCATCTATTGAGATGATCATATGGTTTTTCTTCTTCAGTTTGTTAGTATGGTGTATCGCATTGATTGATTTGTGTATATTGAAGAAACCTTGCATCCCTGGGATAAATCCCATTTGATCATGCTGTATGATCCTTTTCATGTGTTGTTGGATTCTGTTTGCTAGTATTTTGTTGAGGATTTTTGCATCTATATTTATCAGTGATATTGGTCTGTAATTTTCTTTTTTTGTAGTATCTTTCTCTGGTTTTGGTATCAGGGTGATGGTGGCCTCATAGAATGAGTTTGGGAGTGTTCCTTCCTCTGAAATTTTTTGGAAGAGTTTGAGAAGGATGGGTGTTAGCTCTTCTCTGAATGCTTCGTAGAATTCACCTGTGAAGCCATCTGGTCCTGGACTATTGTTTGTTGGAAGATTTTTAATCACAGTTTGAATTTCATTACTTGTGATTGGTCTGTTCATATTTTCTGTTTCTTCCTGGTTCAGTCTCAGAATGTTGTGCTTTTCTAAGAATTTGTCCATTTCTTCCAGGTTGTCCATTTTGTTGGCATAGAGTTGCTTGTAGTAGTCTCTTAGGATGCTTTGTATTTCTGCGGTGTCTGTTGTAACTTCTCCTTTTTCATTTCTAATTTTATTGATTTGAGTCCTCTCCCTCTTTTTCTTGGTGTGTCTGGCTAATGGTTTATCAATTTTGTTTATCTTCTCAAAGAACCAGCTTTTAGTTTTATTGATCTTTGCTATTGTTTTCTTTGTTTCTATTTCATTCATTTCTGCTCGATCTTTATGTTTTTTTTCCTTCTGCTAACTTTGGGTTTTGTTTGTTCTTCTTTCTCTAGTTCCTTTAGGTGTAAGGTTAGATTGTTTATTTGAGATTTTTCTTGTTTCTTGAGGTAGGCTTGTATTGCTACAAACTTCCCTGTTAGAACTGCTTTTGCTGCATCCCATAGGTTTTGGATCGTCGTGTTTTTGTTGTCATTTGTCTCTAGGTATTTTCTGATTTCCTCTTTGACTTCTTCAGTGATCTCTTGGTTATTTAGTAACGTATTGTTTAGCCTCCATGTGTCTGTGTTTTTTATGTTTTTTTCCTGCAATTCATTTCTGATCTCATAGCATTGTGGTCAGAAAAGATGCTTGATATGATTTCAATTTTCTTCAGTTTACTGAGGCCTGATTTGTGACCCAAGATATGATCTATCCTGGAGAATGTTCCATGCGCATTTGAGAAGAAAGTGTAATCTGCTGTTTTTGGATGGAATGTCCTTTAAATATCAGTTAAATCTGTCTGGCCTATTGTATCATTTAAAGCTTCTGATTCCTTATTTATTTTCATTTTGGATGATCGGTCCTTTGGTATAAGTGAGGTGTTAAAGTCCCCCACTATTATTGTGTTAATGTCGATTTCCTCTTTTATAGCTGTTAGCAGTTGCCTTATGTATTGAGGTGCTCCTATGTTGGGTGCATATATATTTATAATTGTTATATCTTCTTGGATTGATCCCTTTATCATTATGTAGTGTCCTTCCTTGTCTCTTGTAACATTCTTTATTTTAAAGTCTATTTTCTCTGATATGAGTATTGCTACTCCAGCTTTCTTTTGATTTCTGTTTGCATGGAATATCTTTTTCCATCTCCTCACTTTCAGTCTGTATGTGTCCCTAGGTCTGAAGTGCGTCTCTTGTAGACAGCATATATATGGGTCTTGTTTTTGTATCTATTCAGCAATCCCGTGTCTTTTGGTTGGAGCATTTGATCCATTCACGTTTAAGGTAATTATCTATTTTTATGTTCCTATGACCATTTTCTTAATTGTTTGGGGTTTGTTTTTGTAGGTCCTTTTCTTCCCTTGTGTTTCCCACTTAGAGAAGTTCCTTTAGCATTTGTTGTAGAGCTGGTTTGGTGGTGCTGAATTCTCTTAGCTTTTGCTTGTCTGTAAAGCTTTTGATTTTTCCATGGAATCTGAATGAGATCCTTGCTGGGTAAAGTAAATCTTGGTTGTAGGTTCTTCCCTTTCATCACTTTAAGTATATCATACCACTCCCTTCAGGCTTGTAGAGTTTCTGCTGAGAAATCAGCTGTCAACCTTATGGGAGTTCCCTTGTATGTTATTTGTTGTTTTTCCCTTGCTGCTTTCAATAATTTTTCTTTGTCTTTAATTTTTGCCAATTTGATTACTATGTGTCTTGGCATGTTTCTCCTGGGGTTTATCCTGGCTCGGACTCTCTGCACTTCCTGGACTTGGGTGGCTATTTCCTTTCACACGTTAGGGAAGTTTTCAGCTATAATCTCTTCAGATATTTTCTCGGGTCCTTTCTCTCTCTCTTCTCCTTCTGGAACCCCTGTAATGTGAATTTTGTTGCATTTAATGTTGTCCCAGAGATCTCTTAGGCTGTCTTCATTTCTTTTCATTCTTTTTTCTTTATTCTTTTCCACATCAGTGAATTCCACTATTCTGTCTTCCAGGTCACTTATCCATTTTTCTGCCTCAGTTATTGTGCTATTGATTCCTTCTAGTGTAGTTTTCATTTCATTTGTTGTATTGTTCATCTCTGTTTGTTTGTTCTTCAGTTCTTCTAGGTCTTTGTTAAATATTTCTTGCATCTTCGCAATCTTTGCCTCCATTCTTTTTCCAAGGTCCTGGATTATCTGCACTATCATTATTCTGAGTTCTCTTTCTGGAAGGTTGCCTATCTCCACTTTGTTTAGTTGTTTTTCTGGGGTTTTATCTTGTTCCTTCATCTGGTACATAGCTCTCTGCCTTTGTGTCTTGTCTGTCTTTCTGTGAATGTGGTTTTCATTCCACAGGCTGCAGGATTGTAGTTCTTCTTGCTTCTGCTGTCTGCCCTCTGGTGGATGCGGCTATCTAAGAGGCTTGTGCAAGTTTTCTGATGGGAGGGGCTGGTGGTGGGCAGAGCTGACTGTTGCTCTGGTGGGCAGAGCTCAGTAAAACTTTAATCCGTTTGACTGCTGATGGGTGGGGCTGGGTTCCCTCCCTGTTGGTTGTTTGGCCTGAGGCGACCCAACACTGGAGCCTACCTGGGCTCTTTGTTGGGGCTGCCGGTGGACTCTGGGAGGTCTCACGCCAAGGAGTACTTCCCAGAACTTAGGCTGCCAGTGTCATTGTCCCCACGGTGAGCCACAGCCACACCCCACCTCTGCAGGAGACCCTCCAACACTATCAGGTAGGTCTGGTTCATTCTCCCCTGGGGTCACTGCTCCTTCCCCTGGGTCCCGATGCGTACACTACTTTGTGTGTGCCCTCCAAGAGTGGAGTCTCTGTTTCCTCCAGTCCTGTCGAAGTCCTGCAGTCAAATCCCGCTAGCCTTCAAAGACTGATTCTCTAGGAATTCCTCCTTCCGTTGCCAGACCCCCAGGTTGGGAAGCCTGACCTGAGGCTCAGAACCTTCGCTCCAGTGGGTGGACTTCTGTGGTATAAGTGTTCTCCAGTCTGTGAGTCACCCACTCAGCAGTTATGGGATTTGATTTTACTGTTATTGTGCCCCTCCTACCATCTCATTTTGGCTTCTCCTTTGTCTTTGGATATGGGGTATCTTTTTTGGTGAGTTCCAGTCGACACTCCTGTCGATGAGTGTCCAGCAGCTAGTTGTGGTTCTAGTGCTCTCACAAGAGGGAGTGAGAGCACGTCCTTCTACTCTGCCGTCTTGGTTCAGGGCCTGCTCTTCCCTTTCTTAGGTGTACTTGCTTTTAATGAGAAGCCTTGGAGCTAAGAGCATGGGTTTCTAAATGGAGGAATTCTAAGGTTCAGTTAGCAAGAGAGAATTTTGGATGTTAAGAGACCATCCAGAAAGGCCTTAAAGTAATTCCTGAAGAAACCTCCTGTTTGGACTATTTGATCTTTAAAGGAAGGAGGGCTGAGTTCAGAAGACCAGTTGTTTAGGGAGGGTCACCATTATTGATGCATTGTTCACTTATTCCTTTTCCTTTGTGTCCTTGGCCTGTTTCTGAGTCATCTCACTACTCCAAATGTCACCAGCCATATTTGCTGTGAAGATGGTTAGATCTAGATTGTTGCAGGTCTGAAGGATCATGTTGGAAGGACCTAAAATTAAACCAAGTCACATGCCAATATATAAGGAAAATGCAAATGAATCATTAAACAATTAAAAGCTCAACTGATGTTTACTGTTGCCTGGAACATAGCCAGGGAACCTGGATGCAAGATAGGCACACATCTCGAAAATAAAGCAACTGCACTATGGGATTTAAAAGCCAGTAATTCCAAAGGAACAATTAATTTAAAAAGGAGGTTAATTCACAGTTTACAGACTTAGCAGCTGCTTGTTTAGCATATGCAATAAAGAGCAAACCAGTGGTAGATTTATAAAAATGTCAGTTAAATGATTTATGATATATGCATGCTAATTGTTTTTGCATAATCCAGTTCCCTTTTCCCTCTCATGACCCTCACTGAGATATTGTTTTAGAACAGAATGTAGTGCTTATACTCTATGTCTTTTTATGATTTAAATATTCTAAGTTGAAAGAATTTATATATTTTTCTGTAAGCTGTTTGTCTTTGGAATTTTGGAACTTGGTTTTTGTTTATTTTTTTCTTTAAATCGGTGAATTGAAAATTATCTATTTGTGTATATATATTTTTTGGCATGTCCAAGTTATCTTTTTTAGCTGAAGTTCACAGGTTATCTAAGTATATGTAATAATAGGAGTCCTGTTTAATTTGCCGATAACAGGAACTTAAATGCGTCTTATTGTAATATGAAGAAATTCACATGTTATTGCTTTATCCTGACATATTTGTATTTACCTTTATTCTGTAGGAGCAAACTATTATTTTAATTGCTTCTTCTTCTAGAGAGAGGTTCCTACTGCAAAAGGTTTTTATGGTCTCACCTACTTATGTAGAATTTCCTACAGAGGCCTAAATATACTGAGATATGAGGGTCAAAACTGAGATAGAGATGTGGAAATCTAAGGTTTGGGTTTTTTTTAATTTATATTTTTCTATATGGAAATGCTTGAGAGAGAGAGAGAGAGAGAGAGTGTGTGTGTGTGTGTGTGTGTGTGTATGTGTGTGTATGTGTGTGTGTGTGTGTATGTATTTTAACTCAGACTAGAATTCCTGTCTTACTTTGTGAAAGTCTGAAGAACATAAATCATTTGAAATAAGGATCTTCCAGTTTATTCGAGTAAAAATTTTGGAGATAGAATTTTCCAGTAACATTTTTTGCTTCAGAACAATTTCACCACTCAGGGATCACTTCTTGTGTTAAAAATATATTGCTCTTAAATATAGTAATACACTTGCCTGTAATTAGAATATCATGAACATCTGAAAGATTATTTTTTAACATCTTTATTAGAGTATAATTGCTTTAAAAGGGTGTGTTAGTTTCTGCTGTATAACAAAGTGAATCAGCTATACTTATACATATATACCCATATC
Source organism: Lipotes vexillifer (assembly GCF_000442215.2). Lineage (NCBI taxonomy): Eukaryota > Metazoa > Chordata > Mammalia > Artiodactyla > Lipotidae > Lipotes > Lipotes vexillifer. The sequence continues at coordinate 176,372 of NW_006794836.1, read as the reverse complement.
CCCTCCATCTTGCGTCTCCCTCCCACACTCCCTATCCCACCCCTTTAGGTGGTCACAAAGCACCGAGCTGATCTCCCCGTGCAATACAGCTGCTTCCCACTAGCTATCTGTTTTTTTTTGTTTTTTGTTTTTTTCGGTATGCGGGCCTCTCACTGTTGTGGCCTCTCCCTCTGCGGAGCACAGGCTCCGGATGCACAGGCTCAGCGGCCATGGCTCACGGGCCCAGCTGCTCCGCGGCATGTGGGATCTTCCCAAACCGGGGCACGAACCCGTGTCCCCTGCATCGGCAGGCGGACTCTCAACCACTGCGCCACCAGGGAAGCCCTAGCTATCTGTTTTACATTTGGTAGCGTATATATGTCCAGGCCACTCTCTCACTTCGCCCCAGCTTACCCTTCCCCCACCCTGTATCCACAAGTCCATTCTGTACGTCTGTGTCTTTATACCTGTCCTCCCCCTAGGTTTTTTAAAACCTTTTTTTTTTTTTTTTTTTTTTTTTTTTAGATTCCATAAATATGTGTTAGTATGAGGTATTTGTTTTTCTCTTTCTGACTTACTTCACTCTGTATGACAGACTCTAGGTCCATCCACCTCACTACAAATAACTCCATTTCCCTTTTTTATGGCTGAGTAATATTCCATTGTATATATGTGCCACATCTTCTTTATCCATTCATCTGTCGATGGACACTTAGGTTGCTTGCATGTCCTGGCTATTGTAAATAGAGCTGCAGTGAACATTGTGGTACATGACTCTTTTTGAATTATGGTTTTCTCAGGGTATATGCCCAGTAGTGGGATTGCTGGGTCATATTGTAGTTCTATCTTCAGTTTTTTGAGGAACCTCCATACTGTTCACTATAGTGGCTGTATCAATTTACATTCCCACCAACAGTGCAAGAGGGTTCCCTTTTCTCCACACCCTCTCCAGCATTTATTGTTTGTAGATTTTTTGATGATGGCCATTCTGACTGGTGTGAGGTGATACCTCATTGTAATTTTGATTTACATTTCTCTAATGATTAGTGATGTTGAGCATCCTTTCATGTGTTTGTTGGCAATCTGTATACCTTCTTTGGAGAAATGTCTATTTAGGTCTTCTGCCCATTTTTGGACTAGGTTGTTTGTTTTTTTGATATTGAGCTGCATGAGCTGCTTGTATAGTTTGGAGATTAATCCTTTGTCAGTTGCTTTGTTTGCAAATATTTTCTCCCATTCTCAAGGTTGCCTTTTCATCTTCCTTATGGTTTCCTTTGCTGTGCAAAAGCTTTTAAGTTTCATTAGGTCCTGTTTGTTTATTTGTGTTTTTATTTCCATTTCTCTAGGAGATGGGTCAAAAAGGATCTTGCTGTGATTTATGTCGTTGAGTCTTCTGCTTATATTTTCCTCTAAGAGTTTTATAGTGTCTGGCCTTACATTTATGTCTTCAGTCCATTTTGAGTTTATTTTTGTGTATGGTGTTAGGGATTGTTCTAATTTCATTGTTTTACATGTAGCTGTTCAGTTTTCCCAGCACCACTTATTGAAAAGGCTGTCTTTTCTCCATTGTATATTCTTCCCTCCTTTATCAAACATAGGGTGACCTTATGTGTGTGGGTTTATTTCTGGGCTATCTGTTCTGTTCCATTGATCTATATTTCTGTTTTTGTGCCAGTACCATACTGTCTTGATTACTGTAGCTTTGTAGTAAAGTCTGAAGTCAGCGAGCCTGATTCCTCCAGCTCTGTTTTTCTTTCTCAAGATTGCTTTAGCTGTTTGGGGTCTTTTGTGTTTCCATATAAACTGTGAAATTTTTTGTTCCAGTTCTGTGAAAAATGCCATTGTAGTTTGATAGGGAGTGCCTTGAATCTGCAGATTGCTTTGGGTAGTAGACTCATTTTCACATTATTGATTCTTCATTTCCAAGAACGTGGTATATCTCTCCATGTGTGTATCATCTGTAATTTCTTTCATCAGTGTCTTATAGTTTTCTGCATACAGGTCTTTTGTCTGCCTAGGTAGGTTTATTCCTACGTATTTTATTCTTTTTGTTGCAGTGGTAAATGGGAGTGTTTCATTAATTTCTCTTTCAGATTTTTCACCATTAGTGTATAGGAATGCAGGAGATTTCTGTGCATTAATTTTGTATCCTGCTACTTTACCAGATTCATCAATTAGCTGTAGTAGTCTTTTGGTAACATCTTTAGGATTCTCTATGTATGCTATCATGTCATCTGTAAACAGTGACAGCTTTACTTCTTCTTTTCCGATTTGGATTCCTTTTATTTCTTTTTCTTCTTTGAGTGCTGTGGCTAAAACTTCCACAACTATGTTGAATACTAGTGGTGAGAGTGGGCAACCTTGTATTGTTCCTGATTTTAGAGGAAATGGTTTCAGTTTTTCACCATTGAGAACGATGCTGGGTGTGGGTTTGTCACATATGGCCTTTATTATGTTGAGGTACGTTCCCTCTATGCCTGCTTTCTGGAGAGTTTTTATCATAAATGGGTGTTGAAGTTTGCAAAAAGCTTTTTCTACATCCATTGAGATTGTCGTATTGTTTTTTCCTTCAGTCTGTTAATATGGTTTATCACGTTGATTGATTTGCATATATTGAATAATCCTTGCATTCCTGGGATAAACTCCACTTGATCATGGTGTATAATCCTTTTAATGTGCTGTTGGATTCTGTTTGCTAGTATTTTGTTGAGGATTTTTGCATCTATATTCATCAGTGATATTGGCCTGTAGTTTTCTTTTTTTGTCGCATCTTTGGTTTCGGTATCAGGGTGATGGTGGCCTTGTAGAATGAGTTTGGGAGTGTTCCTCCTTCTGCTGTATTTTGGAAGCGTTTGAGAAGGATAGGTGTTAGCTCTTCTCTAAATGTTTGTTAGAATTTGCCTGTGAAGCCATCTGGTCCTGGGCTTTTGTTTGTTGGAAGATTTTTAATCACAGTCTCAATTTCAGTGCTTGTGATTGGTCTGTTTCTATTTTCTATTTCTTCCTGGTTCAGTCTCAGAATGTTGTGCTTCTCGAAGAATTTGTCCATTTCTTCCAGGTTGTCCATTTTATTGGCATATACTTGCTTGTAGTAATCTCTCATGATCCTTTGTATTTCTGCAGTGTCAGTTCTTACTTCTTTCTCATTTGTAATTCTATTGATTTGAGTCTTCTCCTTTTTTTTCTTGATGAGTCTGGCTAATGGTGTATCAATTTTGTTTATCTTCTCAAAGAATTAGCTTTTAGTTTTATTGATCTTTGCTATCGTTTCCTTCATTTCTTTTTCATTTATTTCTGATCTGATCTTTATGGTTTCTTTCCTTCTGCTAACTTTGGGGTTTTTTTGTTCTTCTTTCTCTAAATGCTTTAGGTGTAAGGTTAGGTTGTTTATTTGAGATCTTTCTCATTTCTTGAGGTAGGATTGTATTGCTATAAACTTCCCTCTTAGAACTGCTTTTGCTGCATCCCATAGGTTTGGGTTGTCGTGTTTTCATTGTCATCTGTTTCAAGGTATATTTTGATTTCCTCTTTGATTCCTTTAGCGATCACTTGGTTATTAAGTAGTGTATTGTTTAGCCTCCATGTGTTTGTATTTTTTACAGATTTTTTCCTGTAATTGATATCTACTCTCATAGCGTTGTGGTCAGAAAAGATCCTTTATACAATTTCAGTTTTCTTAAATTTACCAACGCTTGATTTGTGACCCAAGAGATGATCTATCCTGGAGAATGTTCCATGAGCACTTGAGAAGAAAGTGTAATCTGCTGTTTTTGGATAGAAAGTGTAATCTGCTGTTTTTGGATAGAATGTTCTATAAAAATCAATTAAGTCCATGTTGTTTAATGTATCATTTAAAGCTTGTGTTTCCTTATTTTTTTTCATTTTGGATGATCTGTCCATTGGTGAAAGTGGGCTGTTAAAGTCCCCTACTATGATTGTGTTACTGTTGATTTCCCCTTTTGTAGCTGTTAGCATTTGCCTTATGTACTGAGGTGCTCCTATGTTGGGTGCATAAATATTTACAATTGTTATATCTTCTTCTTGGATTGATCCCTTGATCATTATGTAGTGTCCTTCTTTGTCTCTTGTAATGCTATTTATTTTAAAGTCTCTTTTGTCTGGTATGAGAATTGCTACTCCAGCTTTCTTTCGATTTCCATTTGCATGGAATATCTTTTTCCATCTCCTCACTTTCAGTCTGTATGTGTCCCTAGGTCTGAAGTGGTCTCTTGTAGACAGCATATGTATGGGTCTTGTTTTGTATCCATTCAGCCAGTCTGTGTCTTTTGGTTGGAACATTTAATGCATTTACATTTAAGGTAGTTATCTACATGTATGTTTGTATTACCGTTTTCTTAATTGTTTTGGGTTTGTTATTGTAAGTCTTTTCCTTCTCTTGTATTTCCTGCCTAGAGAAGTTCCTTTAGCATTTGTTGTTAGAGCTGCTTTGGTGGTGTTGAATTCTCTTAGTTTTTGCTTGTCTGTAAAGATTTAATTTCTCCGTCAAATATTAATGAGATCCTTGCTGGGAAGAGTAATTTTGGTTGTAGGTTTTTGCCTTTCCTCACTTTAAATATGTCCTGCCACTCCCTTCTGGCTTGCAAAGTTTCAGCTGAAAGATCAGCTCTTAACCTTATGGGGATTCTGTTGTATGTTGATTTTTGCTTCTAATATTTTTTCTTTGTGTTTAATTTTTGATGGTTTGATTAATATGTGTCTTTGCGTGTTTCTCCTTGCATTTATCCTGTATGGGATTCTCTGCGCTTTCTGGACTTGACTATTTCCTTTCCCATGATAGGGAAGTTTTCAACTATAATCTCTTGAAATATTTTCTCAGTCCCTTTTTTTTTCCTCTTCTTCTTCTGGGACCCCTATAATTCTAATGTTGGCGCATTTAATGTTATCCCCAAGGTCTCTGAGATTGTCCTCAATTCTTTTCATTCTTTTTTCTTTATTCTGCTCTGCGGTAGTCATTTCCACTATTTTATCTTCCAGGTCACTTATCTGTTCTTCTGCCTCAGTTATTCTGCTCTTGATTCCTTCTAGAGAATTTTAAATTTTATTTATTGTGTTGTTCATCATTGTTTGTTTGCTCTTTAGTTCTTCTAGATCTTTGTTAGCCATTTCCTGTATTTTCTCCATTCTTTTCCAAGATTTGGATCATCTTTACTCTCATTACTCTGAATTCTTTTTCAGGTAGGCTGCCTATTTCCTTTTCATTTGTTTGGTCTGGTGCGTTTTTACCTTGCTCCTTCATCTGCTGTGTATTTGTCTGTCTTCTCATTTTGCTTAACTTACTGTGTTTGGGGTCTCCTTTTCACACACTGCAGGTTCATAGTTCCCATTGTTTTTGGTGTCTGCCCCCAGTGGGTAAGGTTGGTTCAGTGGGTTTTGTAGGCCTCATGTTGGAGGAGACTGGTGCTTGTATTCTGTTGGATGAGGCTGGATCTTGTCTTTCTGGTGGGCAGTACCACGTCCAGTGATGTGTTTTGGGCTGTCTCTGAACTTATTATGATTTTAGGCAGCCTCTCTGCTAATGGGTGGGTTTGTGTTCCTGTCTTTCTAGTTTTGTGGCTTAGGGTGTCCAGCACTGAAGCTGGCTGATTGTTGAGTGGAGCTGGGTCTTAGTGTTGTTATGGAGATCTCTGGGAGAGCTTTTGCTGTTTGACATTACGTGGGGCCGGGAGGTCTCTGGTGGGCCAATGTCCTGAACTCGGCTCTCCCACCTCAGAGGCTCAGGCCTGACACCCGGCCAGTGCACCAAGACCCTGTCAGCCACATGGCCGTCCAAATATATCCTCCATATAGATCTCTTCCAACTGCACTCAGAGCTGGCGAACTCTAAGAGTACGCTCTCCCTGGGGCTCACTATACATCAGAAACCCTGGTCTTTTCTCCATCCCTCAAACAAAACATTATTCCTCTTTTGGCTGATTTCTTCAGTGGTATTGGTATGCTACTCTCACCTCCCATCCTTTGCCAGACTGGAAGATAAGGGAAAAATAAGCAGTGAGTTCTTATTGATATGTAGAAAGACTTAGGTAGGAGATTACTAATGGATATTCAGTCTTCACTGGGAGAAACTACTTGCAGTGTATCTGTTATTTGGTTTGGGCACTGAATAACCTTGGTGGACCAGGCAGTCCTACACCCCTGTCAGTTCCCAGCTTACTCTTAGCTTAATATATACAGCTAAGAGGCTGTATATGTTAAGGGTTGGAGCTGAGCCATTACTCCAGAAAAGAAAGCTCACTGATAGTAAGAAAGACAGATGCAAATACAAGACTTTCCAAGTAAATAAGAAAATATATATTCATGTGGATTTATTCCAAGCCTGAATGTGATTCGTGTTGGGTTCACATATATTTTTTTTTCGCAGATCCTAACATTTGGAGGCAGAGCTAAACTTCAGTATTCAGAAACCCTTAAATACAAGGTACTTGATATAAAAGAAGCATTTTATGAAAAATAAATATTTAGCAAATCTGTTAATTTTTGGAGTTTAAAAAAAAACAACAACAACTCTTTGGTCATTATTTCCTCAACTACAAGCAAAATACAAAGATTTCTCAACTTTTGATTGTTGACTTCTCTTTAAATGACTTATAAAATTTTATTCCTTAGAAGCCAGCCCTCTCCAGTCATTTAATCTTTCAGCCAATTGACATTTGGGCATTTGTTCTATGTGTGGTACTGTAGTTCCAAATTACACTTGTTGAAAACCTGCAGAGTCTAAACACTGTAGGCCCAGTTTTAAGCTTAATCTATGTTAAAAGAAAAAGAGTTCAAACCATCTTAGTCAGATTCCTTCCATATGACTGCTTTTGTCATAAATTTTTATGTCATGTGATAACTTATCAATACATTAAAGGCCACACTGGATGATGTAAGCAGTTCTTGTCTCAGATAGCTAAAGATAAATTCTTTAAAGAAATCAACCAGCAAGAATCTTTCCTTATTCCAAATTTTGAAGTCTGCATCTGATTTTCAAATTAAGTGGATGAGGTTTATTCCATCTGTGTTTCTTTCCTTTTCCTTTTTTTTAACACTAAAAATGGAAGCCTGAAGACAGCTTTTAAGGTGAAGAACAGAATGCAATAGGTTAAATTTTAACCTAATTTCTCTCTAAGCAGCTTCTATGGAATCTTTATTACTAGGCTTGGGTACAACACATTTATTTTTGAAGGCTTAACTTAAGCTATTCCCGAAACTCTTTTAGTGAATAAAAAGAACTGTTTTATCTCCATACTTTTGGTGAATATTGTACATATATATATATATATATATATATATATATATATATATATATATATATATATAGTCATGTTCATCCCTACAGAATTGAATTATAATAAATACCCCTTCGATGATGGAAAGTCATAGCATGTCAGGAGTGAATGTCTGGTATGCTAAATATGACTTACAGGTGATGCTAATGAAAGTGTTGTGTATATTATATATATATATATATATATATATATATATATATATATATATATATATATATATATAGTCATGTTCATCCCTACAGAATTGAATTATAATAAATACCCCTTCGATGATGGAAAGTCATAGCATGTCAGGAGTGAATGTCTGGTATGCTAAATATGACTTACAGGTGATGCTAATGAAAGTGTGTTCACCATGTACATGGTGGTGATAAATCTTATCCTTAGATAAAAGCTTGATCACTCTCATATGACTCCGTGTGTGTGATCTGTATGTGCTAAGTATCATGAACACAGTTCTAGGTATGTGATTTCTTAAGTAATTATTAATTGATCAGTTCATTTTTCTACCTTATTGTGTTCCCTGCCTGACTCTGTGTGTGATCCCCAGTTATAAGAGGTTCATGGTTTTTACGTAGTGTTTATAGTGGAAGCCTTTGGAATGTTCCTGCTTATGTGAATTTAGGTAGTTACTAGTAAAACACACACCCTGAACATACAGATGTTGGATAGAACATGGGCACTTTTCTGAAGATTTTGCAGAGTGGGGAAAGGAGTTCCACTATATGTTTTAGTCCTGAATGAGATTTTCCTGCATTGTGGTTAGAGCATTGTGTTGACTGTATCCAGTGCTTGATCTTTGGGATGCTGTATTGCGTATATACTTGGAGAACAAGACATGCATGCCCCTAGGTGATTATCTGAAAGACTTTAATACACTGTACATGGCATATTGAGTCAGAGGTTTCTTATCAGGCTGGGAGGGTCCTCTAACCCTGGCTCCCATGCCTTGGTTGCATCCTCACATGTGGTGTTGCAAAACTGATCTGTTGACTGGTCCAGTTTCCCTCAACCTAGCCAGACAAACTTACTTGGTCTTCCTAGCAGGAGACTCCCTCAGGCCTGCTGTCACCCCTCTGTTCAAAAGAGTGGCCCTTATATAATTTCACTGTTGATCATCTTTACTACTTTTAGGATTCCGCTTGAAACTCATATCTTCTAGAAAGTTTCTCCAGTTAGGTTTAACTCATCCTGAACAATTATCCTTATTTTATCATTTCAGCCTTTTTGAAGGCTAGAATCATATCCACTACTATTATTATTTTCTCCATGTGTTTCGGGAAAATTACTATATCAATGATTCACTACTTTTCGTAGAATCAGAGCCACTTGGGGATAGCTGGATTTTTAAAAATCCTCTGGTTGTACATGTGAAGTTCTCTTTTGTCATACGTATGAAGATACTGTTAAATTAGGATTCTGTGAATATTCACCAATTGCTGATTATATACCTAGGATTTATTTTATTTTAAGTTTTTATTTTGAAATAATTTAAGACTTAACAGAAAAGTTGCAAGAACAGTACAAAGAATTTCCTTATATTCTTTACTCAGATTTGTCAAATATTAACTTTTTACAGTATTTGCTCCATTATTTCCTCTCCGTTTTTTTTTTTTTTCTGAACCATTTAGAGTATGTTGCAGACATGGTGCCCCTTTGCTCCTAAATTCTTTAATGTGTGCTTCCCAAAAACAAGAAAATTCTTTTAGGTAATCGCAGTACAGTTATCAAAATCAGGAAATTAATATTGATCCATATTATTACCTAATATATAGACCTTAGTAATTTTGCCAATTAACCCAGTGTCCTTTATAGCAAAGGAAAATCCTGGATCACACATAAGTGGCATCCGTGAGACTAGCACCCAGATCTTTCAGCTCATTCTCCCATGTTCCTTTTGTCTCTCTACACCAAAACAACATTTCTGAGGCCACCATGGAGTTATCTGAAAGCCTTGGTAAACTGCTTAGGGCTTTCAAAGCTGTTTAGTAACTTACAGAATCTGGGGCTAGTAATGATATTATTTTTTAAAGGTCAGTGAATGACAAGAAATCTTGTCATGCTTTCCTTTTGTATGCCAAGCTGTAGAGGTCTCATTTATGAGATTGAAACTCAGAGAACTACCAGTAGGCAATGTTTGACAGCAGCAGAACCTTGACCAACAATTAACTAGGGTTGGAGATGCCTGAAATGTACAGACAGAACAATCAGCTTTCTCCTCCTTCCTCATTGAAGATGGTGGTGATGATCTTTGACCCCATAGGAAAAAATATCAGAATACCGTGAGCTTAAGTTTAAATAGCTCATAACTTATAAATTAAATAACATATATCTTCCTACGTTGCTACCATGATTTTCATCTTCTAAATTCTAAATAAATTAAAATAAATAAACCCAATTAATCCAAATCTTATAAACCAGTGAGAGAATCTGTATTAAACAGAATGATGTTTCAGTGATTAGGCCTAACTAGGGTCCAAGGCTTATGTCTATTTCCATAGAGTTTCTTGCTTAATTTACCATAAGGCATCCCAACATGGTCTTCAGCATTAAAGAGAACATAGTAAAGCAGCATATGAGCTGGAAAGGAATTTGACACTGTTCAGAGGTTTGGAGGATAATTACAACACCCATAAAACCAGAAAATGATACATAAATCTTTTATAAAGTAAAAATGTTGGCTTATTTCTCAAAATGTTTCTATTACTTAATACTCTGAATATCAGATCCTTTGTTCAGTACATAATGTTCAGAATAAATTGGTAGACATGAACTAAAGATCCTTTAAACAACTCACTTTTTTCACATTTCAATTTTATTCCTCTATTCAGGCATGGTGACATTCATTTAGTGACTTTGTTGTGGGAACATTTCTTTGCATATAATATACAGAACTGTTCAAATGTAGTCTGTTTTGGGTCATTATCCGTTTCTTCGGGTTTCTTGGATGGAACAAAGAGTCCAGTTAACAGCCTCAAGTAAAAAATATCTGAAAGACATGACTTCTCTTATATATATATAATTAGGAAAGAAACCCTTCATTTTCAGATATACTTTAGACAGTCATTTACAACAGAGAGCTGGTCTGAAGCTTTGGCAAGGAAGAGAGGAGAAAGAAAATGAGAGAGAGGGAGAGAGGAGAAAGAGAACAATTAGTCTGACTTGCTTGCTGTGTTTAACCTTTGCTATCAAGGAGGGAGGGAAAGATTACATTTAACCAGGCCAGTTATGTTATCTCTACACTATAGGAACAGACTTCAAACTGGAGCCCAAGACCAACGTGCTCTTCCTGTTGTTCTGCGCCTCCTCGCTGCTGGCACTTGAGAGTGTGTTCTCATCAGCACCCTTAGAGATACTGACCATGCTTGGCCATTGCAGAGGAGTAACCAGACCAAAAGTGGCATCTTGAAAAACAACACTTTGAAAGCAACCTAGGACTTAAAGAAAAGGATGAAATAACCATATGCGTGATAAAAATCAGCCACTGCATCTGTTAGAAAATAAGTGTTTTTCTTGGGATTGGAGAAAAGTATACAAAAGGTGGTCCATGCAGTGAAAGGAACACAAATGTACTATGGGCTCAGACAATCCCAACTTCAACTTCAGATTCCAGTGGTGCTACTTTTACTAGCAACATGACCACCTTCAATACATAATCTCTCTGATCTTCACTTTATGCACCAGGAAAATCTTAACAATTCAGCAAGCATATATTGGGCACCTACTGTGTACCAGCACATGAATAAGATGCTGCTCCTCTCCTTAGGAAGCTCAGAACCTATGAGACTCACAGAGTCATAAGGTATATGAGAACATACATGAAATAACTTAGCAGAATGTCTAGCACATAGTTAGGGCTTAACGTATTTTTTTTTCCTTTCCAGTTTGTCCTCTCAGCTTTCCATGAAAATGGGGAAATCCAAAGATCTCCCAAGAATTTAACAATTGTAGTCACTTATTCCCATTACCTTCCACATAAAACCTCTTATTAGGAGATGTCATAATTTGGAATTTGATGCGTACCAGTTAGAGGCATATTTCCATGGAATGCATACTTTTGCTGAGTATGATTACTGAACTGAGCCAGCAAACAAGAGCTCCTATTCCAGCTTTGCATCACTGTTTGCTCTTGGGTGATTCACTTCACCTTGGGAGTCATTTGGTTCAGTGTTACAATGAGTATTGTGAATTAGTTAAGCCTTGTCTTTTATTGATTGATTGATTGATTGATTGCTGCATTGGGTCTTCATTGCTGCGCGTGGGCTTTCTCTAGTTCCGGTGAGCGGGGGCTGTTCTTTGCTGTGCTGCGCCTCCTTCTTATTGTGGTGGCTTCTCTTGTTGTGGAGCACGGGCTTCAGTAGTTGTGGCATGCGGGCTCAGTAATTGTGACTTGCGGGCCTAGTTGCTCTGTGGCATGTGGGATCTTCCAAGACCAGGGATCAAACCCATGTCCCCTGCATTGGCAGGCGGATTCTTAACCACTGCACCACCAGGGAAGTCCTAGGCCTGGTCTTTATCCTTTCAGATCCAACGTTAATAGGTTTACTTCTGATTTTCCACCTGAATCAATGTTACCTGCATTTTTGCCTTTCTTATATCCACCTTCCCCTTCCCCCACCCTCAAAGCCTTGTTGGAGTTGCTATGAACAGGAACGCTGCTTGGTTTCAACCTTTTTTTTTTTTTTGTAAATAAAGAAATCACAGTTTTTAAATTCATTTTTCTTCTTTAAAAATATTTATTCATTGGCTGCATTGGGTCTTAGTTGTGGCACGCAGGGTCTTTTGTTGTGGTGTGCAGGCTCTTTGTTGCGGTGCATGGGCTTCTCTCTAGTTGTGGCACGCAGGCTCCAGTGTACACGGGCTCTCTAGTTGTGGCGCCCCGGCTTAGTTGCCCTGTGGCAGGTGGGATCTTAGTTCCCCAACCAGGGATCGAACCAGCGTCCCCTGCATTGCACGACAGATTCTCAACCACTGGACTGCCAGGGAAGTCCCTGGTTTCGACCTTGATTCAGTTGATTTTATCCTTTCTTTCCTCTCATATCTGGTTTTGGGGCAAATTGAGGAGGAAAAAGAAGAGGAGGGAAGACATGGCTGTCTCCACTTCTTAAACTACAGGTAATTCTTGGGTTCTCTGTTTCATGCTGAGAACACAAGAGGCTAAAGTCCCTCTGGTCCCTAACGTCTTCACCAGTGTTACTGCTTTCACTTGTAGCCATTGAAACCCTTAGGCTAACTTATAGAATACCAAAAATCATAAATGGTCAGAACTGGAAGAGGTTTTAGTTGGCTGGTTTTTTTTTGTTTGTTTTTTGGGTTTTTTTTTTTTTGTGGTACGGCGGGCCTCTCACTGTTGTGGCCTCTCCTGCTGCAGGGCACAGGCTCCGGATGCGCAGGCTCAGTAGCCATGGCTCACGGGCCCAGCCGCTCCGTGGCACGTTGGATCCTCCCGGACCAGGGCACGAACCTGTGTCCCCTGCATCGGCAGGCGGACTCTCAACCACTGCGCCACCAGGGAAGCCCTAGTTGACTGTTTTGCATGTATAAAACTGAAGTTCTGGAAGGAGAAGGAACCTTTTCAAGGATGTGCTGTTGGTTAGCACTCAGGTCAGAACTTGACCTCACATCTCTAGTGCAGCTCTCTTTCACTCTGCCATTGCTGTAAGAATAGTTATTTTTATGGTTTATTCTCCACGTCACCTCTTAGGCAACCAACCATCACGAGCCTCTTTTTTGGTAAAGATTTTCTTGGGGCCCATCTTCATTCTACTGTGGTCTCTCTTTGCCTTATGGGGTTCTCCCCACTGTCTCCTTGGCTGAAGCTTTCCTTTCTACTCTTCGATGTATTCAGAGCAGTTCTAGAAATAGATCTGAGATGCTCCTAGTCACCCATAACCTTCTGTATCTATTCCTATAAACATATTAATCATGGCTAACAGTTTTTGAATGCTTAATATGAACAAGACACTGTGTCAGGTACTTTCCATTAGAACAACTTTGTGATGTGCTGTTGTTTTCTCCATTTTCCAGAGGGGAAATGGAAGTATAGAGAAATTCCATATTTTATTTGGGGTTCCGAGTCTGTAAGCATTAGTTTCGGGATTTGAAGCCAAGTGGTTTCACTCCAGAGTCTGTGTCTTTAAATATTGTGGCTTCCCACCTTGCTTCTTCCTGCTCACCCCATCCCACCCCAAAGATACTTTATCTTCCACTTTTGCAGATTCCTTTTTGCCTACAGCCCTAAACATTGGAGATTCTCAGAGTTCTATTCTTTTTCCTATTCTCCATCCCCTATATATGTGATCCTTGGGCAATCTCACCTGCATTGAAGACTCTAGGCTTATTCATAGCCCCAGGACCTGATTCTGCCCCATTCCAGGTTCTCCCTTACAAATGCCTATGTAGTTCTATCTGGATTTCTACACAGGCACCTCATACTCAAGTTGTTCAAAACTGTGTGGCATCTTAGGTGACTGGAGTGATTGCCCTTCAGGCATCTGCCTGGAGGGGGAGATATTTTGAAAGCCTCCCAGGTTCTGCTGCAATGAAACTCTAGGTGTAGCTCTGTGTCATAATGTGTAGGTCTGGATGTTGGAAAATATTTTTTATAAACATTTACCTATAAACAAATAAATTAGAAAACCTTTTTTTTTCCTCTGTGGAAAAGAATGTAGTTTTATAAAGCATAGGATGATTTTTTTTTCTTTTTTGCCTTGGATATTCAAGTAGGTGTTTATATAAAAAGGAACTCTGCCGAGATGACGTTGGAAATGGCTTCCTCAACATGTTTGAGGACCCCTCCAGCCTCCACTGTCCTGTATCCATGGAGTCTCAAAGGCAGAGGTACTCTAGAGCCTCTCACAGTGTGGATGAGACACAGCCCATGAGGGTTTCCACAAGTTCCAGTAACCCAGTGTATCAAACCATACCTTGAAAGGGAAACCAAGAGCAAAATTCACAATTAATCTGTCTTCACTCCCCTTCCCTACTTCTAGTCTCCAGCTGCTCTGCTATCTTTGGTTTAAGTGGCACTATTTTTTGCCAAGATTAAGCATCTTTTTATTTCTTTTAAGTCTGGTTTGTGCCTTGTTTGGGAGTGTTCATCTGGATTTTCCTCTCTTCCTCCCTGATCCATAAATTTTTGTTCTTAAATAGCCCTCTCACCTAATACAGTATTATTTGCCTCCCAATATTGTTTATTCCATGCTTATAGGATGTTCTTTGCCATCTAATTTTAGATCCTACGTAATGCCCTTCTTTGGATAAAAGCCATAGTTAAGATGTCACTTCCTATAAATCAGTTTTGGTGAAGATGAAGGCAGCTGTGGACAGGGGAGGAGGGCACAGGAACTCATGAAGTCTGACTCTTTCAAAGTTGACTTAATCCTCCCTCTTATCCCAGCTGTCTTTGTGCTGCTCTTTGGAGGGTGGATGGACCTCTTTAACAAGAAGGAATGAGATTTTGCATTGTTGGACTTTGTCACAACAACAAAAGCCCTGGAAAATTCCAATTAATTAGCAAGCCGTGGGCTAATGAAAGAATAAAACTGAAAGAGAAATGCTCTAAGCTTTCGAGAGGCGTGCGCATGTGAGGACAATGCTGATTTCAAATATTTGGGGCTGTTTGTATAATTTTCCCAAGGTTTGCCTTCCTGAAATTCAAAGAGATAAGATGAGAGACAAGAGCAAGGATTTGTCAGAGTCAGGATGTAATAACACTGTTGGCTTTTCAGGACACTAAATGACCGACCATCATTTGAAGAAGTCAGTTAAATGTGGACTCACACAATCAGGGAAATTAAAACCAGAATATAGACCCTTTGTACGTTTGGGTTTAGAGGAAAACATGGCAACTGGCCTGGCATAAAGTAAATTATGAAGTAAGGTTGAAGTTAATTATTATGAAGGACCAGGAAATCACTGTACCATTGTGTCCTTGAATGAGGGAGTGCTTGCAACCAGTGTGGCTGCTAGAAATGTATAGTGATGGAAAACACTGAAGTTATTCATTTGTAGCTTTTTATTGAATGGTAATAATAATGATGATGATGATGATGATGCAGTAGTAGTAATAAAACTACAACAAAACTGCTACCACACCTAACATATATTAAGCATTTAATGTGCACTAGGCACTATTCTAAGCATATTTAATCTTCTCAGCAAGCTTACTAGACAGTAGATATTATGTGACTCATGTCTTTATTACCTCCATTTTATACTTAAGAATATTGAGACTAAAATATTAAGTGGCTGACCCACATATATAAGTGACAAGCCAAGATCCGAATCTGTGCAGTCTAATAATTTTAGTGTCCATATTCGAAACCACCACTTCCACCTACCTGTGATATGGTTTTACTACATAGACCTACTAGATAGGCTAGATATTGCCAGGCTGGACGAGGAGGCAGAACCTCTGGGGCTCTATTTCCAGTTTGGTCACTAGTTTTTCCCAGGGACCAAGTCATTCAGTTATCATTTCTATTCTCCAGTGTGTTCATCTATAAAATGAAATTGTTGTAGTAGATAAGAGCTGAGGTGTTTTCCACTTCTAAAATTCTGAGGATTAAGAAAATGATGTGTTTTAGATACAGGGTACATGAAATGGTCATTTCTGAAGTGTGTGTGTGTGTATGTGTGTGTATGTGTGTGTACGTGCTCAGACATAAAAAATGAGATATCAGCTCTGGATTCAGGTAGATCTCTCTACTTGTGTGACTCTCCTATATGACTTGGGGCTGATTGCTTTATCTCTGTGAACTTAGTTTCTTTTCTTCTGTTGGAGATGATGATACTATGTGTCCAGAGTGCCTAGAATAATGCCCAGGCATTGTTGGTACTTCTCCTGCCTGTCCTCATGTAGATGGTCTGAGGGTTGAGTAGAAGATACCCCACTTAGGGAGCTGGGTCCAGAGAAGTTGGTTCAGCCAAAAGGGTCATTTTCCTGAATAGGTGGCTGGGTAGGTATTTTTACATGATGTATCTGTTGGTAATTGACCTCATAGGTGAGAATAATTCAGACCTGGAATCACCAAGCTGTTGGCAGTTTTACTGTTAGACTTTTTTTTGTGAATTATATCACTTTCCTTTCACTGTTCTTCCATGGGCAGTTATTTCATCTGCACATATTCTTCAGATAGCAGTGTTCTTCAGACTCCTTGAAAGGATGTTGCTTAGCAGTCATACTGGGTTGAATAGTGTCCCTCTCAAATTCATGCCTGCCTGGAATCTCAGAATGTGACCTCATTTAGAAATTGGGTTTTGTAGTTGTAATCAAGTTGAAAGATGATTTCATACTGGATTAGGGTGGATCCTAATCCAAAAACTGGATCTTTATAAAAAGAAGGAAATTTGGGCATGGATACCAAGATAAGAATGCCATGTGAAAACAGAAGACACAGGGAGAACATGATGCGATGATAAAGGTAGAGACTGGAGTGGTATGTCTACAAGGCAAGGAATGTCAAGGATTGATTATTGGCAACCACCAGAATCTAGAAAGAAGAAAGATCCTCCATTAGAGCCTTCAGAGAGAGCATGACCCCATCAACACCTTGATTTAGGACTTTTAGTCTCCAGAGCTTTGAGAGAATACATTTCTGTCATTTAAAGCCCCTCAGTTTGTGGTACATTTGTTATGGCAGCCCTAGGAAACTATTACAGCAAGTAAGGTACCTGTTACTACTAATAATCAGGGCTGCTTGAGAGGGAGAAAGACACATAGACACTGACTAAGTGGGGAAAGAAAATACAATGCATCCACAAAGGCGTGATTTGGAAGCTATTTATTGTCATCCTGGCTTCTCTGCACAGTGTAAATAAAAGCTCTTTTTACTCGTATTGTCCAGGGTCAGAACAAGTGTCATGGAAATGACAAAACAAAACACTTGACAAAGATTGGATTTTTAGTAGGCTAACATTTTTTTAAAATTTGACTTTCATAAAACCAATATACTATAAACTACAGTGATTACCAATGAGATACTGAAGTGTTGGCCACTCGGTGAATATTAAGAGAAGTGCTGCTACATAGTTTGTCAATTAATTTGAATATTTTTTGAAGTTACCTGCATGCTTCCAGAGGTTGAAAAATGGTTAGTATTTCAGAAACATTTACTTGGCTATAGAATAGATTGGAAAGTGCAGTGTTCCTTAGCATCAGGTTATCAGTTGTAATTTGGGAATCAATCTTGAAATTGTAATAAGAAAAATAAATCTTAGTTACCTAAAAGGCAAGGACTTTGCAGAAAACAACACGATAATAAGACAAAACTGTCAAATAGGCTGGGGCTATGTGGATTCAGTTTGTTTCCAAAAAGCTTGTGAATTCTGTCATCAGGCAGTGAGGCCCGTATCACATGTCACTTTACTTTGTTTTTAACATGTGGCTAAAGCTATGCCAGACCTGCTGCTGTGTGGGAGATGTACTTTCTGACAAAATAAGGCATTTTCCTGGCATCAGGCCCCTTCGGAATTTTTACTGGTATGCATAAATCCAGCAAGTTTGCATTTCCCACACATATCCAATGTAGTCACACTTGGCTTTCTGGATTTGTGGTGGTCTCAAAGCCCGTCAGTGCCAACCTGGTCATTTCCTCATCACTATTGGGACTTATTCTGAAGAAATGAAACCAGGTGTTCATTCATCCATTATTCAAAAATTATCTCCCATCTTCCATGCCTGATGTGAGGAAGAAACCAAGGAGGCAAAATAATCCAATTTTGAAAGAACTGAAAATGTTTTGTAGAGTAGAAATGAAAGTATTTCTAGTAGGCTGTCTCCTTTTCCTCTTTCTCCTTATCCATCCTGATAATAAAGTCCACTGGGAAAGTTCATTTATATTATTTCATGTTCAAAGTGATGATGATGACAGTGATGACATTAATATTAATTCTTGGTTGTTCATTATTGGCTGAATTTAAGTACTATATAAATAAACAAATCTCAGGACATGAGTCTGAGCTTTTCTAAGCTACTTTCTAAAAAAATTTATTTATTTATTTAGGGCTGCATTGGGTCTTCGTTGCTGCACGCGGGCTTTCTCTAGTTGCAGTGTGCAGGCTTTTCATTGTGATGGCTTCTCTTGTTGTGGAGCACGGGCTCTAGGCACATGGGCTCAGCAGTTGTGGCTCGCGGGCTCTAGAGCACAGGCTCAATAGCTGTGGTGCATGGGCTTAGTTGCTCCACGGCATGTGGGATCTTCCCGGACCAGGACTTCAACCCGTGTCCCCTGCATTGGCAGGCAGATTCGTAACCGCTGCACCACCAGGGAAGCCCTAAGCTACTTTTTGAAATCTTATTAGGTTGCCCTTTTAATTCCTGGTTCTCTTCTCCCGAACGTTTTGATATTTCATTCTCAGTCACAAGAGCCATCTGCGAAACAATATGGACCTCCAAGCACAAATTCATTATCTCTGATGGAAAACTAACTAAAAGAACCTTCTCCAGCATTAAGAGTCCATGATATGTTATCTTTGCATACATAGGATAGAACATGATCATCCCATGTTGAAAGAAGGGGCTGAAAGAAGGCAGATTGTACAAAGCAACAGAAAAATCCCCAGTGTTTCACATACAATCTTGGGAAATGCCTCATTTACTTTATTCATTCAACACCCATTTGTTGACCATGTGTCATACATGAGACTAAGGACTAGAGCTGCCAACTCAAGTGAGACACAGGCCCTGTTTTCTAGGAGCTATAGTCTAAAGTCAAAAGATTGGCAAGTCATCTCCAAATTTGTCTGGTGCCATGCTCCCCTTTGCAGAGTACATTTCATTCAGCCTGGTTTTCTTTTCCTTTCTCCAGCATGCCAAGCTGGATCCGCCTTTAGGTCTTTGTACTTGCAGCTTCCTCTGCCTAGGACTCTGCCCGTGTTGTTGTATGGCTAGTTTCACCATTTGTGTCTCAGCTTATGAGCCGTCTCTTTCACAGGCCTTCTTGCCATTCAGTCCAAAGTAACACCCTCACCCCCTGCCCATGCTTCTTAAGTCCATCTACATGTTTTCTGTGTTTCATGGCACTTACCCTTGTTTGAAATTATCTTGTTCATTTATTCATTCACTTGTTCTATTGTGTACCTCCTCACCAGTAGAATGTACACTTTATGAAAAAGCAGATCTTACTTGTCTCGTTTACCATTTTGTTGAATGAGTGGATGAATGAATGAATGGATAACTGTAATACACTATAATGCAGTCTGTAATGGAAGCATTAACAAAGTGCTATTGGAAAGTAAGGAAAAGAGTGACAACTTCCATGTCTGAGCAGGTTAGGGATGGCTCCACAGAGAAGATATGTGAGCTGGACCAGGAAGGCAGGAGAGAGTGTATCAGAAGGCACTATTTCTCTTAGGTAGATGAAGCCCTTCCTTCCTCATCCAGACCCTCCTCAATTGATGATTCACTGATAGAGTTGACTTAATACCTGACAGGATAAGCCCAGTAATTGTGACCCTTGCCCTCTCTGGATGCATGTATCAGGGAAGTAAAGAACACGTTTCTTGAAGACTTCTCTTTCATGCTATGAGAAGTTGCTAAAAGCTTGTCTGTCCAATAAGGAGAACTTGGGATGTAATGGTTAAAAGGAGCTTATGAAACATAAGTAGGCATTCTTGACAAAATAAAAATAGAAGCTTAAAAGATGCATCATTTTTGGAAAGTTAAAAAAGAATTTTTTCCCTTACTGTAAGAAAATATGTGTGGATGAAGCATGTGTTTTAAACTATAGAATAACATTTGCATATTACTTTAGGGTACTGCAACCATGGCAATTCAGAGTTTTGTCGTTCCTGATAGACTGCTTGCAATATATACATCCATTAACAGGATTATCACTTGAAGAGACAATTGTATTTTTACTGAAAAGGTTTTTTGAGGATAAAATTTATTGATATTTAATGAAGCATGAAGCTTCTAAATGAACCATGAAAGCAATAGCTAAACTAATTAACTGCACACAAAGGCTCCCAGAATACATATGTGATGTGGGCTGTGTGCTTATCAATTGTGCCTGGTTACACTGACATCCTGGATAACATGCTCCTCATATGTGCTTTGTGGAGCAACAGTAAATCCTTCTGTAATGCATGCAGTAAAAGAGGAAATAACTATTTAGGTTTCCTGCAAATGCGGATGGGATATTTAAGTCAAGCGTTGCAGGGTTTATAGGTTATAATTTAGCGGAGTTAAGACTAGTAATAACAACATATTATTTCCACACACTTGATTTAAGCCTCTATCTATGCTGTTTCATTGAATGATAAATTGTTCCCTGGTTCTAAAAATACACATCTTCCTCCCTCCCCTTTCCCCTCCAAAGAAAGACCAAGGATGCTAAATAACATGAGGTGAACATTTCATTGTGCAACAGGGATTCTTGTGGGCTTTTTTCAACTGCATGTGAAAACATGCCCTGTTGGAGGGCTCTAATTTTGAAAAGAGAGCACACCACTCTGGCTTTGGCGGTCATTGCAAGTTGCACCAATTTGGGAGGCAAATGACCTACCCTAACGGAGCTGTTCACATTGACCTTTATCAGTGACCATCTTCCTTTTTAATCCAGTGGCTACCTACTCAGCCATAGACACCTACTCTCTACCTCATTATCACAGAGTTTAGCTCTCAATGAGTACCTTATAATTTCCTCATGCACCTTTCTGAAAATGATATTCGTATACTAATAAAGGAGTCTGACAAATCATTAAGACCCATAATAATCGTGCATACTAATGCTATAGAGGCAGGCACTCTAAAAGACATTGGAGCATTGAACTTGAGTGTGCATCAGAATCCCCCAGATGCCTGTGAAAATGCCAGTAGCTATAGCCCCTACGGATTCAGTAGGTATGGGGTGGGGCCTAGAATTTGCATTTCTAACAGGTCTTCAGGTGATGCTGATGCTATTGGTTCAGGCACGACACTTTGAGAACCATTGCAGTACTACATGCAGACTAGGGTGGAAAACGCCATTTCAGGGACACCCTTCAGGGAAGTCACAACCAGGGAAGGATATGGTTTGTCTCAAATAGCACCTAGACTCCCATCTAATATTCTTTTCTTTCTTAAAAAGTATTTCCATTTTTTCTCTAAGACATCCTGGGCCCTCTTCACCAGACAAGGCTTCAAAATTTATTCAAACTTAGGTGTAAGTGACCCTTGGCAGTTTAAAAGGCTGTCCTTAACAAGGATATGTACATTTTAATGGGGGTGAAATGAAAAGAATGAAGCTCTGAAGAAGATATTTCATATATCTGCTCTGCAAAGAAAACAAATGGGCTGAATATTGAAAGGGTAAAAATAAAGTTTATAATGCAGTCATACTGAACAATTACATGAGAATCTGTGTCATGGCCGGGTCATGAGCCTGGGAAAATGACTCGGTTGCAGATCAAATGAGCCGTGTAATGGGTCAGTGGTTCCAGGTGTAATTGTCCCTGATGTCACTGGCTGCACAATCACGTTTATTCTCCTGCTTTTTCCTGGCTTTTCAGTCTTTCAGCAGTAATTTAGTAACATGTGACCTTTTCAGTTTTTCACCCATTAGTACTAGTATTTTTTCTTTAAATAGCTTTTTTTTTTCTGAGTATAAAAATAATGCATGTTTACTGTAGAAAACAATTTTAAATACTGAAAAAAAGATAAAAATAAAAGAATAATGTAAAATCACCTACCAGTGCCAACAATATTCCCCAAACACAGAGGTATCCAGTGTTAATATTTAGGAGATAAATATGTGTGAATATCCTGTGATACATGATAGTGGTAATAAATATCTTAATAAAGTTTTGTGTTTTCTTGTCTTTTCTTTCACTACCTTGTGTTATGAACTTTCCCCCATGTATTTCAGAATTCTTTGAAAGTACAGCAGACATTATTTTAAGTGTGTGAGAAGTAGACTATATTTATTTAATTAAGTTTGGTTTCTTTTTTGTTAAAACTATATTATCACAAATATCTTTTTAAATGATGGTAGATTATTGGGTCAAATGAACATTTTTTTAAATACTCTTGACTGTATTACCAAGTTGCTTCCCAGATGGGTTATGTCACATTTTATACTTCCTACTCGATCTACTAGCAGAAAATTGAGAGTGTCTATTTTATGTCTTGTCTACTGGATTCTCTTTTTTGTAAACTGTGGAACATAGGAATGTTTGTCTTTATTATTGATTTGTAAGGCCTCTTTACATATTAAGCCCATAACCCTTTGTTATGTAGAATGCTGGTATTTTCCTAGTCTTTTGATTGCTTTTCAATTTTGTTTATGGTACTTTCTGAGCTAAAATATTTTTGCAGTTCTATCTATTTATCTTTGCCTTCTGCATCCTAAAATTTAAAAAGAATCTCAGATATTTTCTTTTAGTTGTTTTATATTTTATTTTTAATAAATATTTATTAATAATATTTAGCTCTTAATTTCCCTGGAATTTATTTTGGTATGTTATGGCTGATTGTATTTTCGAATGATGACTGAAACCATCTCTCCCATTCCATGTGCTTTTCTGTAGTGTGACTTTGCTGGTTCCTTCTTTATTTTTCCACTCCTTTGACTTTGAGGGAGTCCTGAGATTTCTTTGGCCAGCAGTATATGACAGAAGTAGTGCTGTGCCTGTGGTAGGCATGGCCCTTAACTGGCCTGAAAGTCAGCCGCTATGCCGTGAGAAACCCGAGCCATATGCAGAGGCCATGTTTAGATGTTCCCATTGACAGCCAGGATATGAGGGAACCACCTTAGAAGTCTACGCGGTTTACCCTTCAGGTAACTGCAGCTCTAGTTGACATCTGACTGCCGTGCATGAGAGACCCCAAGTGAGAAGTGCCTTCCTGACCAGTCAACTCCCAGAACCACAACAGATAATAATAAATTGTTGTTTTAAGGACTCTAAGTTTCAGGGTGGTTTGTTATGTAGCAATAGATAATTGGAACATATCTAATGTGAATAAGGATTTAGCTTTGATTTTTCCCCAAAGAGTAAACAGTTGCCCCACTACCATTTAATGAAGGATCTCCTTTCTCCTACTCATTTTTAATGCCATCATATGCTAGTTGTTATTATATGTCTGAGTTATCTGAGGTCATGATCTTTTGCTTCTGTTCTGTTTCTTTGTTCAGTTTAACTACTCTTCCTTCTATATTTCACAGTTTTTACTTTCATAGCTCAATAATATATTTATTTTCTTTTTCAAAGTCTTCTTGACTATTAGTATAGTTTATTCTTCCATATGAACTTTGGAATCCATTGTCAAGGTACTGAGTGAATGAGGAAGGGCCTGTTAGGACTTTGCACTAAACCAGTGGTTCCCCAACCTGAGCGTTGTTGTCCCCTGGGGATATTTGGCAATGTCTGGGCAGCATTTAGTTTTGGTTATCAACAACTTTGGGGAGTGCTACTGGCATCTAGTGGGTAGAGGCTAGAGATGCTGCTCAACATCCTACAATGCACAGGGTCCCCCCTCCAACCACCACCAAATAAAAGCCCAAAGAATTATTTGGCACAAACTGTCATTAATGCAGAGGCTGAGAAACCCTACATTAAGTCTATGAAAAAGTTTGGAAGAGTCAACACACTTACTATATTTAGTTTTCTCACCTGAAAATATGTATATATTTTTTCATGTCTTCAGAACAAAAAGTAGTTTTTTTCATATTACATGCTATTCCTAGGTATTTTTAATTAAACTTTTTTCCATTAAATTTTGAAACTCGTAATTGATAGTATATAAGAAATCTATTGTTTTTGCCATATTTATGTTGTGTGTTGTCACCTTAATGAATTTTCTTTTCCTGTATAGTGATTTTTAGGGGATTCTGTTGAATTTTATGGGTAGGTAGAATTCCTAGATTTAATTTGTTAAAAAGGAGAGAGAGTAAACTCAGTGTTCACTCAGAAAATGTTTGAGCTGGAAGGGATTTGAGAGATTACTTAATCCCTGGCCTTCATTTAAGTGATGATAAATCTGAGGCCTAGAGAAGTTAATTTACCTGCCTTGCATCACATAGTAGAAGCCTAGAGTAGAAAGAAGCACACACACACACACACACACACACACACATATACACACACAAAAGCCTTTGAATGAGGGCATTGAAATTTCTCATAATTTACATAAAAATGTGAAACTTGACACTGTGTTTTAAGCCTTTTGACGTGTTACTTAGAGGGGGGAATGACCTTAGAAATGTTCTCTTCTAGTTCCTTCTCCCTCTACACACTCTGCAATATCCTGGCAGCCCTTCCGTGTATTCTTTCAGGGACAAGAACTCTGCCTCACCAAGAGTTCCCAAGTCACTTCTGCTTGCCAGAAGGTTCTTCCTTTGATTAAGCTGTATTCCGCCTTCTTGAGGCTCACACAGCCACTATAGTTGAATGGTGCTGGAGGAAGCAGAGCTTTTACCTGCTGCAGAAGTGGCAAGTAACAGATGTTTGAAGGGCAGTGGGAAAAACTGTGTTACTGGTCATTTGACTAGGTGAGCTATGGGGTTGGGAGGGTTTAAAGTTCTGGTTTCCAGCTGTACAAGACCCGTGTCAACTGGGCATCCCATAAATACTTGTTGAATAGAATGTAATTTTATATGATGATTTCGCTTTCTACTTCTTTCTCTTCTTCTTCTTCTTTTTTTTTTTTTGAGAAGCCTTATGAGATAAAAGTTTGGCCCAAGGAGGACTAAGGGTCTTAACCCCAAATGCCCCTCGTTCTGTCACCTTCCAAAGGCTCTCCTTTTGTTGGGGCCTCAGCCAGCGTTCCCCCCGCTGTGGAGGGTGTGAGCAGGTTTAACTAGGAACAGACAATTCTTTTTTTTTTTTGGAACAGGCAAAAAAAAATGCTTCATTAACAGGCTTCGTTACCAGGCAAGGTCCCTGTGCCATGGGGACTCCCTCCAAACTCTCATTGACATAATGAAGAACGCTTTCATTATTTTAGACTCCTGAAGGCAGAATTCTTCTTCAGAACAAAGACAAAGACAGTAAGGCCACAATGCAAAGGAATTCCCTCAGTGCTTAACAGCTAATTGGACAATTTTCTGCAATTATTATTATGCCTGGAAATAATCTCCTTACAGCCTCACTCATTGCTTGTAAACTTTCTTTGAGATGGGAATCTTTTAAATTATGCTGTCAAGTTTGATATGCTGAAATTAGATTTTTTCCTTTTCCTTAACAAGGTGCTTGCTGTCCCCAAGCAGCCTGAACATTGGTTCCATGGCAAACTTATATTTGGCAGGTAAATAAGCAGGCACTGGTTCCAGTAAAACCTGTAGTTCAGCAGTAATTCTACTGAAACCTAAGGTTTAAGAAGAGTTGAGCAAACTCAAACTGAACCTCTTTTTTAAACTATTGAAAAAGATGGTTAACCATCTCATTTCTCTTTTCTCCTGAAAATTCATGCATTTTGTCTGAGCCGGGAGAGTGGTAGATTTTGTATTCTCTAGGCTTGCAGATAAAAGGGAGGGAGAGGGCTTCCCTGGTGGCTCAGTGGTTGAGAGTCCGCCTGCGATGCAGGGGACACGGGTTCTTGCCCCGATCCGGGAAGATCCCACATGCCGCGGAGTGGCTAGGCCCGTGAGCCATGGCCGCTGAGCCTGCCCGTCTGGGGGCAATTCCAGATTCAATTGGTGGACTGAAATGGAATTGATTTTTGGGCACAGTTGTAAAGTAGGGTGTCTCTGTGTCCCTTTTCACTCCTTATCCCCTCCTCTGTGCTTACTCCTTTTCTCCTCCAGCATATCATCTCTTCATGAACATTCCTGTCCCAAACCCAATGCTCATTGTGTAGAAGGAGTCTGCCATCTTCCATTTTCATTCTATTTTGAAAGCCAAAGACATTTTTTTTTTAACATCTTTATTGGAGTATAATTGCTCCACAATGATGTGTTAGTTTCTGCTTTATAACAAAGTGAACCAGCTATACACGTACATATATCCCCATATCCCCTCCCTCTTGTGTCTCCCTCCCACCCTCCCTACCCCACCCCCTCTAGGAGGTCACAAAGCACTGACCTGATCTCCTTGTGCTATGCGGCTGCTTCCCACCAGCTATCTGTTTTACGTTTGGTAGTATATATAAGTCCATGCCACTCTCTCAGTTCGTCCCAGTTTACCCTTCCCCCTCCCCGAGTCCTCAAGTCCATTCTCTACGTCTGTGTCTTTATTCCTGTCCTGCCCCTAGGTTCTTCAGAACCATTTTTTTGTGTTTTTTTTTTAGATTCCATATATATGTGTTAGCATACTGTATCTGTTTTTCTCTTTCTGACTTACTTCACTCTGTATGACAGCCTCTAGGTCCATCCACCTCACTACAAATAACTCAGTTTTGTTTCTTTTTATGGCTGAGTAATATTCCATTGTATATGTGTGCCATATCTTCTTTATCCATTCATCTGTCGATGGACACTTAGGTTGCTTCCATGTCCTGGCTATTGTAAATAGAGCTGCAATGAATATTGTGGTACATGACTTTTTTTGAATTATGGTTTTCTCAGGATGTATGCCCAGTAGTGGGATTTCTGGGTCATATGGTAGTTCTATTTTTAGTTTTTTAAGGAACCTCCATACTGTTCTCCATAGTGGCTGTATCAATTTACATTCCCACCAACAGTGCAAGAGGGTTTCCTTTTCTCCACACCCTCTCCAGCTTTTATTGTTTGTAGATTTTTTGTTGATGGTCACTCTGACTGGTGTGAGGTAATACCTCATTGTGGTTTCGATTTGCATTTCTCTGATGATAGTGATGTTGAGCATTCTTTCATGTGTTTATTGGAGATCTGTATATCTTCTTTGGAGAAATGCAAAAGACTTTTGTTTTTTTTTGCGGTACGCTGGCCTCTCACTGTTGCGGCCTCTCCCGTTGTGGAGCACAGGCTCCAGACACGCAGGCTCAGCGGCCATGGCTCACGGGCCCAGCCGCTCCACGGCATGTGGGATCTTCTTGGACCGGGGGACGAACCCGTGTCCCCTGCATCGGCAGGTGGACTCTCAACCACTGCACCACCAGGGAAGCCCACAAAAGACATTTTTGACTGCCTCAGAGGTATTTGCACTATTAAGCAAGTCCAATGAATGTAGTAGAATACAGTAGAAAGTAGGATTGGTTGGGTGCTGATTACCTGGATTTTTATCCTGACTTGGCAATTAAATAGCTGTGTGACCTGGGATAAGTCACTTTACCTCTCTGGACTTGAGTTTTACCATCTGTAAGGAAATTGGAAACGTGATCTCTGTTATTCCTTCTCGACTTATAGATCTGTGAATTCAAAGCATGGTGGGAGCATGGATCCATCATTTTCTCATGGGGGAAACTCTTGAAATGATTTCATCCTCTATTCTGGTTTGAAGGTAGTCTTTTATATTATGAGAGGTGAAAGGTTTTCAGATGTGATCTGTGAGTAGAAAGGGGAATTAACGCTTACTGAGTATTTGGTTTGTGCCAGCCAGGTGCTAGATAGTTCATTATATGTTCTCACTAAGCTAAGCTTGGCAGGGAGGTTTAGTCTAAGTGATTTGGTCAAGTTCACACAGCTACAAAGCCACAGACCAAACTTAGCCTCCTGGCCTTATGACTTGGCTCCAGCAGGCATAGATCCTTTTCATCTCCATACTGCTGACCCCACCCACCGTACATCCACATTTTTCTCCTCCTTATGTCAATATTTTTATTTCATAGTGAAAACAGAGAGCAGCCACATGCCTGGGGACAGTTTGTGGCTGGTTAGACTCTGCTTTTAGGTCAGTGCAGTTTTGAAAGACGAAATTTTAAGGCAGAATTTTAGAAAAGATTCCTTTAAAGGCTTCATTTATATTGTTTTTTTTTTTTTTTTTTTTTTCGGTACGCGGGCCCCTCACTGCTGTGGCCTCTCCCTTTGCGGAGCACAGGCCCAGCGGCCATGGCTCATGGGCCCAGCCGCTCCGCGGCATGTGGGATCTTCCCGGACCGGGGCCCCTGTCTCCTACATTGGCAGGCGGACTCTCAACCACTGCGCCACCAGGGAAGCCCTATATTGTTTTTAAGGTTGAGATTTCTAGTAGAAAGGGGCCCTATCGAACTGCATGGGAGGGTTGCCCTTCAAGCACCTCATGTTTACTTTTTGTTGAACCTGACACACTGTGTAACTGTCTTTGTGCTCCTCTGTGTGTGTGTGTGTGTGTGTGTGTGTGTGTGCACGTGCGTGCATGCAAGCGCCTATCATGTTCTTAATCTCTAATATATATCCTGATGAATTGTGCACACTTGAGACTATTAATCAACAGAAAAATCAATAAATACCTTCTATAGTAAGATTCATGGAGATGCTTATTTTCGTATTGTGTTCCTAAATATTGTCATCATTATCAGCATCATTGTCTACTCAATGTTCCAACAGCTTTTTGATCATCCCTTTTTTTTAACAGACATCATTTTGTGTTGTAATTCTCTTGATCTCTGTTTTACCTTCTCTTTCTATGCAATTTAACCCCTGACTGAGTGAATGAAGAAATGAAGTTGATGTTATGTATCAAAAATTCCTGAAAGTGAGAGGGGTTATGTAATGGACATTTATCTGCTACCATAAAGGTTAAAATAATGTCATCTATTTATATTTGCATGCATGACACCTTTTATGGCACCTACAGGGAACAAATTAAGGTATTGTTTCTCACTCTTGCTTATATATGGAAACCAAGATGTTGGAGGTTGTGGGTGCTGTTTGTTCTAGCTTTGGGAGAGAAGAATCAGTTTCCAATTGTCCTCCCTTCTCCCCATTTCGTACTATCTGTCTAGTCGTGTGGAGGGTGGTGGTCAAGGATGTATGAGTTCATGGACATCTGTGCATGATTTTGGAGTGGGGCTACCTGAGTTTGAATCCTCACTCTGATGGAATTACTGTGTTTTCTGAATCTCAGGTTGTCTCCTCTGTGAAATGGGATGGTAATAATCAGGGTTGTTGTGTGAGCTGACTGGTTAATCCAAGTATAGAGCCAGGCATCCTCCCCTGGTACCAAGTAAATCTTCCACTAATGTCAGCTCTCATTTTTTTTTGTTGTTGTTGGCTGCGCGTTGCTGCGTACGGGCTTTCTCTAGCTGTGGCTAGCGGGGGCTACTCTTCGTTGCGGTATATGGGCTTCTCATTGTGGTGGCTTCTCTTGTTGTGGAGCATGAGCTCTAGGTGTGCAGGCTTCAGTAGTTGTGTCACATGGGCTCAGTAGTTGTGGCTTGCAGGCTCTAGAGCGCAGGCTCAGTAGTTGTGGCACACAGGCTTAGTTGCTCCACGGCATGTGGGATCTTCCTGGACCAGGGCTCGAATCCGTGTCCCCGGCATTGGCAGGCTGATTCTTAACCACTGCACCACCAGGGAAGTCCCTCTCATTTTGTTTTTAATGTATAGATGTATTAGTAGTAGTAGTAGTAGTAGCAGCGGTAGTAGTAAAGTATAAGTTCTTGGTGAGGAAGTATGATCACCACGTTGATATCTATGTAACCTCTACTTTTCCTTTGTGATATTTATGAATAGCTAAGAAGAGGGAGAGGAGAGGAGTTTGTTATACTCCTGTTTCCATGGAGGGCTTCACAGAAAAGGTGACAAGTCCCACAGTTTGTAAAGGGCTGTGTCCATGGGGAGGAACTGTGTGTGTAATGAGGTGTTGAGAGTCAGCCTGTGGGGAGTGAGAGAGGAGGACAGGTTAGGAATGGCAGGGGCAACAGAAAAGAGGCCCTCTCCCCCTGCCCCAACACTGGGCATCCCAGCAATCTCCCTATTTTGAATAATAAAACACTTTTTTCCTTTTAGCCTTCCCGCCACCTACCTGTGGAAAGTGGCTCAGTGTTAACAATAAAAGGTATGGGCATTACCTGTCCATAGACATTTAGTGAGTGTCTGCCCTGAGCACAACATCATTGTAGCCTGGTACTCTAGGGGTTAGGGGTTGGGGGTGAAGGTAGATAAGGTAAGTTCTCTATCCTCATGTTCCTGCCAGTTTTAAGGTGGAAAGGTAAGATATAGGTACAGGTAATATATAATGTAGAAGTGATCAGTAACAGAAAAGATTCAAAAATAACATTACCTGGGATTTTAGAGGAGGGATAAAAGCACCTTAAACTTGGGATAGGAGGCAGGAATCTGGAAGGTTTGTTTCAAAGAGGGGGTAGCATGTTAGCTGGTCTTTAATGGTGGGAGTTGGGAGTTAAGGGCCCTGAGGGGCAGTGGGCAGGGATTCCCAGCTGCCTGGAATGGAGTATGTATGAAGGAACTGGGGCCTCCTGTGAGTGCAGCAAGGAAACTGATATAGCCAGATCTCATCTAGGGTCTGCGATAATTAGTAAGAGTTTTCCTGAACCTATTTTTGCTATAATAAAAGGGGGGAGGGGTTGAGAGCTAAAGCATTCTCAGTATTCAGAGTTAAATGTTAACTCCTTTGTGTAGTTAACGACTAACTTATTCTTTCCTATGCAAAAGAAAAAAAAAAAGAGAGGGAGAAAACAATGCATTAACCACCTAATTTTTTAAAAAAATTGCGGTTTACTTGTGTGGTTGCTTATTTTCAAGGTAATACATAGGTAGCGATTATAAAGATGTGTGCAAACTTGAACAACAGCAGACACACCTTCGTAAGTTCCCTGCGTGGCTTCTGCAGGGTTCTCAGAGAGTTAGCTATTTTCGAACACATTCCTAGTTTAGCCATTAGAAAATTATGGGTTTTATTTGTATAAACTCAGCAGCTAAAATAGCATTTCCAGAAAGGTGGGTGAGCTCATCGCCCTCTGAACCAGGCAGGTTACTGACCTGCCCAGTATTGTTCATGCGGGCCAGTGCTGGCTGACTTCACCAGCAGTTCCACTTGAAGGGAGACATTGTTTCTTAGGCTGCATTTGTTAGATGCTTTCCTCTCTGCACACCAGCCCTTGCTGAACGTGCTAGCAGTCTCTGAATGTACAAGCCCTGCGCATACTTTATGAAAGCAAAGAGCAGGTAGACCTGGAAATATATGCAAAGTACTCTCTGCACAGCTGTCTGAGGCCCCCAGCCAAGAAAAAGATGTAAACACCTTTATCCCCACGCTTTTACACAAACTGCCTATGGAAGCTCCCCAGTGAGAGAGCTTCTTACTTCTACCACTTTTAAATGTCAGTGACCAAACAGCCTGGGGACATGAATAACTTAAGCATGAGGTGCTTTTGCTGGTGATTCTGATGACTTTTCAAGAAGAATAAGGGTAAAGTATGGAATGGAGGTATGCGGGGGGGAAGGGGATTAGGGATTGTAGAATTTGTATTTGCTGTGAGAAATGAAAATATACCGTGGTGTTGAACTTTAAGAACTTAGGATATTACCTGCATAACGTTCAGTTTGATGAAGGAATAAATGGCTGGATGAGATGTCGAGTGCTAGGGCAAGGTGGCTAGAGAAGTAAGAGGCAGATAGTTGGTGAAGCACCTTTGATTATACCAATAACGGTGAATGGGTTTGACTCTGAAGATGCTATTCTGCATACAGTCAATGGAGAAAGAAGAGCAATGTAGTTTTAAAAAGTCAAATTGAATGCTCTTCAGAATGAGTGCCAAATAGAATCCTGGTACATTGGTTCTGGCCTCTTTTAAATGAGTGTTTTTTGCATTATCCTCTCCTTCCACTATGCTTATCTAGAGTACTGTTTAATTTTTATTACTAGGCTAATCCCTGTATTAAAGACATAAGACCTTTCATCTGTAGGTAGGAGAATAGGTGTTTGAGGTGAACTTTCTTCAGGGTTCTGTCCTTACTGCAGAAAAACCTAATTCACTGTTGAGTGGATTGAAACTGCAGATGCTAATTTAGAAATCCGTTTGCCAGATTCAGGTGACTCTGATAAGACTTTTGTTCTTTACAATCTTATGTGTTTGTGCGTGCATTCTTGGGAAGATTGCTGCTGGGTAGTGTTGCATGTCAGAGATGAGGGCAGTTTAGTTATTAACCCCACGTAGAGGGTAAAGGGGGTGCAATAGGCAGACTGTGGAATGAGGAAAGGGCCAGGTTGAAACATTTCCAAAAGGTATTTTTGTTGTTTATACTTGTTAATTATTAATATTAATTATTGATGAAAAGCAGTTTTGAGTTACATGCCACACATTGTTTAGGAATAAATTATCACATTTCTTATCTGGAACTATAGTAGATATTAAACTGTTTCAAATAATCAATATGTATTAATTTAGCAAGATTTTCCCCCTCCTTCAACATTAAAGACAAAAATTCATTAATTTCTGACTCTTAAAGAGTTTTTGTGAAAGTGCACTCAGCTTTTTAACACTAAATGAGTATGTGAAGAACTTTAACCAAATTAGGTCAATAATTAAAAAGTATCTTTAGAACAAAGTACATATTTTATGAAAGACACATAGATAATACATAAGGCTTTGTAGGTTAAAATTGCCAAATTAGTTGTGAGTATCGTGCTTTGTCTCAAATATCTGAGCGTTTTCAGATATGCACTCTATGATCATCTTAGTTTCTTGGAAATGAGCTTTTTAGGCATTTCCATATTTTCTAGTTTATCATATAGGTTTAAGTGAAGTATATTTTGTTCAAATTCCAGTGGGCAGAGATGTACAGGATTGAAGACAGCTCTGCGAGTCAGAACTGGCTGATGATCATAGTCTGTGTATGTGTGTGTGTGGGGGGGAATTGGGGGTAGAAGGAGAAGAGGGGAGGAGAGAGAGGAGAGAAAGAGAGGTTGAGATTGAAGGTCCTTCAGACAGAAAAGGAATTGATATGACTTGGAGACCTTACTCTCACAGTCAGGCTATAAAAGTCAATGTTTAATTCTTAGGTATCACAGGCTTTTTGAATGTTATTAAGATTCATTTTAGCCTCAGTCTTAAGGGCTGTGTATTGGGCTTCCTGTGGCCTTTACTCATTCTGATCATTTGGTTCTACTATGTAATAGCACAGCAGTCACAGCATTGGCAACCCAAAGAGTTGTTTGACTGAGAAAATAGCACGCACAGTTGAACCATCTCTGGAGTTTGCTGGCAGTGTATTTTTCCCAGTAAGGAGAAGTTGTAATAGTGGCTTGAAAACCTTACCTAAGGTGGAGTAAGTAGTCTGATCCTGGATCAGTTCATTCTCTCTGTCATCTGAAAAACTTGCCCACTGACCTCATCCATAGCTTGGTGTTTGATCTCTGTGAGAAATTGATTCACCACTTTTCACAGCCCCAATCTAAGATTCTCTGGGGGATCTGGAAAAGTCTGCCTTACCTTTATGAAGGTTATGGCCATTTAAACCTTGCTTTTGATGGGCTCACTTCATTTTGGGAAGAAAAATTCTGCATTTGTGAAAAATGAGAGACACTTGGCTTTTTCAAGGGAGCTGACAGCTATTGGTTTCTCCAGAGAGGATTACTGGTGAAGACAGTTATGAAGAGAACAAGTAACTCTTTTAAATGAACAACATGTTCTTGCTTAAATATTTCCCAGAACAAATTCTAAAGAAATATAACACAGGTAAGTTTTATGTTCTCATTGTGAATTATGTTTACAAGAAATAAAAATAGGATTAGAATCATAGAGGAGGAAAAGCTTTTTTGTACCGGTGGCTTATGTTTTACATGTCATGAATTCTAACCATTTATAAAATTATCTGGTTTCTTGCCCCTACTCATGGTTGATGTTTTTCTTCCTCTTTTTCCATCTAGAGAACTTTGAATTATTTTTATTCGTAAGTGAAAAATGTATTACAGCTTTATTTCCTTTTATTAATAATTCCTTCTTGCCCTTAACCACATCTCTGACTTTTTGGCATGTTAAAGTCCAATGAGCTCATGCTTAATCATGTATAAACAACCATCTAATTATATGGTTTTGAATTTTCATTTGACCAGCTAAACAAAAATGACACAGAAAAGAGAAACCTGACAACCTCCCTGTCTTTGGATACCTGGCCTTTCTCTCCCTCACTCTCTATTCTTGCATTTAGTAAAATGCGTGTTAAAACTTATCAAAAAATCAGTTTGCATTTGCCAAGTTTCTGAGGTGAAATTGTTCTTTTCAAGGCTGCGTGTCAAAAAACAAGTCAGTTAAGCTGAATTATATGTCTTTTTTACAAATTTTTTTCGGACTCCGTTCTTTTCTCCTCTAGAGGGAGGTGTTACTAGAATTCCTTGTGCTACTGGTGTCAGATGACAGAGCATCCAGTATTCATGAGGCAAGATTTCTCAATCTTCATCCCCTTACTTTCTCTACTGAAGTACAATAACAAGGATACCAGTTGCCACATCTTCCCACCCTCCCCCGGACCACTCTGACACATTTTTGAAAGAAGATAGTGGGAAAGTCTTTCCAAACAAAGGTGCTTACTGTGTTTAAAGAGGAAGGAAGTTGTCCATTCCCTTTTTTTCTCATTGGCTTGGTCCTAGAATTCGAACATGGAGCAAAATCTCTTCTGAAATTTGCAATGGTTTTACCATAGCTAGCTTGCTGTGTTTGAAAGCAGAAGACCAAAGAAAAGATAACTCCCTTTATTATTATTTTTTCTGGATTCTTTACAAGATCAGTATCTAGGAGAGTAGGTTTGGTTATCTAGTACCTAATAGCTATAAGAGAGAAGAAAGGAAAGGGATACCTTTGAAATTTGGTGAAAGTGATTTATTTTCTCACTTTCTTCAGCCTTAAGATATAACTTGATTTCTCAAAGTACTATGACTCTGAAGCATGCATATCTCTAAGTGCTAAAATTTATGTAATTTTATTAAACTTACTATCTAAGTAGGTTTATTTAGAAGCAAATTATAGACTCCATTTTGAAAATTTAGACTTAGAATTTAATCACCTTAGAAAGGTGATTGCCTAAACAGTTTTCTTTATTGAAAATATTTCAGCAATACCTTTATAATTTTTCTGCTCATTGTAAGTAGCTAATATTACCCAGTGATTCACAGGTATTTATGTAATATTTTATTTCAGACTGTAGATTTGTATCAAGGTTCATGTTCCTCTCATTATGCAAGAAGATCATAGTGAGACTTCTGCCTTTCCTTGTTATTTTTGTTTTGTTACGGGTGTTTAGAACAAAGAGAAGAACAAATTCCGGCAGACTTTATACTTTGGTTCAGCTGGAGCAGTCAAAAGAGGAGGTATCTAACCACCAAATCAAGGCCTTTACTTAATTGACCTTTGGAGAATTGGGGAGGAATTTTATTTCTCTCCTTTCCATTTACATTTAAAGCCATAGGAATTTTTTATGTTGCTTATGTTTTGTTATTAATTCTCTTCTAAGAATTTGTAAATTATTTAGGAAATGTTTTTGATTCAGTTAGCATTCAACTTTTTATTCACATTTATTTTCAGCTTTCATATTCAAATTCAGATATATAATAATACTCCTTAAAAAATGTATTACTTTAGGGAGAACATAAGCACCACTTTTTTTTTTTTAATTGAATGAAAGATTCTCTGAAGTCTGTAGTGCTTTGCAGTTTTCAAAAGTTGTTACATGATTTCGTATAATCCCATAGTAACCTTTTTTCCCCTACCCCTATGTTGCTCCTCTCCCCTTCCCAGTTCCCACTGGTAACCACTAGTTTGTTCTCTATGTCTGTGAGTCTGCTTCTTTTTTGTTTTATTCACTAGTTTGTTGCATTTTTAGATTACACATGTAAGTAATGTCATATAATATTTGTCTTTCTCTGTCTAACTTACTTCACTTAGCATAATGCCTTCCAAGTCCATCCATGTTGCTGCAAATGGTAAAATTTCATTCTTTTTTATGGCTGAGTAGTATTCCATTGTGTGTGTGTGTGTGTGTGTGTGTGTGTACATGTGCCATATCTTCTTTATCCATTCACCTGATGATAGACACTTAGGTTGCTTCCATACCTTGGTAGTTGTAAATAGTGCTGCTGTGAACATTGGGGTGCATGTATCTTTTCAAATTAGTGTTTTTTGTGGGGTTTTTTTTGGATATATACCCAGGGAGTGGAATTACTGGGTCATATGGTAGTTCTATTTTTAGTTTTTTGGGGGAACCTCCGTACTGTTTTCCACAGTGGCTGTACCAATGTACATTCCCACCAACAGTGTAGGAGGGTTCCCTTTTCTCCATATCCTCGCCAACATTTGTTATTTGTGCTCTTTTTGATGCTAGTCATTCTGATAGGTGTGAGGTGATAGCTCATTGTGGTCTTGATTTGCATTTCCCTGATTATTAGCGATGTTGAGGGTCTTTTCATGTACCTGTTGGCCATCTACATTTCCTCTTTGGAAACAATTCTTCTGCCCAGTTTTTGATCAGGTTGTTTGTTTTTTTGATGTTGGGTTGTATGAGCTGTTTATATATGTTGAATATTAATCCCTTATCAGTCATATCATTTGCAAATATTTTCTCCCATTCAATATATTGTCTTTTCATTTTGGTGATGGTTTCCTTTGCTGTGCAAAAGCTTTTAAGTTTAATTAGGTCCCATTTGTTTATTTTTGCTTTTGTTACCTTTGCTTTAGGAGATGGATCCAAAAAGAATTATAAGCACTACTTTTAATTTAGATCTTTTTCATACTGGCATCAATCTGTATTATGATTGCTTTCTTGTTTTGATGAGAAAGAATTTGGGTTGGAATTGGTGTTCTTTTTTGTTTGACCTAATTTCATTATTATTAATTCAGTTATTGTTGATATAGTGTCTGAATTAGCACCTGTAGGATGTAGAGATAAAACAGTCACAATTACTTTAATGCTAACTGATGCCCCAATTATATTTACAGAAGTGCTTAGATTACTCTAGTTCTCTTGTAAGTTCAAAAATGGCATTAAATAAAAGAAACACGGGGAACTTGCACTATGTAGGCCTTAGTCAGATTGTCTGTGTGTTGAGATTTGTGATGTTAAAATTTGTTAAAATATTTTGGTAGTTGGGGTAATGTTATGTAATTTTACACAATGACAAGTTTCAAGTTGCTTGAGCCAAAGGGTAGATATTTCAGCCTTCCAATCTCTCCAGTTTTAATTGAATCTGTAGTGGATGTGACTTACTCTACCAACTCACGTATAAATGAAAGCGTTCTTTAAATTATTTCCTTTAATTGAAAACAAATCAGACTCCAGTACCCTGAAATTTAATCTCAGTCATTGTCAGTTGGAGTACCTAATACCTTGCCGGAGAGACGAGATCCCAGGGTCTTTGTGCAGAGCAGAATATACCAAGAGCTTTTCTGGTTCTTGGTCCAGGTTGATGCTGAGGTGCCTGCTGACCAAGCCCACATGGCCTCTAGAAGTCTGCTCCTTGTGCATTGCTTGGGCACAGAAAGCTTTGCCAGAGCTGAAGAGCCGGGAGCCCCTGAACCTAGAGCCTGGCCTTTGTACATTTGCCATTGCAGACATTCTCTTCACCCTCACTGCCTTCTCTGAGAGCTGCCTCACTACTTGGGGGACTGTCAAACTGATGTTCTTCCCAGACTTTGGGCAATCTCCCTTCTCCTGGCTTTCTCTTCATAGGTACTCAGAGCCCTTGGGTAATCTCAGTGGATTTAGGCCTCCCCACAGGACTAGAAGAAAGGACAAAATCAAGCAGTGTCTACTTTTAGCCCTTTTATAATAACTACCCTGAGACAAAGGAGCACAAAATACAAGTGGTAGCTCAACAAATTTTCTTGCATATACCTGGGCTGCTGAATGGACTTTGGAGCCGAGTCAAGAATCTAAAGCCTAGAAGCAAAAGATATTTGGTTGATGAGACAGTTGAACAACCTGTGTGACTTCTGGATGCAGGAAGCCAGGCATTTTCTGGTTTTTAGAAATATGGGTGACTTAATTTTTAGTATAAGAGAACGTAATCTCCATAACTGCCGTTTCTTTGGGTCGGATGCTTCTGGGCATCTCATCTGAACTTGCAAGCCTGTGTAGAATATGTAACAGAAAAAAATTATGATATGTATGTATCTCTTTGGACAGTTCTGCAGACTTACTGTTTGGTGGAAAACAAGTTAGTCTAGTAGCTTTTAGTGATGGCTGTGTAAGTTGTGACTTTTAGATACTAAGAAGTTATCTCTGTTATGAAGGATCAAATGGGATTTTCCCTTGGAACCAGCTCTTAGGTCCTAAAAAAAAGTTCCATTGATTTGCATTGACTGCCTTAGACTACTCTCCCTTCATGTCAAGTCATGTGTGTGTGCAGGGAGTAAGGAGAGATGCAGCAAACTAGTAATATTTCCAGCTGTTCAGGAACTTAGAGATAAGGACGTATCAACAGTTGTGTTCACCAGGGATCTCTGTCTTTCTTTCTTCTATATCACAACTCACACTTAAGAGGGAACTTCTCAATTTTATTTGTGTCCTTGAACTATATTTGCCTTAGAAGTCATATTCTTTATTCATTCACCCAACAAGTATTTGTTGAGCACCTCCTCTGTGGCAGGGGTCCCAGTCATTGTTCCATACAATGAGAGGTCTTACCAGTGGGCAGCTTTGCCATTTCTCTTCCAGTCTCTGTTTTTAGTTGGCCTAGAGGGGAAAAGCAGCTTAGGGAAAACACAATGTTAATTTATGGAGAAGGGTCTGGAATCTAGTACTTCTTACAGTCCCTTCAACAACCCTTTTATTTGTTTTCATCATAAGATAATTTGGGGTTACTCTGTCCCTTTTATTCACCTCTGCTCAACCTGGTCCAGGCCTTGTCACTGCATCCTGAGCTCAAAGCAGCATCTTCCTACCTTGCTCTGCTTTCTTATGTGCTGAAAATAGTGAAATTGTCTTCTTCATAGTCCCTCATCACGTCACACTCATGCTTAAAAGCCTACTATAGTTCTTTTGGAGGGCCTAGCCTTAGAGGGCCTGTGTAATCTAAGAATGCTTTAATAAGAGCATGAATACCTAAGGCTTATAGAGTACTTACTGTGTGCTGGACACTATTCTAAGTGCTTACATATTTTGACCCATTAGTTCTCCAAACAGCCTTATGAAGGTAAGTACAATGATCATCCCCATTTTCTAGGTGAGGAAACAGAGGCACAGAGAGGTTAAGGAACTTGCCCAAGGTCACAGAGCTGGTAAGTGAAGCCATTTTGGCTCTAGCATCTCCATCCTTTACCACTTCCCCATGCTGCCTCTGTATGCCTTCATAGTACATTTCCTCACTTCACTTTGGCAAACCCCCTTTTTGTACCGTCCTCTGCCCTCTGGCCATTAAGATGCAAGAGGGAAGAGATATGGGAACATATGTATATGTATAACTGATTCACTTTGTTATAAAGCAGAAACTAACACACCATTGTAAAGCAATTATACCCCAATAAAGATGTTAAAAAAAAAAATGGCTCAGATCAAGTTTCACCTCCTCCACCAAGCCTCCTCCAGTTCAACAGATCTTTTTCTTGTTTGATCTATCTCTTTGCTCAGCATATGGCAACTCAGTTTAAGAATGGGTGTTTCCTCCTGTCAGAATGACCATCTTCAAAAAGAACACAAATAACAAATGTTGGCTAGGATATGGAGAAAAGGGAACCCTCCTACACTGTAAATTGGAGCAGCCACTGTGGAAAACAGTATGGAGTTTCCCCAAAAAACTAAAAATAGAACTATCATATGACCCAGCAATTCCACTCCTGGGTATATATCCAAAAAAAACCCCAAAACACTAATTTGAAAATATATATGCACCCCAGTGTTCACAGCAGCACTATTTACAACTGCCAAGGTATGGAAGCAACCTAAGTGTCTATCATCAGGTGAATGGATAAAGAAGATACGGTACACACAGACACACACACACACACACACAGACACACACACACAATGGAATATTACTCAGCCATAAAAAAGAATGAAAATTTGCCATTTGCAGCAATGTGAATGGACTTGGGGGGCATTATGCTAAATGAAATAAGTGAGACAGAGAAAGACAAATATTGTATGATATCACTTATATGTGGAATATAAAAATACAACAAACTAGTGAATAAAACAAAAAAGAAGCAGGCTCACAGATATAGAGGACAAACTAGTGGTTACCAGTGGGAAGAGGGAAGGGGGGGCAATATAGGGGTAGGGGAAATAAGGTTATTATGGGATTATATGAAATTATGTGTGTGAAACTTTTGAAAATTGTAAAACACTATAAATTTTAAAGAATCTTGCATTCAATTAAGAAAGAGATTGGGTGTTTCCTAATTGTTTCATGTGTTGATTAAAACTCTTTCCAACTGGTCAGAAGCTCTTTAGGGGAAAACCCAATGGCCTAGGACTACATTAGTACAGCACAGCACCAAGCTCACAGGTGGTGCTTAATAAATGTGACCTGTTCATGGACTTTGGGAAACTCAGGCAGTTTTCTCCCATTAAGTATGCTTCCTTCCTCCTTTTTTTTCTCATCCTTTCTTATATTTGTGCAAGTCCTATTTTTATAGAGTAAGTATAATTTCACCTTGAATTCATATATTTTCACAGATTAATCCCATGTGTAAACCTTGTTGTAAGCCTACTAAATTAGATGGTAAGCAAGAATTGTTTAGCCCATCTGTGTATCCACACTCCCTAGAGTATATACTATAGCACAGAGCAGGGGCACAATAAAAGAATACCTGATCAGTGAGACAGAATTACTGAACTATGCCAGTACTGGTATTTCAGTTTTTCAGAGTAATGGTTTGCTTGTTTAACAAATATATCCACTCTCTTCTCATGGGATTGTTAGAAAATTTGTCCAGGGAAAAGCAGTAAAATGTGCTTACATTTCCTCTTTGGTTTTCTAGGCTAATTGTTGGTGAACTTTATTTAACACTCTTGCTATACTAAGAGTCTCAATGGAGCAAAGCAGCTTTCAGTTAACTTGGCAAATCATTACAAGAGAGAACAGAAGGGTCAGCATAAGCACTCTGTACTAATTAGTTGATAATTGATGTACAATAGCTGACTGATGGGACTTTAGAATATAAACTTTGGGAATGCTGTTTAATATATCTTTACATGTTTATGAGGTGGTTTGGAGCTATGTGTTCTTAATAACATGTTATCAGGAGTGCCCAGTGGTGG
This sequence comes from Lipotes vexillifer, assembly GCF_000442215.2. Taxonomy (NCBI): domain Eukaryota; kingdom Metazoa; phylum Chordata; class Mammalia; order Artiodactyla; family Lipotidae; genus Lipotes; species Lipotes vexillifer. Next base: position 135,133 of record NW_006794836.1, on the reverse strand, counting down.
GGAGCAAGACTGAGACTTCATGTCCAGGAATCCAGGGCACTGAGTGGTTCAGAAAGGAATATGATATTTTTTAATCTCTCGGAGTATAAATACAATTCCATTTAATGCAGGGATAAAATAAAAATGAGTAATGCTGGTGATTCCATACTTTGTGGCCAACATTCCTGAATACTGACTAAGGTTAGAAGAGTGTTAGTGTGAAAGTTATATTCTTTCTGGGATAAACTTGGTAGGTTTCCTGAGGGCAGAGTGGTGGGAGATTGCCCAATTCATGGGAATCTTCATTAATCTGGGTTAGGATTTAATCTATTTATTATCTGGGATCAAGTAATTAATTTCAGATTAGAGTTACAAAAATAGCCTTTATATGACCTCCTCCTCCTTTTTATTTTTTATTTATTTTTCTGTGGCACGCGGGCCTCTCACTGTTGTGGCCTCTCCCATTGCAGAGCACAGGCTCCGGACACACAGGCCCAGCGGCCATGGCTCACGGGCCCAGCCGCTCCGCGGCATGTGGGATCTTCCCGGACCAGGGCACGAACCCGTGTCCCCTGCATCGGCAGGCGGACTCTCAACCACTGCGCCACCAGGGAAGCCCCCTCCTCCTTTTTAAACTTGATCTTCTAAATCTTTATCAACCAATTATATAATCCACAGTCTTACTCTTAACTTGCTTCCCTAACCGTTGCCTTCTTACGCTGTCATTGACTACCCCATGGGCTTCTCCTCATTGTTTGTCCAGCTTCTGGTTCATGTACTCCTCCATCCTTTCTCCCCATCTCCACCAGATTAATCTTGGGTGAACTTGGCTTCTAGTGGGATGCACCACTATCTATAGCACAGGGTCCCAGGTGCATGTCAGCAGGTCAGTTACACCAGCATCATCTGGCTTAGTTGGTTTGAAGTGAAGCCTATGAATTTGCATTTTTGGAAAGCTTTCCTGGTGACCCTAATGTGCAGCCAGGTTTGGAGCCATTGGTGAATACATAATGTCCAGTTGTTAAATCAGTTCCACCAGGCTGACTAAACAAGTCCTCTAAGTCAGTCTTCTCCCTTTTTTCTGGTCAAGCCCCCTCATGCAGGCAACCCTGACTTCTCTTCATTTCCCTAGCACATACCACGCCTCCTCCCTTCTGTTTCCGTGTCTACACCTTACTATTTCCTTCCCATTCATGTGCTCGTTTTTCCTTCATGTTTTACCTCATTGTTTTCTAAAGAGTGTTCTTTAGTATGCAAGTCTTGGTTGAGTCATAGGGGGAAAAAAGTACCCTAAACAAATATATTTTGCATATTATTTGCTCCTCTGGGAGATTTATTATCAGCATTTGCAACTTTTAAAGGCTCTGAGAAGACCTGTAGTAAAGAGATATGTTTAACTTTGTTATATTAGAGTTTCCCAAAGCTATTTGACTATGGATCTCTCCATGACCCCGCCTTATTTGTTATCACTGAACACCTTTAGACTTCCTGAAGACCTTTGGGAAATGCCTTTTTGGTTAAAATTGTTCTTCTTCAGTGCATTATCTGGTAAACAGTGATTTCCACCTTTTCTGAACTCCTGTCTCTATGATTCAGTCTCATGCTTTATTCTATACAGTCTAGTATCATTATCTGATTGTTCCTAGATGAGTGCATCTTATCTCTATGGAGCTGTAAGCTCCATGGAGGCAGGATGCTCTACTCAGTAGTCCTTACCTCTCATAAGTTTTGTGCAGTTTCGAGCATTTGTAACATACGCTAAATTTAAATGCTTTGCCCCTGAATAAGGAAGCCAGCTATTTCATTCTGATTCTCATCCTTTGGTGTTCTTAGTCATCTACCCTTGCCTTAACTGTATTTCAGAGTAACACACTACACAGTCACATGTATTCATGAAGTTGTCACTACTGTATTTCAGCAGTAAAACATTACAAATTTGACAAAACACTGTATAGCAAGCCTAGTATGTCTAGTATGCAAGAATATCTTATTTCTAGTTCTAAGGAGGAATATGAATGAAAGCTGGGGAGAGTCTAAGAGTAAGATAAGATGGGAGTGAGAAAAGGCCTGAAGTCTGGAGTCCATCGATGGGAGGATAAGTCTACTGTGTGTTGAGTGGAAGGCCTTGGGTGGGGAGGTATCAGCATGCCATCCTTGGTCACTCAGGAAAAGAGGTGCTAGAAATATCAGACAGGTACCAGAAATGAGTTTATAATGTATTTATTAAGTGCCAGGCCCTAAATATATTACACATATTAGATCATTTAATCCTCAGAACAACTCAATGATGTAAGTACTAGTATTAACCCTATTTTAGAGATCAGAACACTGAGGTACAGAAAGCTTGAGTAATTTGCCCAAGGTCACGTGGCCATTCAGTGGTGGAGTTAGGGTACAAATCCATGCTTTTAACTATTGTGCTGTGCGCTGTTAACTCTCACTTCTTTTCTTTCTCTGATTTTCTACTTTTCCATCCACCTTCAGTGCCCGGGTGTCCATTGATTTACTATTCCATTCTTGAAGTCCCATCTCAGCAAAACCTTTCCTTGAAATGCATGATCCTGGATTCGAAAACAGTTGCTCTAAAGGGTGTTATTGGGATAATTAGTAATATTTGACTATAAATTGTGTATTATGTACTAGTACTATATTATTGCTAAATGTCTTGAATTTGATGATTGTGTTATGATTATGTATTTAGGGGTGAAGGGCATAAAATCTATGGCTTATTATTAAATAGTTCAACAAATTAATGATAATTAAAACAATAATCTTATATATACAGAGATGGATAGATGAATAGGTAGATCAACAGATGGAATTTATCAATTGATAAATTAGATAAAGAGGATTCATGTACTACTTACAACTATTCTGTAGGTTTGAAATGTTTTAAAGTGAAAGATTGGGAAGAAAACCCTGATCCTTAGAGATGGTAAAGCATATAATAATATATACTAACCCTTTCAATCCTCATAACAACCCTGTATTAGGTACTATTACTGTCCTGATTTTAGGGACAGGATACTGAGGCACAGAGACTTTTAAGGACCTTGCTCAGTGTTGCACAGCCAGTGGGTGGGTGAGACAGAACTCAAATCCTGATATGCATTATTTCTGTTTCCAAAACACTCTGCATATGTGTTAGGTTGAACTATATAGAAACTGCTCTTATTTGATCATGTTTGACCTGTAAAGAAAGACATTTCTTATGACCCAACCTAGGAGCAGGGATCTCTTTTATATAATGGTTGCTTTGGTATTCCTCTTCATGGGCAGACTGTGGGCTCTGTGCGGGGGTGGGACTCTATCTATCTTGCTCACCATTGTCTCCAAGGACTGCCCAGCTCATGGTTGGCATTTGATTAATGTCAGTTGATGAACAATACAATAAAAAAAAACTTTGATTACTTCTCCCTACCCCCCTCCCATATATATATATATATATATATATATATATATATATATATGCTATTTCTGTTCCCCCAATATCTCTGTCATTTTTAGAGGAACCAGTGGATAACCATAAATTATTCTGAAAGTTGCAGCCTCAGCAGGGGTAATTGCAACATAGTCAACTATTTGACTTCAAGAGAGCTCTTTCAAGTAATGAAGATGTTAATTAAAAACATGCCCCTGCTAAGATGACCTCTCAGTTCAGGAAATGCAAAACGTTTACGCTCCCCACCAGCATGCTGTGATTTTGGCTAGAATGTATGTAGTACTCAGAATGCCATCCACTCGAATCCTTATTTGAGCAGTAAACACATTTTTAAGAAACACTGTGCAGTCTCTAAAAATAAGCAGTATTTCAAAATGAAAACCAGCATACAAGTAGTTGGCACATCTGGTAGTCAGAAAAGTTGTACGGTTTGTTTTCAGGGAATGACAAGCCAAGGAGTGTTCAAACTTGGCCAGCTGAAAACTTTTCTTCTATCTGTGATGACACCTGGTTTTAAAAAAGTTGGCTCCAGGCTCAAAGCAGAAAGAAATGGGTAGAGAATTAAATAGAATCATTTACTTGTATCTTGTTTTGTGCAAGGAATTATAAAGAACTGTTTTCTTCTTACTTCAAGAAAGAGAATGTAGCAAAAAAAAAAAAGTGATGACAGGCATGAACAATAATGACAACAACAACTACAACAAAAATTGCAGCTAACATCTATCAAGTACCTACTATGCCCTAGGCAACGTGTGAAGTCCTTTACGTGTGTAATTAATACTAGATGCACAATAACACCTTATAAAGTGGTGTTATTTTTATTCCCATTTTATAGATGAGAACACATAGAGATAAACACAAATGTTTAAGTAATTTGCCCAAGTCACACAACCAACCTGGGTTGGGGGTTCCCAAGCTGTCTGTCTCCAGAGCCCATACTACAATGCCCTACACAATTCTAAGCAGTCTGGAGGTGTTCATTCTGCCTGGCATTATGAAAAAAAATTGGAGTTAGATGGTTGCATTAAGCACAGTGGTTCTTGGTCAGACTGTTATTTGCCTCCCTGTGTGAGAGTGATGATGCCATTTTACAGAACATTCTTACAGCTGCTCCACAAACATAACGTGTTCCCAAGAAATTTACCGTATAGCTTCGTGCTAAACGTATGTGATAGTCAGAAGCTGTCACTCCTCTATGGTTAGATGAGGATCAAGTTAACCAGTGAATTTGGGAGTAGAAGGTGTTATAGTGAAAATGATGGAGACACTGGGGAGGGGAAGATTAATGTTTCTTTATTACAGACGGAGAAAATACTGTGAATGTGAGGATCCAGGGTATAGGGTTACAAGGGCAGCCTTGACCAGTGTAAAATTCTAGTCCAGGGAGATAGATTTATAGTCACTACTCCCGCAGCTTCATCTTCCATTCAGACCTAGTTAGCCACACTGTGGAGAAACATCAAAGGATTGACTTAGTTTGAGTCTGTTTTTGAAAAGTGGCACTGTTTTAGACAGGAAGACCAGGAGGGCTTCAGTGGAAATAATGTGTCAGTATTTAATGTCATGTATAACTATGTTTTATTTTCATTCATTCATTCATTCATTCTTGGCTTCATTGACAGACTTTATTGTGTACTGTATAGGCCCTGGGCTAGGTGCTGAGGAAGCAGCGATATCTCAGACAAGAGCTTTGTCTTTAAAAAGCAGTAAAGTGTAAACGGATGACAGGCATGTAAACATTTCCATTCCCTGAAGGTGCTGAGGCAAATGTGTTACGAAAGACTGTGGGGGAACGAAAAGAAGAATTGGTCAGATTTGCCCAGTTGGCAGTGGAGGAGAGGAAGTCACAGAGAAGATGACCTTTGAATCAAGACCTTGAAGACAGAGGTGCTCCTAGGTAGACAAGTTAGAGTAAGGCTGTGCCAAGCAGAGAGAAAAGCAGGAACAAGAAAAGGGCTAAAATAATTTTTTCAGCAATCTTATTGGTATTTATCTATGCTAAGGTGTGCATTAATTTCACATCGGATTATCTCTGAAATATTAACACCATGTACTAGTTTATTGTTCTTACTGGTATATAAAATAATGGTATGACATAATATATGGCATCTAATATTTGATGAAATAATGTATTGATATGCTTTGACACCAAGTAGTATTTGTTGGGTGTGCTGTTCCAGCTGCTAATATGTCTTTGTTTTAGAGGTAGATATTAATACCATTTTATGGTGAAGGAAACAGGCATGAAACAAATGAGTTCCTTAGATGAATATGTGACACTGAATTTGACAGAATACCTGACATCTAATGTTGCTTTTAGTAGCAGTGGCTGGTAGGGATAGACCCTGGGGATAGAATTCAAGTGTCTTATATACTGGGCTAGGGTATGAACCATTACACTGCCTTTATCCAAGGTAAAAAGGGGGTTTGAAAAGCAAATCACGTGTAGCTTGTTGGAATTTATAAAGATATTAAGTCTATGATCATTGCACAAAAATGTACCCACTACTCTTAGTGTCAAGATGAAGCCTGATGGTACAGTGTTATATGAGTTATGAAAACAGAGAGACTATCATCTATAATTGATCTTTCAAGGCACAGGAAGATGCATCAGATAGAAGCTGCAGGGAGAGGGAAAGGTTCCGGTTTGTGTATCTGAAAAAAAAAATCAGACAGAAATTTCTTTTGGACCTTTCTTGGATCTTGGAAAGTATCCAAGGAAGAAACAAAGCATCCAGCACCTAAACTTAAGGACACAGGTGCCATGAACATACACTCTTGTAGACTCCGTTTCTGCTCTGTCAGTAAATCCCTGTGTGATTTACTGACACAAGTCAGTTACCATTTGGATTTTAGTTTCCCAGAGGGCTGGACTAGAGAAGACTTCCTGCTAGCTAAAGATGCTGTGACTCTCCTAGCACTTTGGAGATGTGGTTTCATTGATGAGAGCATTGGTGATTACTCTAAGGTCTTGTTTATCCTTAGTTTGTGGGCTCTTGGAAGAGAATGTTACAAAAGATGAAGAAGTCATTTTTTTGGCTATTAACCTAATTTTTGAGAAGACAAAATAAAAAACTATACTCCTTAGGGCTAAGGAAAGTTACCGTGATGCTTTTCTACTACTTTGATCCCAAATATATCGATGAGCAAGATGGGGAATTTGGTGAGAAAATTTTAGAGCCAATTTGCCAGAAAAACCTGAGATCATATTTATTTTGATTTATTTGAAATGGGAACTGAGACTGGACCAGGTAGTTTGCAAAAACTGTTTGAAAAAGTATATCCATGCAAAAAGAATGTCTGGAATGATTCAACCACTATTATTATTTTTTATAAATGAGTCATGGCAGTGTTTACCTTTCTCCTCTTTGCTCTTTACGTTTCTGTAATGGCACAGATTCTTGAGGGTTTCTTTTTTTTCCTTTCCCTTCTGGGATATGTACCAAATTTTACTACGTTCGAAGATTGTTACTAATGAAATGAAAAATTTATGTCAAATTTGGTTAACATGCTACTTTTAGAATGAATGTTTTGTTTAGGGTTCTCTCATCTTGATTTTTTAAAAAATTGGGTGTATGTCCAATGAAAATATATTAGGATGAAGAGGAAAAATAAAGATTGGAGAGACACAGCCAGTCTATATCCTTTTAAAGAGGCATTTTGGAAGACCAGACTTGGAATGAAATGAACCAGTTAAACAAGTTTTTTTCAGGAGTGTCAACTTTCCTTGCTGGGTCATTCAAGATATTAGCTATTCTAGAAAAAACATGGTTTGATACAAGTAATCCCATCTACTTACCACCTTAACCCTTTAGGTAAAGAGATGATAAAATATGATTCTTAATATAACTGGACACTTCTATATAGAAGAAGCAAAATGTAAGCATATTTTGTATAAGTGGTGATTATAGAAGGGTTTCTATTGTAGCATTATGGATTTTTCATCGGAATTAGAGAAAGCTTTTTTCTATCACTAATACTGAAAATTAAAAAAAGGTGATCCAAGGACTGTCTCTAAAGATGAGTCCTGATATGTGTGCATATATGTGTATTTACTGATTTCTGATATAAGGGACATGAAAGCTAACCTGATTCATTTGTTTTTAGGGGCTCTTGGCTTTGGGCCTCAGTGCAAGTCCATTGGAAAAGGCAGCTGCAACAATCTAGTGGTCACCAGCAGTCCCATGATGGTTCAGCGACTGGGACCCATTTCACCACCAGCAAGCCAGGTCTCTACAGCATGCAACCAGATCAGTCCTAGCTTACAGAGGGCAATGAATGCAGCCAACCTGAATATACCTCCTTCAGATACCAGGTCTCAAGTTACTTTTTTTTTTCCCCTTCTTATGGTATGATCACACCCATGACTGTTTTTCATTTCCTTACTGAATGCATGCCCACACAACACACACACACACACACACACACACACACACACACACACACACACTCAAGCAGCTCTTTTAATTTGAGCTTTGTAGGGGAATGTGTATAAAAACCGTGTGTGCCATAATATCATCTTAATTGGGAAGAATGGTTTAATACCTGCTGGCTTACAGTGTGAGTGAAATTAAGGCCCACTTTGAGATTTTGGGGCCTCTGTGACTAAATACCAGTGTGTTAATCTGTTGATTCCTGGTGAAGCAGGTCATATCATGGCCTAGAAAGATAAGATGTTCCATGCACATCCATCTTAGCTGCTCCTTTTTCAGTGTATGAGTTGCAGCATCCTAAGGCTGCTTTACAGTTGTTTTGTCTGTCCATCCATACATTCACCCATCTAACCAAGTATCTTAAATATTTATGGTCCTGCATAATATAATAGTTGAAGTTTAGGGAGATAGTTGAAAAAGTAAAGATAGAAATCATGAATTTCAAGACTTTATGATGCGTCTAGGAAGACATACTTTCGTGTGTGAGTTACATAACATTTCAACACAATGTCTGATTAGGTGCTGGAATAAGTAGGTCCAATAAATGCTATCATCTATCTCCATGGGAGATAATTGAATAGGGAAATTACCTTCTCAAACAAATTTTTATATCTCTTAAGGTTGATATTACAGGGGACATAAAACCAAAATACTGTGCAATGTATAAGGTCTATTTCTATGTTTGAAATGAATTATTTCATCTTCTGTAAGTAGTCTTCTTGGAGAAATACAATCCAAAGTTTTTGCCTTAGTCCCGGATCTGTTGTAACTGTGATTTTGCAAAGGAATTGGACCTCTCTTCTGTGGACCTCTGTTCCTCTTCTTGGGGGACTGGAATCTGCTGAGATGCCTTGTAGTTCTGGGTTCTGTTTCTTCCTCTTCTTCCTCCCCTTCCTTTTCCTTTTCCTCTTATCCCCCTTTCCCCCTCTTGTGTCTCTGCACTGTCCTCCTAGTTGCTATTCGAGACTCTGAAATCACAGTTCCTGGATCATTTTTTATGCCAATTTTTTCATGAGATGGAAACTTGTTTTTCACCTGAGATTTTTTTTTGTGATGGGAAGCTGCTCCTGTCATTTTCCTATTGATGATTATGCCTTGAGGGACTCTTCAGACTTGCTGAGTATTGCATGTAAAATTAACTGTACTCGTGGGGTAGATGTCATTGGGAAGCCTTCAGCTTCCTGTCTGTGGCAAGTCCAGCCCATGCCTTGAAGGCAGAGAGTCATAATTAATGGAGAAACTGAAGGTAGGCAGGGCACCGGCTGTTTCAGCCATGCATGTATCTAGTGCAGTCCCTTTCATGGGTCGGGCAGGGAAGGGTCATTATTGCAGTGTTTTCTGGCATGTTTGATTCCTTAGCATAAATTTTTATCCTTAAAAGATAACATCTTAGAGATGCACTGATATATATGTTTTGATTATGTATTCTGTGAGTCCTTCTATGGAAATAATTTTTTGCAGGATGAGCAAAGAAGCAGGAGTTGGGAACTGGCTTGGTGAAATATCGAATTTACTTTTAGCAATTTGGAAAGGTCACATTTATTTATGATACTTAAATTGGTTTGTGTGTTCCATAAGAGGAGAGATAGGACAGGAGGCAACAGTTCAACTTGAAGGCATTTTGCTATCTAGAGATGAAGAGAAGATGGAGAGACAATCAGCTCTGTGTATTGGGGGAATGCCCGGGGGGGAGGGGGTGGGGGGTGGGGAGCTGGATGGGGACATAACTGTTCAGTCTGAGTGATGGCCACCCTATAAAAAGCTGTAAAATTTATTGTTTTTTCCTGATTATCTATGTAATTCATACTCATTGTAGAAAATGTGGAAAATATGGACAAGAACAAGACAGTATATTATAGTCATCCCGAATCCTACCACTCGCAGGCAACCATGGGTGGAATTTTGATATATATCCTTCTAGCTGTAGGCAAACATATACATCATAAGCATAGGTTTCCCATTATAGATCAAATTGATCTATAATGATCTACATAGTATTATATTTACTTTTTTCATTAATAAACACTTTCCTTTGTAATAATCTTTTGTGGTAAAAATATATTTAGCATCATATAATGACTTCTTCCTGCCCAAGATTCCACTTTATTAAAAAGTATATAAATAAAACTATAATTTTTATCAGTATCTTATTACTGGGCATTTGTTTCCCTTTATTTCATTATTATAAGTAATACTTCATTGGATTAATTCTGTAACTCTTGTTGCCCATCTCTTTTTCATGACATATATGCATATATATGTATACATATATATGTAGTCATTCTTTTAAGCATCATTTTGAGGAATTCCTTGTCATATATACGTTAGTATTTCTTTTGAGCTTGGCGTTGAACCAAGCAGTTCAGCTTGGTCATTACACCTCTTACAGCCCCATGAGAATTACTGAGCTCTTGCTTCACCAGCTACCCTAACCTATTTCACTGTTGGTTTCTGAGTTTTTCATATTGCTTTTATTTTGTTTGAGTTATCTTTCTTTCACATATAGCTTCAGATTAACCAGTCACCAGAAACAATATGCTTAGGATTAGATGAACATATGGAAATGGAGATTTCTCTAAGTATGGTGATAGAACCACAGCTCTTTGTCACTTTCTTTCCCATAGGCTTGGTGTGGGTAGCAGCAGGGATTATAGGCAAGAGTTCTTTGCAATCTTTCACAGTCATTCAGCATATTGTTTCAGAAGGAGAACAGAAAATGTGTGCTCCAGTTGTAGCTCGTGTGACTTTAAGCCTCGTACACCAGGTCTTTTAATCAAGCAGAGCAGCATGGACCACATGTGGGGTATGTTGTGGGGAAAACAGTGGAGGATGTATGTGATCCAGCTAGGTGACTGCCTATCAAATGCTGCTTTATTTGTACTTCTTTAAGGAGTTTTGGTGCTTTTTCTGGTGTCACTGGGAGGAATTTCACAGAACCTTGGTTTTATCCTCTGTAAAACAGAGGTTATTTAAACAATCCAATTTACTTACTTCACAGGCTGTATTAAATGAAATAATACAAAGGGAAAATACTTCATAAGTTAAAAATGATGGTTATCATTATATTGATTGATTACTCACCTTAATCAACATTTTTTTTGGAAAACTTTAACACTCTGGTGGGTACTGGCGGAGATAAAAATGACCCGTTTTTTTTGGAGGACTTTGAATTTTATTGAGGAAGATAACACCCGTAGATGCCTGAAGTTAGCTATGTTTAAGGCTCAGTACAGACAGTATATAATTTTTCTGGAAAGAGGACTTTTACTGAGAGCTACTATCTTTGGGGCAGGTTTCATGGATTAGAACTTTGAAATATTAAAAGATCTGGGGTAATTGCTTAGAAGGGAGGTGGGCTGCTAGGTAAAGGCCATTTGTTGGAAATTTTGTTCTTATTAGGTGTTTAAGATAGAAGAGAGAGTTCTCCATTCATATAACTGCCTTAGTGAATAGAACATAGAATTTGCTTTCTGAAAAATATATGATAACTGTCTTAGAAAACTGAGATGTCCAAGGAGTTAAGGAATGTGCCTGCATGGGGTTATGCTCAAATTTAAATCGAACGATACTTCAGGTGTATTTTGAGAAAAATAAGAAACATCTCTTGACGGTGGAACAAATGAACATGTCTCACTCACTACAGGCAGCCCTCAAACCAAATAATATAATTGCAAATGCAAAGTATATACAGATGGGTAAAATACTTTCTGCCTGCCATTCACTGCTTAAAAATCTGAAATCCTCCAGTATGACAGTGACCAGGCAAATGCACCATTTGAGAATGTTATATAAACCATCTCAACCTCAGGGTGTAAAGCAAAGTCAGTTGTCTTTGCCTCATATATGACACGACTACTGATTTGACTTGGGTCAGAAAGCAATTCTGTTATCTCCCTGGGGAAGGGACCAAAAAGCCCTTGACATCCTATCACCAGGAGCCTTCAGCTGAGCTCTTCAGGGAGAGCTACAAGCTGCAGGTATCTGGGAAAATAATTGAAAGTGTCCATGGGGAATTAAAAAACAGATGGTTCAGAAACCACTCTGGGGCTTGCAGAAGGACTTCAGTCCAAATATAAGGATCTGGACAGAGGAAAAGAAATCTGTGTCAAGGGCAACTGGACGTAAATTCCTGCT
>NW_006794836.1:110103-123135 GCF_000442215.2 Lipotes vexillifer | reverse complement strand
TTCCTGCTGTGTTTGTCATCGGTAAACATTACTTCACTTGATGGAAACACCACATCGACAATGGTGTTATCTACCACCTTATACTGTGCATTTCGGAGCCCGAGATGTTTTCTTGCTGATTTCTCATGCTTGTAGGAAACAGTGTTCCTGGCTTCCATTTTGTGAAAAGAAGAGGAACAGATGGGATGAGAATGCTTCTATTTTTCCCTCAGTTCTTTTGCAACAGGTTGCTGTATAACAGCTGGAAGTAGTAAATGGGTTCATTCTGGGAAGATAAACATTCTATACAATATTTTATTTTAAATTTTTTGTCAGAGAAAAGATCTCTGTAGAAAGCCAGTGCAAGTACATATAAAGAAGTTAGGTTTTTCTGATACACTACAACTCAGGATACACTATTCTGAGTTGGGAGTACAGTGAATTATGAATTATGTCCAGCCTCTTTGTGACAGATTTTCCATCCAAAGGGCATAGCTTTTCTCTTCAATGATTTTTAAGGCAATGATGTCATAGTAAAGCAAAATGAATTTTAAAGTGGCCAGACTACATTACAAAGCATTCTGTTATTCAGCTAACTGTTGTGACATGTGAGGCATGTTTTGTAAAGGGTAAGAAGGACAGGAGAGGAATTGTTGCAAAAGTGAAGTACTTAAAGCAAATGCTTTGCTCTCAGTCCAAATCTGCTCTGATTCAAGGACAACAGTTCATGGAAGATCCAAACTAGCAGGTGTGATTAAACCCTGCACAGCCCAAATGCATAATTACAAATATGACTTGATTTCAGGCTGTCACTCCCATATATATTACAGCTGTATTTTATATATATTTTATTTCTGGGGCAATTTGATGTTGTGACTGAGTACTTACAGTGTGAATTGCTATCTTTTATAGAAACATTTAAAATTCCTTAATATCAGTGAAATAAACTTGTGAAGTTATTATTAGGTCCCCTGGATGACTTTGAGGATTTACTTTTTTCTTCTTTTCAAATTAAGCATAGGTTTATGTTTTACCTCACCAAACAGATTTCACTCAAAGGCTGGGACTCCGTTTAGACTTGTGTTCTGCAATGCCTATTTGTAGTGTGCTGCACACAGTAGATGCTTAATAAATACTTGTTTATTTGGTTTTCCATAACAAGCTTCAATAATTATTCCTAGGTCTCTGATTTTTTCCCTGTATTAAAAAAAGATATTTAAAAATAAAGCAAGGACGATTTATTATCATTTAAAGTATTAAGATTATTTATAACAGTAGATCTTTTTGTTTTATTATTCCAGTGAGCATTAGCTTTTATTGCTCTTCTTGGTAAAATGTTATTTACCTGGAACTAAAGGCCTTGGGTTTTATCTTAGCCAAAGAATGTGTGTTTAGCCGAGAATGTAATTAGGGGAAATACTTAAGCGATTGTCAATGCAATGTTCTTTTAGCTCTTAGGCAATCCATATCCTGCTAAAATGTTTGTCTTTTTTTTCCTCCCCGCCTTCTGGCTGCTGTTCCAGGTCCCTTATTTCGCGTGAGTCTTTGGCATCCTCAACTTTGAGTCTGACAGAAAGTCAGTCAGCCTTGAGCGTGAAACAAGAGTGGTCTCACGGCTACAGGCCTCTCCCTTCGCTCTCCTCCAGCCACAGCCCTCAGAATGGCACTGATCTAGGGGACCTCCTCAGCCTTCCTCCTGGGACAGCCATGCCCAGCAACAGTGTCTCTAACTCATTGCCATCCTACCTGTTCGGGATGGAAAATAGCCACGCTCCTTACCCTAGTTCCCGGCACTCTTCGGCCAGGTCCCACTCGGCCCGCTCCAAGAAGAGAGCACTGTCCTTGTCCCCGTTGTCCGATGGCATTGGGATAGACTTCAATACCATCATCCGCACCTCGCCCACGTCCTTGGTCGCCTACATCAACGGGTCGAGGTCTTCCCCGGCCAACATGTCCCCACAGCCAGAGGTCTATGGGCATTTCCTGGGGGTGCGCGGCAGCTGTATTCCCCAGCCAGGCTCGGTGCCAAGCAGCCAGAAGGGCGTGCGGGTGGCCAGTGGCGGCCTGGCTCTTCCAGGCTACAACGAGGACAGCGTGCTGGAGTATGAGCGCATGCAGCAACTGGAGCACGGCGGCCTGCAGCCCGGCCTGGTCAACAACATGGTGGTGCAGCACAGCCTGCTGGACTCTGACGGCCAGCCGGCGGGCCTGCTAAAGACGGAGCGCCTGGATGACTTCCCGGGCGGCGCTCTGGACTTGCCCCCGGCACCCCCACTGCCTCCTCTGCCACCTCCGCCCCAAGGCCCCCCGCCCCCCTACCACGCCCACCCGCACCTGCATCACCCAGAGCTCGTCCACCACACCCAACCGCTGGCCCTGCCTCAGGCTGCCCTGGAGGAGGATGGGGAGATGGAAGACGTTGGGGGCAAGCACTGCTGTCGCTGGATTGACTGCAGCGTCTTGTATGACCAGCAGGAGGAACTTGTGCGGCACATCGAGAAGGTTCACATAGATCAGCGCAAAGGGGAAGACTTCACTTGTTTCTGGGCCGGTTGTCCTCGAAGGTACAAGCCATTCAATGCCCGCTATAAACTGCTGATTCACATGAGAGTCCACTCGGGGGAGAAGCCCAACAAGTGTTCGGTGAGTCGCCTAAAGCCCACGGGAGTTCATTGAAGGTGTATGTGGTTTAACAAACGCCGCCACAAGTTAGGCGGCATTTTTTTCTTTTATGGAGTTTGGATGCTCTGGGTCTAGGTATCCATGATACCTAGGTATCCTCTTCAGCCTGAGAAAGGGGAAGTTTTCTTTAATTATTAGTGGCTGGAATCTAGAATCTCCACTTCTAGATTCTCTTCTGCAGATGTACATGATCGGGGAGGTTCACACTGCCGCACTGTCCAAAGTCTTGGAAAATTGATTCCCCCCGGGCACCAGCTTGAAGTTGCTGAAATGTGCAGGGCAGCGGAACACACACTACACCACCAGCAAGCTTTAGCTCTTTTCCAAAGTAAATATTCAGTGATTTTTCCCTTCCCTCCAATAACTGGGTGTGGGTTAGGGTTAGAGGGGTGGTTCTGATATTTAGAAAGGAACTCACACTTAGCAACTTGGCTAGTAAAAATGTTGCTGCATACACCCACACGCCTGCACACTGCACCCTCCAAGGTTGTAAGACTAGTTAATGATTTATAGCCAGCATGAAAACACTCAGGGTTACCACAGGAGCTGAGTCTTACTGGATCTCCCTGAACTTTAAGGAGAGGGAGTTGGGTGGAAAATGTATAAGGAGAAAGAACCCAGAGGGGACTGTGTCTTTGGTGTTGAAGGAAGCGGGCATGGTGTCTCTTTCTCCCCACTTCCCCCTTTCACAACATCAATCCTGGAACTATCTCTGTTTCTTGGCAGAATTTACTGTTTTTGAATAATATGACTCTTAGATGGTTGCACAAACATTTCACACCTAACAGAAACCCTCAGGGTTTACAAGCAGGACATCACCCCTGGGATCCCAGGGTGGCTTTGCACAATCTCAGACAGCTCGCTTAACTCTTGGAAAAAGAAGAGCTTGTGTTTTATGTTAGTTTAGATGGACAGGAATTTTTCTTTTACAGTTAAGAATCTGAGAATTTTAGGTATTCCCTGGATATTGAATATGCTACAGGTCACTAAATGTGTAAAAAATATATATCATTTGGAAAAGGAACTTATTTAGATGGTGGTTCCCCCAGCCAGAGTCCCTTCTTTCTGTAGTATGTCTTGATAATAAAGAATCTGGGCCATGTTTACCATGTTTATGCTTGATTATAGATTGGCCAAGTTGTCAGATTCATGTAAAAGCAAACCAAACAGTTGATAGTTGTAAGGCAAGTATTAGAAGTGCTTTTTCACCATCCAGTAGGTATTTTTGAAAGAGTTTTAAGAATTTCTGGAGGAATGAAATTGCATTTCTTGTCCTTACATTATGCCCCATGTTATGATTCTTCTTAAGGAAAACTTGAAGCTCATACATTGTAAGAATGCCAGGTTATATGACTGAAAAGAATAATTACATTCCAGCGAACAAAACCTTACTCTGTCAGTAAGGTTCTGCATTAAAAATGCCAGAAAGAGACAAGCAATTGAAGGCAATTCCATTTACTCTGTTTGGAACACACCGGCCTATTGCAGGCAAGAAAGACATTCAGTCTCTGAAGGAAAACAGTCCAGCCTTTTAGTTCTGACTAATCCTGGCTGAAAATAGTTTGCTGGATTTGGCTTTACTGAAATAAACATATAGGCTTGAATTATCCAAAAACATATTTTTTTTGCATTGCAAAATTAATTTTTGTGCAAAAGGATTTCCCTATTTTCCCACTATCCCCAGATTTTGAAAAGGCGTATAACTTTATAAAGTTGACTTTTGCTAAAGTGCATGATGACTATTAAAAATAGAAATACTTCAGTGAAAGAATAAGCTGAGAGGTGAATGTTTGCAGGCGTCTGCATAGCTTTTCATGGTATTATTCAAGATGGGTATGGGAGGTGATTTTTCTCTCTCCCCTAGTCTGCCTACTCCCCATTTCTAGATGGAATCTTTGCAAAATTTAGATTGCTAGATTTAATAACATATCAAATCTAGACCCACAAAGCATTAAATCACATGTTATAGTGCAAATGTATTGTACAAAACAGGGTTTCTTAGGGGCTGACTAATGCTGCAGTTCTTGCCTGTATATTTTTAGCAGGAATATAAAACGTACATATCCTGAGCATCGTGTCTTGTGAAAACTGTTATGGTGCTGCCTGTCATCTGCTTGATTTGTAGGGTTGTAGCTAACTGGCAGCAAGTAATTTTGCTCTGAAAGTTTAGCAGTCCTCTCAAGTTGTAGCCCATGGAGAGAAGACATTGTGCTTAATGTGGATGCGCATCTGAAAAAGATGCATTTTTCTGCCTCTTGCAAAACCAGTCTTTACACTCTTGGAATCCAGACACAGAACTCTTAAAACTGAACAGTTTCATCTCTCACTTTTTTAGAAACTGATGGTAGTTGATTCAAAGCTCAAGATCCTTGCCAAGTAAAATGACCACATTCTTCTTTTGGAGACATGAAGTGATCTTTGGGTTTTTGTGGCTGTGTCACATGCTGCAAAGGCTAGGAGCAGTTTAAATTATAAGACCCTGTCCACTTTT
The DNA here is from genome assembly GCF_000442215.2 of Lipotes vexillifer. NCBI lineage: Eukaryota > Metazoa > Chordata > Mammalia > Artiodactyla > Lipotidae > Lipotes > Lipotes vexillifer. The sequence goes on along the minus strand of NW_006794836.1, from coordinate 117,983 downwards.
GTTTTACGTATGTTTAACTGCTATTAATTTTCTGTGGGCCATAGTTAGAGTTAGTCATCATTTTCACTCACTTAGCTTATTGACCCAAGAAAGATGTGATGACCCAATTGTGTTTCGTGACCATGACTACAGGCAGCACAATGAGCTTCTGGAAATCATGTGAAAAGGAGGATGTGTGAAAGGGCTATTCAGTGACAGCCTGCTTACAGTAAGAGGCTACCACTGGTGTCCTCCCTTGATGCCAAATTCCATCTCATGCATGGGAGAACACATTCTCAGAGTCTCTGACTGTAACTCCTCAGCCTTACCCAGAACTCTGGGATTCAGATCTCTCAGGACTTTAGGTGGCAGAACTGGGGGAGGATTGTTAATTTATTATTTGGTTAACTTACTGGAAGGAGAGAATGGTTTCTTTTCCCTTTCCCACCCAAACAACTCCACCCTTCTGTAGATCTCATTCTTACTACTTCTGTGGAGAGCGAAACCAGCTGCTGTCTTCCCGCTCTTGGCCTTGATTACAGAGATATTCCCAGCCATCGGCAAAGGCCTTGAGAAGTAAAGGCCTCAGCAGGCAGACAGACAGACCTCAGTTAAATCAGAAACTGGAATATGGCAATATTATATTAAAAACACCTGAGTCCATTCACTTCTGTCTACTGATAAAGCAATTTGTAGGTGCCAGATCATTCTATTTAGACCTTCCTGAGCTTAGACCAACCTCAACATTGATGAATCTCAGAATTATCAGAACTTTTGAACATTCCCAGGTATAACTTTGCTGAATTCTATTATGTTTTTCTGAGATGATAAGGTTTCAAATTCTCAAGTCAGAGCAAGTAATGGAGCCTTATAATTAGTTTCTTTCCCAACCCCCTGTTTCATGTTCCTAAAAGGACAATGTAAAGAATAACCCCAAACTATAGATGTACACTAACCATCCCTAACAGTAGCCATAGTAAGTGTTCCAACTGAGTGCACACTGAGAATGTTTTTACCGTAGTAGGTCTTTTTGCCATTAAGTTGAAGAGTATGCAACACCTCAGTAGCGTTCCCAGGAAGGTGTCCTCTGAATGAGATCAGACACACTTCTTATGAGAAAGCCTATCTGATCAGGGCAGAGTGAGCAGAGGGACAGGGTTCTGTTGCCAGGATCAGAAACACTGATCCTGGCCTTTGTGCACAAAAGAAAGCAGTTGGGCTGGGAGGTTAGGGAGTGTTAATGAGGGAATTAGGGGGAATGTGGGTCGCCACTTAAATTTTGCTTATTTTTCCTGGATGAATTTTATCCAATAGCAAAAAGGAATTTTGTAAAACTTTTACCCACCCACAGATTTTCACAAAAATGTCACTGACCAAAGACAGCTTTGAATCTTGTATGAATTGACTCATTTCTCCACAGACATTTTGCCTGGCAAAATGCAAAGTATTTGCTTTGGCTTGACTATTGGGCCGTTTGCTTTTTAAGTAACGTTGGATTATGGAATACAAGAAAATAAATACAGAGCTGGGGCCATGTCCCCATTCCTCTTTTATGGCCTGATTTATGGGTTATGGGCCAGCCTTAGCCATGTAAGACATTTCTTGAGGAAAAAGTAAATTCATTGTAAAATATGGAAAAAGGCTTTTTTTCCCCACATCCTTTATTTTATTATTTTGATAAGACTTGGCATTGATGTGGTGACCACAATTACCTGACTAGAAGGGACCTCAGGAAAATATCATCTAAGCATAATTATTAATTATCACTCCACAATCTTCATATTGGCATCAATTAATAAATTCTCGGGCTTCCCTGGTGGCGCAGTGGTTGAGAGTCCGCCTGCCGATGCAGGGGACACGGGTTCGGGCCCCGATCCGGGAAGATCCCACATGCTGCGGAGCGGCTAGGCCTGTGAGCCATGGCTGCTGAGCCTGCGCGTCCGGAGCATGTGCTCCGCAACGGGAGAGGCCACAACAGTGAGAGGCCCGCGTACTGCAAAAAAAAAAAAAAAATTCTCATAATGTCAAGTATTGGAGGGTATGGAGAAGGGAATGTTTTAACATTGTTAGTGAGAGTAAATTAGTGTACTCACTTGGAAAAATTTTTGAGAATATCTAGCAAACGTGAAGATGAGCATATCCAACAAAACCATGTCTAAGTGTCTATCCTAGAGCAACTCTTGGTGGCAGGAAGACATGCCTTTGTTTTTTGGGTTTTTTTAATAAATTTATTTATTTTTGGCTGCGTTGGGTCTTCATTCGCTGCAAGCGGGGGCTACTCTTTGTTGCATCACGCGGGCTTCTCATTGTGGTGGCTTCTCTTGTTGTAGAGCACGGGCTCTAGGTATGCGGGCTTCAGTAGTTGTGGCACACAGGCTCAGTAGTTGTGGCTCGTGGGCTCTAGAGCCCAGGCTCAGTAGTTGTGGCGCATGGGCTTAGTTGCTCCGCAGCATGTGGGATCTTCCCAGACCAGGGCTCAAACCCATGTCCCCTGCATTGGCAGGCGGATTCTTAACCACTGAGCCACCAGGGAAGTCCCCATGCCTCTGTTTTTTTAAAAAAATATAAATAACCTATCTGTCCATAGATGAGGTGAGTCAACAAACTGTGGTTTATTCCTAATGAAATAATATAAAGGAATTTAAAATTAAGAAGCTATATATAAATCGATATATCTATAGATTGATAGATAACAACATGGATAAATAGATAACAATGTTGAATGAAACAATTACATGCAAAAGGGTATATACAGTGTAATATAATTTATGTATATTTAAATACATGCTAAGCAGTATTATACAGTTGTTGTAGATATATAATTACTTGGTTAAACAATAAAATCATGTAGGCAGGATAACCTTAGGATAGTGGATACTTCTAGAGATGAAAGAAATAGGAAGATACAGGATGTATCTTTTATCCAAAGAGGGAGAGAAATGAAACAAATATGGCAGAATATTAAAATGTTTGGTGGTGGCAGTACAGCTGTCATAGGTATCTTATAATATTTTCTATGCTTTGCTGCCGGTTTGAAATATTTTGTAACTGTAAATATATATTTTTATCTAAAAAGAAAAGAAAAGAAAATCAATGAGTATAATACTCTTAACTCCCTTCCACACATACCAGTTTTTCAGGTAGGAGAAAAAAGCCTAGGGAAATTAAGCGATTTTTCTAAGACTAGAAAGTTGTTTGGCCATTGCCTACTTACTCCAAGAAGGTGGTTTTCCACTTTGGCTGACATTGGAATTGCCTGAAAAGGTTTATAAAATACCCATACCTGGGTCCTACCCCCAGAGTCTGTGATGTGATTGGGGGGTGTGTGTAGCTTTCCAGGTGATTCTAAAGTGCAGAAGAGTGAGAACTAGTGCTCTAAAAGCGTCCACATTCTGACACTGAACTCTAGATAGATGAAAGCCTACCTTGTCATTTTAGTTAAGGCGTAGGGAGGCACTGTTTAGTAGCAAGTACATTTTCATTATCATTGGTGTCCTGACAATGATTAGGATAATTTCGTGTTCCCTTGGAATAAAATTCAAGGAATAAGGAATAAGGAATAAGAAGATAACAGAGCAGCGCTGGTAGTGGCAGAAGGCTTTCAACTGAGTGTCCATTTCATATGCAGAGTATTCTCTCTCTACAATTGATAGTCAGTTAAAGGTTGGGATGAGTCTGTGCTGAGTAATGAATGTCATTGCCACCTCCTTGCCTCTTGAGTTAAAAGTGGACTGACAAATCCTATCACATTGCTCCCAGTTTTAAAGGTAAAATAGAGTCCTTTCCCTAACAACTACAATGCAGCCTTTCTGCTTTTAATATAAAATGATCTTCAAAACATTTTTGCTACTATGGATGTTTCTGAAGAGTTGGTAAATTACTAAAATATTGAATTTTCCCTTTTATCAAATCTGCCTGATGTGATTAAATAAATAAAATTAACATTAATATCCTCTTTGTCTCTTGAGGCTGAAACACCACCAGTGAAACATCTGGTAAAGATCAGAGAGAGCGTAGCTTCCAAATCGTATCCCACAAGGCATCAGTCTGTCAAGTATTTAATGCAGACTCAGTGATTTAAAAAAGATACAACTAAATCACAAGATTTTTTTCCCATCAATTTTACATAAGAAAGAGATGCCACCATATTTATCTGTGTATAGACATATCCAACATAGTGTAGACATATATATGTCACTATAAATTACAAACCCGTTAGTATAGGTAAAAACAAAACCACAGAAATTCTCATCAGATGGGGCATTGGCCACAGTTTATAAGGCGTCTGTCAAATTGGATTTTACATCCCAAAACACAGTTTAGAAACCTTCCATTTGGTAGTGGTTTAATTTTATTTCCCTTTAGAAGGCATTTAATCCACTTTACCTGAGGAACTGACCTTTCATGAACTTTGTCTTGAAAATAAATTCATAGCAGATTTGGGCAAACGTTTCATAGCAAATCGTGGTTTATGTTTCTTTGCCCAGCACTTCTAGGATTAATGAAAAACAATAGATAATGAGAGAAACTTTAAGAGGCTGAATACTTGAGGCTTTATCCTCATTAAGCAAAATCATTAACTACATGACAGTTAATGTTCCTTTTAGTTCATATTTGTTTTGTGGCTTTTCTCTAATTTCATGCCCTGAAATAATGTTTTTAGAATTACAAAAAACTATGGTAATCTTTTCCTAAAAGATCTGATTAAGGGGATATATTTTGGATCTCCTGAGGTTTGTTCATATGTAGATTTTATTTGATTTATTTTTATTTTTTTATCTTTATTGGAATATAATTGCTTTACAATGGTGTGTTAGTTTCTACTGTATAACAAAGTGAATCAGCTATATGTATACATATATCCCCATACACCCCCCCCTTGTGTCTCCCTTCCACCCTCCCGAGCTGATCAAAGCACCGAGCTGATCTCGCTGTGCTATGCAGCTGCTTCCCACTAGCTATCTATTTTACATTTCGTAGTGTATATATGTCCATGCCACTCTCTCACTTCGTCCCAGCTTACCCTTCCCCCTCCCCATGTCCTCAAGTCCATTCTCTACGTCTACATCTACGTCTTTATTCCTGTCCTGCCCCTAGTAGGTTCATCAGAACCTTTTTTTTTAATACATTCCATATATATATATATATATATATATGTTAGATTACGGTATTTGTTTTTCTTTTTCTGACTTACTTCACTCTGTATGACAGTCTCTAGGTCCATCCACCTCACTACAAATAACTCAATTTTGTTTCTTTTTATGGCTGAGTAATATTCCATTGTATATATATACCACATCTTCTTTATCCATTCATCTGTTGGTGGACACTTAGGTTGCTTCCATGTCCTGGCTACTGTAAATAGTGCTGTAAGGAACACTGTGGTAGATGACTCTTTTTGAATTATGGCTTTTTCAGGGTATATGCCCAGTAGTGGGATTGCTGGGTCATATGGTAGTTCTATTTTTAGTTTTTTAAGGAATCTCCATACTGTTCTCCATAGTGGCTGTATCAGTTTACATTCCCACCAACAGTGCAAGAGGGTTCCCTTTTCTCCACACCCTCTCCAGCATTTATTGTTTGTAGATTTTTTGTTGATGGCCATTCTGACTGGTGTGAGGTGATGCCTCATTGTAGTTTTGATTTGCATTTCTCTAATAATTAGTGATGTTGAGCATCCTTCATATGTAGATTTTAAAACGTAGTTTTCTTAGTTCATTCTCCATCAGTGTGGAAAATTAGTTTGGCGGTTTATTAGAAATGTCTTTTGTGACCTTTGGAATATTTCTTGATTACGTTTACTCTGAGTGGTCGTGTTGACATCTTTGAGTCCAAATGGAATTCAAGTATGTAGAGTGAAAGACCACATTTATTTTTCCATAAAAGAGGTAGTCTGATTCTCTTTGATCTTTCAGAAGTGTTTTCTTCAAGCTCTGGGTAGAATGATGTGGAAAAGAGATTTTTTTTTTTCCTGGGCAGATTTATTAGTTTCTACTGTAATTACTGAGTCAGGGCCTCTGGACTATCAATAAGACAATGAATGTTGTAACCCTGGGTGGTGGATGTGTGGCTGGCAAACACACAACCTGGGTGGGCAGGCTCGATTTCCCCTTGGCTTGAACTGTGGGCAGCCTCAACCAGAGGGGAGATTGGTTGGTTTAGTGGGTGTCATCGCTTATATGGGAGGTTGGTGTAGATAGGAATTTGATGAGAAAATGGAATGAAACCTGTGTGTTCTTATTTTGCAGCACAGTATTTATTTTTATTTTCTTGGTCCATGGATGCTGGATTTGAGTACAGAGAACAACTAACTAATAATTTTGAAGACTTTAAAAAATGGTTAATTTGAAAAGTAACTGAGAAACTGGAAAATGAGATGACCTAGTTCTGGGCAGGCAGGGGCAATGTGCATGAGTAATTACACCATGCTCCAAACTTAGGGTGAGCGTATAGTTTATTGTTCAAATTGGGACAATTTTGAGAGTGAAAGGGGTTCTCTTTCCCTGGAATATCTGTGCAAAACAGGCTTGTCCTAGGAAAACCAGGATGTATAGTTGCCCTGCCCAAATAGTATATGCAGGGACTTCCCTGGCTGTCCAGTGGTTAAGACACCGTGCTTCCACTGCAGGGACCATGGGTTTGATCCCTGGTTGGGGAACTAAGGTCCCTCATGCTGCGTGGTGTGGCCAAAAAAATAGAAAAAAAACAGAAAAAAACAAACAGTATTTGCACTGATGTGTCCAACCAATCAATGCATGCTCATTCATTTATTTGATCACTGAGTACAAGCCATGTGCCATGCCCTGTCCTGGAAGCTGGGGGTGAGTAGGTGTGGAAATAAATGGGACATTTTTTTTGAAGACATCACAGTCTTCTAGCAGTGGCAGCTGTGAAAATAGTTATTTACACAGTAATGAAACAAGGGCTATGATATAGGTCTATGCAGATTGTTTTAATGGGAAAACAGGGGAAGAAGCTTCCAGCTCTGTAGAGTCTTAGAGGAGGCGACTGCATCTTGAAAGAAGACAGTGATTCTTGCAGAGAAAAGGAAGGAAGCCATTCAAATGGAGCACCACAATATGTGATAACACAGGGGTGTGAAAGAGTCCAGGAAAGAAACAGTTCCTAGGTAGCTCAATGGTCCAAGACTAGGTAGGACTCTGAAGGGAGGCTGGAAATTCGCCTTGGGCCAATAACAAAGGACTTTTACTATCAAACAGGGATAATATTTTGAAAATTAGAAAGAATTACACACCTAGTTAATACAAATGCAAATTCAGTTAAAACAAAAAAAGTCTTAGGAGGCAGCATCATTAAGGAAGTAATGCTTTAGTGCATGTGAAATGAAACTCTGACGTCCCCCAAACCATCTCATTGTCTCTTAAAGTTTATAGTTTCATTCTTCATTGAAATGTGTCTCTTGACAGCTATAATATGAAACATAAATTTTTCTTATGCCAAATGATAAGAAACACATAAATGGAGTGTTTGTCTCCACATAAATGGAGACAAACGTAAAAGTATTTTCTGTGGTGGGCTTTAAAGAAAATTAAAAACCCGAGGAAGACTAGGGGCCAAAGGCTATTTGAGCAGTTATGTAGAATGACTAAGATGTGGACAGAGGCTGCATACGTTATCCTGTGTATGAGTAGCCTTCTATTCGTTAAATGTTTCCTTTTATAATCCGTAAAGTAGTGAAGTACTGTTAAGCAAAGGTTGGACTGGTACTCGTCATGTTGAGCTTGTCGGCCCTTTCCAGACTCCTCCCACCCTCTGACTGCTAAGATTTACTGTGGAATTTTTTTCTCCTCAGACTGAATTAATACAGAGCAGAGCTAAATGTTTGAGATGGTTAGAGAAGTGCACATTAAGTAAATTCTCATCAAAATGGCACCCATTCC
>NW_006794836.1:68207-110093 GCF_000442215.2 Lipotes vexillifer | reverse complement strand
TTCCTGCTGTTTCAATCTGGAGTACCTTAGGGCCTCATGCCTCTTTAGACAGGGGAAGGCAGAGTGAAAGCAGAGACTGGCCTTTTGTTACTTGAGCTTCCTGCTCTAGAGCACTCACCTCACCTGGGGCTTGAGCCTCCCAATGTTGGGCCATTTGCCTGTGTGACCAGAGAGCACAGCCTGGAGCCAACATCAGTAGACTTAGGTGTTCAGCGTGCTCCAGATAAGGCATCTGACCGGTCTTGTCCTTAAAATTTACGAGGCAGCATCTCAGGCTTGTAGTTATAGAACAATTGCTTTTTTGTGTTTTAGCATGCTTATTTGAAAATGCTTTAAGTTTTAAGCTGGGAAAGCTCATCCTTTGATTAGAAATATTGCTACAAGTAAACTCTTTCTCTTCTGCCACTTCCATCTCCCATTCCCAGTCAGTTTCTAGTGTGAAACCACCAAATGGTGCTTTGTTAGCTAAGAGAATGGATTTGGAGGTAGAAGAGCAGATGTAATGAAGGGAAAATGGGGGACCCCACCTTAAAAAAATTCTGAAATGGAAATTTGTCTTCCATTACATTTGTGGTGACTCTTATTGTCTCCTTCCCTCAGAATTTCCATGCTGCCTTAGGGCCCATGCTTTTGCTCCTTATTTTTTCCCTCCATCTATTCAAGGCTTGCTTTTGGGAAAAAAGTTCAGCAAAGATAAAATTCATACATATAAATAAATGGTGAATGACTGAGAAAAGATTCAGTGCACTGGCCTTCCCAGGGGTAGTTGCTATTTTCACTAGGAAGAAAGTGTCAAACCTCTCCCTTAGACAGAAACTCATTTAGGGAAATGAAAAGGGAAAGAAAATAATGGTCTTACAAATTCTGAGCTACTAGATTGCTTTAATCTTCACCATAGGCCTCAGAGTGAAGTAATTTGTGGAGCTTGAGATTCACATTCTCTTCTTTTTAACTACATATTCCAACATCATTATTCATCTTTGAGTCCTACCCATGGCACCTGGCTCAATGATTAGAATAACATATAGTATCTCTCAAATATATATACATACATCTCTGTCTTTTTACTAACCAATCAACTGATCTATCTCTATCTGTGTATATGTATATGTGTGTGTGTGTGTGTGTATGTATACACACACACACACACACACACACACACACACACATATATGTGTGTATACATATATTCTTGGAGTCAGGATGGGTACATGGAGGTTATTATTATTCTATTGTTTCTACTTGTGAGAAGATTTGAAATTTTCCATAATAAAATGTTAAAAATAAGCAAGTAAAGTTTTTGAGTTAACTTTTAGGAAGCAAAAGGACAGTTCGTTCGTTCCCTCCAACACCTCAGAAAATGTTGCCAGCCATTTTTTTCCTTGGGTATCCTGTGTTCTGATCTGAAAGCAAATTAATTTTTTCCATTGCTCTTAAAGTTCTCTGAAATAATTTTGCTTAAAAATGAGATGAGAGATACTCTTAAGCAATAACATGATATTTGAAAAGGCAGACGATAACAAGGAAGCGTTATTGGAGTATGTTAAGATAATCTAACTTCTGTAATAGACAGCCCCAAATCTCAGTGGCTTGGTACAATAAAGGTTTGTTTCTTACTCATGTTGTAATACAGCTTGCTCCTTTTGATTGTACAGTGGCTCAGGAACCTTCAGTCTAATAGCTCTGCAATCTGAGTCTAGGGTGAAAGAGCATGTTGAGGATTGTGCAGGTTTGGAAGCTGGATCTGCAAATGACACGCTTCACTTCTTCCTGCATCCCATTGGCCCAAACTTAATCACATGACCCCAGCTAACTGCAAGGGGGGTTGGGAAATGTGGTCTTTATGTGTGCACAGGAGGACATTAAACACAGAATATTGTATCTTCAGCAAGCAACTAGACGTCCCTCTCCTGCTTCACCCCTGACCTATCCTGGTTCTCTGTATCCCCTTGAAAAGAAGAAACATTCAAATCTTGATCTTTGAGTTTTTCTTGAGTGGCCACCCTATCTCATCAAAGTGGTTTTGTAAAAGACCATTTCTTTTTTCTTATCAGTGCTGGCTTCTATAACTTGCTTTTCAACTTACTAAATCTTTCCCAGCCCAACCATTTTTTTCTTATTTACTCTCCAAGGATTCCATTGCCATACAGTCACCACTGCTGGGAAAACTCTTGTTATCTCAAGTGAATTACTCAGTTTTTCCCACCTTGTCCAAATTACATGTTCTTGGTGCATAATTCCCCACTGCTCATCATCTTTCTAAGTCCTGAGGATGTGTGATGTCTTCATGTCCCACAGGCACTCACCCTTGAGGGAGATCTGCTCATTATCAAGGGCAAGGTCATAAATGAATCACAGAGAGATACACCATCGTGAACAGAAATGTGGTGTGAAGGGCTATTTTACTAAGACCCTGAAACACAATATTCCCCATCTGTTCATAAAGTAACTTATTTGATACACACAGTGTGGTCATAAGTGCTCTTCTATTCTCTGAATGCTTGATTTTGGTCATGAACTGGCACACACAAAAGGAAAAAATGACAGTGTGCCTCTATGGACACTTTTGGTCCGTTTCCATAAATATATTCAAACAAAATGAAATTGCCTGGCTCTATATAATATGTCCTTTAGTGTGTTTAAGCTTGCAAAATTACCCCCAAGGATGACAAATTGTAAACATCATGCAATACCACAGCCGTGGTTCAAGGCCTGTCTCAGTGTTCTGCCGACATTCACCCTTCCTAGAAACGTTTAAAGTGTTTTAGGAAAACGAAGCTAGGCAAACAAGCTTATCAGGAACGACAATAAAAAAATCATTGATTCTAATTAGGAGGCGTCACATATACAGAAACAAAGCTGCTTTTGTGTAGTGGAAAGTCTATCTGTTCTCTGAAACACATCGAGTGTTTTCCAGTTGCTTTAGATAATCAAGCTGACAAAGCTTCAGGGCCCTGACCTTTTGGCCCATCTCAAGCAATGCAGCTGCACTTGTCGAAACTTGTTGAAGGTGTTGGTGGGAGGTGTGCTGGGATACAAGTTGTTATAAAGGTGACAGTGAGACAGGTGCTATTTTTTCTGAAAGTCCCAAACTACATCATAAATTGAGGTGGGGAGTATTTAGGTTCTTGAGGCAAGGACTGAGTTTATAGCAGTTAGCTGTAGTTGTTCCTGTAGCAAGTACTTCCCCCAGCAGCTCAGTGCATTGACCCACCACTGGTGAGGACTCCAGCGACTCCGGCTGTCTGGGTCAGCCTGATCCTGCTCCTTCGTGTGTCCTGGGGAGATCAGCTTTAGATTGTAACCCTGGTTTTGTACTATGCTCATGGAATGGGGTCTTTATGGTGGAACCAGGCAAAAAGGAGCTGTATAATCTGAGCAAATAATGGAGAAATCACTCTAATTGCTTACTCCATTGAGGTAGTAAATCAGAATCAACAGCTGTGTCACTGTCACTTCTCTTGAATTCAGAACTTCAGAAAAATGAATTTCACTAGACCACAGGGTCAGGAACATAGATCATAGTAAATCAATGGACAGTTTAGTTCAATATTAAGAGTACATATTGACCATTTGCAGTGTCAATGATTCATTCTCAAGGAGGAGTTTCATAGAAGACATTTCTAGTTGCTTGATTGTACATTTCCTCGGAAGATTGGCTTGCTAATTACCATCAGTGAGTAATAGGGGTTGCCCCACCCTGAAAAATAAAGCCCATTGTGTTCTGAAGGGATGATACTGCCAAGTGTCTTGACAGGCTCCTGCTGCACTTGTCAAATAGCTGTGCCTGGGTGTGAAATTTTGAAGTTGGATTCTCACTTAGCCAAGATTAGAATAGGTTTAATTGAAGGTGTCTGAAATGGGGGACAATTTAAAATTCTTAAATACAGAATTCACGCATTTCTAAAAAACATTGTACTGATCATTTCTAAATTATTTGGTTTCCGCCTTCATTTTTACTAACATAGATATTATATAAAATTCAAATGATCATAATATAAAAGAAAATTATCTTAATATGGAAAATGTTGTAAAGTTATTTGTGTAATTTTTTTTCACTTAAAGATCTTTAAATATTTGGTTTATGTTTACATTTTAATACTGAGTCATTCCTCTATTTGCAGGTGTGCGTGCTCTCTGTGGTCGCTAAAAGTGATCCGCAGGTGTAAGACAAAAAGGTCTCTGATGACTATCTCTATTTCACTCATTCAACTATTGAGCAGTTGAGCAACTATTTCATAACAACCACTCTTCTAGGACCTGGGGATATAGCAGTGAACAGATCAGACCCCAAACTCCCTGTCCTCTTGGAGCTCTAGAGGGCAGGATAGTAAATAATGCAGATGCTTGGGGGAAGAAGGTTTCAGACAGAGAGAACAGCAAGTGTAAAGGCCTTGAGGCAGTAGTGTTGGCCTGGTTTGTTCTAGAAACATCAAGGAGTCCAGGGTGGCTGGAGTAGAGTGAAAAAGGATGAAAGAGAAGAGGAATTCAGGGAAAAAATGTTTAGGGTCTAGATTGTTTAGGGCCGGTAGTCCATGAAAGGATAGTTTTGAGTAGAGGGATGATATGATTTATATTATGTTTTTGTATAATTGTTGAATGCTGTATGGAGTGTACATTGAAGAGGAACTAGGAATAGAAGCAGGAAGACGAAGCCTCCGTAACTGGGATCATTGCATTAACCTTCTCTCTGGTCTTCCTGCTCATGTCCAGAGGTAGAAGTTAGGATAATCAATTGAGTTCTGGCTATATAAACATAGCCAGAACTCAGTTGACAGAATTTCTCAATGGATTGGATATGGGATGTGGGAGACAGAAGTGTCAGCTGTGACCCCAGGGTTTGGAGTCTGGGAGGATGGGAGTTACCTTTAACTGACTGTAGGAGGTTTGGGGAGAAAACAGAGAGTTTGGTTTTATTTTTTAAATTTTATTTATTTTACTTATTTATTTTTGGCTGCACTGGGTCTTCGTTGCTGTGCACGGGCTTTCTCTAGCTGCGGAGAGCGGGGGCCACTCCTCGCCGTGGTGCACGGGCCTCCCACTGCGGTGTCCTTCCCCGCTGCAGAGCACGGGCTCCAGAGCACAGGCTCAGTAGCTGTGGCACATGGGCTCAGCAGTTGTGGCTCACGGGCTCTAGAGCGCAGGCTCAGCAATTGTGGCACATGGGCCCAGTTGCTCTGTGGCATGTGGGATCTTCTTGGACTAGGGCTTGAACCTGTGTCCCCTGCATTGGCAGGTGGACTCTCAACCACTGTGCCACCAGGGAAGCCCAGAGTTTGGTTTTAGGCTTGTTAAGTTTGAGGAGCCTGTGGTGGGTGTGAGTCCCAGGGTGAGTCTGGAGATCAGGGAAGTCTAGACTGAAACTATTTTGGGGTTACCTATGTATAGACAGTATTCAAGGTTATGAGATTGTCTGACCTGATTGAAAGTGAAATAAGTAGAGTCATGAAAAAATTGGTGTCTGTACTCCTGAATTCCATGAGGGGTGGGTGAAAGGAGAGATGAGTTGTAATAGTCAAGTCCTCTTTCCCAAGCAGCTTGTATCTCCTTTGCCCTGCTTTGTTGTGTTGCCCTGACCCTACCTTCCATATATCTAGGGGAATTTCAAGGTGCCATTGAAGAGAAAAAGATAGGGTTGAAGAGGCTGGTTCAAGTTGGACCACCATTGACATACCTGTGTTTCTGTTTCCAGATCAGAAGATAAGCAGACAGAAAACAAGGAGTACGTGATTCAAGAGAATAAATAGGTTTCTACCGTCATAGTCTTATGCTCTTGAAATTGGGGGGTTGTTAATAATAGGATCCATATATCTTAGTTTATACAGAACTTAACAGTGTGTAAGCTCCAAGAAATAGTCTTAAGTCAGTTCTATCATTGAGGTGACATGGAGGTGACAAGGAATCCAGGAACAGATTGGATGACTTCTTGGTCAGTTTGTTGAGGGGATTCAAAAAATAATGGGTAATATTTTTCTCCTTTTCCAACAGTGAGATTCTGAGATTCTGTCTTTTAATAAATTAATCTCTCAGTGAATTTGATGGTAGCTTGTGTTCCAGAACTCATGTTCTCAAAAGCCTGGCTGATTTCTGCTTAGACAGCCAGCTCCATGAATGTCTCCATAATGTTGATAGGGAGCAATATGAAAGAGCTGTGGGTTTGAAGTTTTCAGGGGTTGTACTTGGGTTCATGTTCTAGATGTGTACATTGTGTGAAAGGCTCAGGGATTCTGTTCTTGGCCATTGAAGCCCAGGGAGTCTGTGGAAGTAATTTTAATTTTAAGATCACACAATTATATTTCTTCCTACTCTAGAAACAGCTTAATGAAATACCTTTTGTGTGCCATGTATTGGGTTTGTTTACTGTAGATTGTGATAGCTAGGGAACAAAACCTTACATTTTAGCTTTTGGAAAATTTTATGATGTTCATGTCTATGGCAATAAAACTTCGTTGGCTCCAACAAGGTGCCTCTTTTGTTTGCCTGAAGTGTTATGTCAGGTCTATATTCAGAGAAGGGATAGGGATTTTTTTACATTTATTGTTCCCTTCTGTTTCCTCTCTTCTCCCCCCCATTTTCTAGCACCTACTCATTCACTTTATGTTTTCTTTCTACGCAGAGCTATTGAAGGTGAGTACAAAGAGAAAATGGAGGTTTTAACAGTGCTTAAAATCTGTGTGTGTGTGTGTATTTCCATCCAGTGACTACGAAAGTATATTCAGTGCTTAAAAACAGTGATATTTAATATTTAAGTCTATATTTTATAGAGTTTATATCTGTTGTAGGGACTTATATTTTCTAGCAGGGTTTACTGTTCTACTAGTTAGGGCAGGGCTTCACAACCTTACGCTATTGACGTTTTGGACCAGATAACTCTTCGTTGATGAGGGCCTCTCTTGAGCATTGTAGGATGTTTAGCTGCATCCCTGGCCTCTACACATTAGATGCTAGTAGCACCCCCTTTATCCCTGATAGTGGCAAAAATATCTCTAGGCATTCTGTGTGTCTCCTGGGGGGCAAAGTTGCTGCAGGTTGAGAACCGCTGAGCTAGGAGAGTCTGAATTTATCTGCCTTATTCATGTGGAGACAGGGCAGTTATTTTGAGATTGCAGTCAGTGCCTGAAATGCAAATATTTGGCTTAAAAAATCTTCACTTGGCATTTCCAAGTGAGAACTTATGGGAACCTTTTCTTCTCCGGCCTCACCAAGGACCCTGGCCATGGCCTCTGCAACTTCTGATGACCAGTTGATGAAGAAGTAGTCCTTGATGCATTCAGGATTGTAGTAGGGAGGGATGTACATTGTTCCAAGAACCTACTTGACCCGGAATTGCCTTTTCTTATAGAAATACTGATGTAAATGGAGGGTTGGTTCCCTGTTCCAGAAAAATGGCTGTATCTAGAATGTATCCTCTTCTGTTGGGGAAGTGGGGTTTTATCTAGAGCAGAACTACTGTGATATTTTAAGCCAGAATCTCAGTCTTAGGTGAGAATAATCCCTATCAATATTCAGCTTCTCAATTTCAGTCTTAATAATGAAAGCATAGTACTGAAAATATACAGAAATTTAAAGGTCCAAATTTGCAGTTTCACTGTGTTTGTCTTTGCAGTGCTCTGCCTTTTGATTCTAGAAGTGAAGCCCATTTCACTCTCCCATTTAGAACAAGTCACTGAGAGGGTGCACTGTTGGTGCCCACGATGGCACTAGATATAAATGACTCATTAACAGGAAAGGGCTCTTTCCATCACTACTTGACTTCAATAAGGAAAGCCAAAGAACCTTTAGATCTACAACTGTATCAAGCCAGCAGTGCTTACAAGATTAAACTTTTTTGAAATCAGCTAATTAGAAGCAATTTTAAAACAAACAGCTTTCTGGAGCTTCATCAGGAAAATCATAGGTATAATTATCAGTAGTTACAGGTATTATCCTAGAAGAATAATTTTCAAAATATAAGACACTGATTGTTTACCTAACCTGTTCTACCCAGGGGACTTTTTGAGTCAAGACTGGGTTTGGAAATATTTTACACAGAATGACTAGTGGCAGTAATACAGACATTGACAAATGAAAGTGGCCTTGTATGGTTTATACAGAATAATAAAAATCCCCCTATGCTTATGACAGAAGAAAATTAAGTAGAACAGCTGTATTTGGACATTTACTTTTGGACCCCGAGGGGAAAAAAAAAGTTTTCACAGTTCGAGACA
Source organism: Lipotes vexillifer (assembly GCF_000442215.2). Classification (NCBI taxonomy): domain Eukaryota; kingdom Metazoa; phylum Chordata; class Mammalia; order Artiodactyla; family Lipotidae; genus Lipotes; species Lipotes vexillifer. Next base: position 101,886 of record NW_006794836.1, on the reverse strand, counting down.
GACTGTTGGGAAGCTGAACTCTATCCAAGATAATAACATCTTCCATTTGTTAAGTCAGGTTTACAAAGCACTGTCCCATGCATAATCTCATTGGATTCTCACAATAATCCTTAGAGGTAGAAAAGGTAGTTGCAGTTTTCATTTCCATTTTAGAATAAGGGAGCAGCTCATGTGACTTTACTAAAGTTTTACAGTCAGTAAGTACTAGATTGTAAACCAAGACCCATGTCTGTTGGACTCCTGGATCAGCATTTTTTCCATTCCACCACAGCCTTCCATAAAGCTATTGTGAGTCATGTTTATTCCATTTCATACTCTGCTTTTTTCTGGGATCCCAATCCTAGTTCCTGCCCCTACTCCACTAGGACAGCTGCATTGCACAACCCAGGGCACCATTCATTTTGCACACCCCCTGGTGTATTGCAACTAGAGGATCCCTGGAGAAGCACCGTGTACATAGGCCACATGAAATTCCATCCATCAGGAGAGTTTCTACCTGTGTTCATTTACAACTGCACAGCAATACAGTGGGTGAGTAAAGTGGCTCTCTATGCCTAGAAACTTTAAAAGAACCATTTTTTTTCCTTCTTTTCTTCCCTCAGTGTTATACCACTTAAAACATCATATAACTCTATGGTACGGCTTGTGGAAATGGCTCCTTGGGTCCTGCAAAAAAAAAAAAACCCCAAAAAGCCACCACTGTTTCTTTTCATTTGGTTAAAGAAACACCCTGGTATCTGATACAGAATCATTTCATCTAGTTTAAGATGATGTAATTTTGTTCTTTTGAATTTGGTTATTCTGGAAAAGGCACATTTTTACTTGTTACAAAAGTATGTATCTCAGAACAAATGTATAGACACCAAGCGGGGGAAGCGGCAGGGGGCGGGGGTGGTGGTGTGATGAATTGGGAGATTGGGATTGACATGTACGCACTGATATGTATAAAATAGATAACTAATAAGAACCTGCTGTATATAAAAAAATAAAATTATGTCCAGCCACCAAAAAAAAAAAGTATGTATCTCTGAGCCATATATTATCAAGGAGTATTAGAAGTAGGTATTTATTTATTTATTTATTTTTGTCTGCGTTGGGTCTTTGTTGCTGTGTGCGGGCTTTCTCTAGTTGCGGTGAGTGGGGGCTACTCTTCATTGCGGTGCGCGGGCTTCTCATTTTGGTAACTTCTCTTGTTGCAGAGCACGGGCTCTAGGCGCATGGGCTTCAGTAGTTGTGGCACGTGGGCTCAGTAGTTGTGGCTCACAGGCTGTAGAGCGCAGGCTCAGTACTTGTGGCACACGGGCTTAGTTGCTCCGTGGCATGTGGGATCTTCCTGGACCAGGGCTCGAACCCCTGTCCCCTGCATTAAAAATATACTAATACACTCTCTCACGTTTTCCAAAAGTTATTTGTCCTCTTTTCGTGAGCGATCAATTTTGTGGGAACAAAATGCATGTAAGAAGTTTAGTGACTAGGATAGTGTGTAGTTTAACAGGTCAGCCCTGGTGGGCAGTAAGGCCAATTAAGATGGAAGGAAACAACCTGCCAGTGTAAACCTCATTCTTTTATACTACCCCATCTGTTCTGGTTTCTGTTGTAAGAACTCTGATTTCTATTACCAGTGTAAAACAGACAGCTAAGTAAGAGTAAGAATACCATGACTTTTTATTATTATACCATTTTACACCTTTTCAAAACATCCTCATATAGTATGTGTCATTTTATTGTTGAAAAATCCAGTATGGAAGGCAGAATGGGCAGTCTTATTATTTCCATTTTAGAGGCTAGGAAACTGAGGCTCAGAGAAGTTATGTGAGAGGATTGCCCAAGTTAATAAATTATAGGACATAGTCTTTATATTTTTGTTGTAAATCTTATTATCATTTTCACCCAAAAATAATGTTAGGAATTCAAAGGTAAAAACACATTTCAAGCAATTTAAATTCTTGGAATGAGGTGAGGTAAATTTGCCAACAACATCTTAGAACACAAAGTCACATATTTCAGTTCATACTTGATATTATAACTTATTGTATCCTGCAAATCAGAAACCAATAGAAATTGTGTTTGGAAGGGGCTTAGAGAGTCAAACTTCATCTTGGAACAGGGTTTTGTTATGAGTTGAATTGTGTCCCCCCTAAAAGATATGCTGAAGTCATCACGCCTCAGTACCTCAGGATGTGACCTTATTTGGAGATAGGGTCTATAATTGTAGAGGTAATCAAGTTAATTAGGGTCATTAGGGTGGATCCTAATCCATTATGATTAGTGTCCTTATAAAAAGAGAAAAGTTGGACACAAACACAGACATACACAAAAGGAAGATGATGTGAAGAGAGGAACATGGAGAATGCCATGTGAAGATGAAAGCAGATACTGGAGGGATGCATCTACAAGCCGAAGATTGCCAGCAAACCACCAGAAGCTAGGAGAGAGGTCGGAACTAATTCTCACTTATAGCCCTTAGAAAAAACCAACCCTGCCAACACCCTGATTTTGGCCTTACAGCCTCCAGAACTGTGAGACAAAAAAATTTCTGTTATTTTAAGCCACCCTGTTTGTGGTACTTTGTTACAACAGCCCTAGGAAACTAATACAGACTTTCCTCTGTGCCTGCCTTTGACAAACTGCTGCAGGTGCCACTGCCACTGCTGTTTTTCCTCCTTTTTTTTTTTTTTGGCTGTGTTAGGTCTTCGCTGCTGCGCGTGGACTTTCTCTAGTTGTGGTGAGCGGGGACTACTCTTCGTTGCAGTGCACGGGCGTTTCATTGCGGTGGCTTCTCTTGTTGCAGAGCACAGGCTCTAGGCATGAGGGCTTCAGTAGTTGTGGCTCGCGGGCTCTAGAGAGTGTAGGCTTCAGCAGTTGTGGCACATGGGCTTAGTTGCCTTGTGGCATGTGGGATCTTCCAGGACCACGGATCGAGCTCATGCCCCCTGCATTGGCAGGCAGATTCTTAACCACTGGGCCACCAGGGAAGTCCTGCTTTTCCTTCTTGGTGTCATAACTATAGAAAACCATGCAGCAGAATGCTGGACTTCATCTTGAAGGCAGTGGGGAGCCACTGGAATGTTTTCAGAGGAGAAGGAAATGATCAAATCTGTGTTGTAAATGTTCACATTGGCTGCAGTGTGGAGAAATACATTTGAGAAGCATGATGGGAGCAAGACCATAGACCTGTAAGGAGGTTTTTATGCTAGTCGAATTGAGAGATGAAGAAGGCATAAATTATAGTGAGGACCCACTGAAGTATCATCCATTCCTTAGGTTTCAGTACAGCCTCATCTGCACACATACTCTCTTAGCTTGTGGGCCAGAGCAGGATGGGCCAGCTGTCTCGTGGTACACGTTCTAGTCTGCCATGCATCAGGGCTCCAAGCACACTTGTAGTTCATGTTTTCTGAAACCCAACTCATGGGAATTTGGGGATTATCACACCCTGCCCTGGACATAGGTATCCTTACTTTGAGCTCTGCATGCAGGTTTGTTTAATGTGTTTTGGAAGCGTGCGAGAGCTAACTTGGAGAGACGAATGAATAAGTTTCTAGGAGAAATTAAATCATGAGTCTGTCTATATTTGAATTAAGATCCCTGGAATTTTATGTCTCAACTTTGGTCATTTTTTTTTTTCACTGTAAATAAAAAGCAAAAAGGTGAAGAAGAATGACACTGTAGCAAGGGATCAGAAGAATTTTTCAACAACTTAGAAATTAAGTTTAGAGCCATCCCGATACTTTTTTTTTTTTTTAATACACGGGCCTCTCACTGTTGTGGCCTCTCCCATTGCGGAGCACAGGCTCCCAACGCGCAGGCTCAGCGGCCATGGCTCACGGGCCCAGCGGCTCCGCGGCATGTGGGATCCTCCCGGACCGGGGCACGAACCCGTGTCCCCTGCATCGGCAGGCGGACCCTCAACCACTGTGCCACCAGGGAATCCCCCCATACTTTTAAGGCACATTTGTACTGTATACATTTGGAAGAAGGAAATGTTACAGAGAGAGGCTTTAGTTCACATCCAGTTAATCTCTCAGGATAATTTGTTTACTGGATTCTGCTGCCAAACCTATGAGTTGCTTTCTTCAGGGATGAGAGTTCGTCGATGAAGTGATTTATTATGTTTCTATTACACAGCATATTGATCATGCTCATGGAAAATATTAACGGTGTCCCTTCTACATCATTCATCTTCCACTCTCTCCTTCATTATTCCCATCCCCCATCAGTAGTTCTTGTATCACAGAGGGACATCTCATTAGGAATATACCAAGGTCGGTGAATGACATGGCTCTGTGTGTTGCTGCAGGATTTTTAAAAGGCATTCATTACTTAGAATTGCAAGAGGGAATTAGCATTTAAGTAAGAAAGTGTTACAGAGTCTTGAAAGTGGGTCCTTCCATAGCTTCGGTGAGAAATTAAATTCTGAGAGACAGAAATTTGTTTTTATTTTCATCTCTCTCAACTGTACCAGCTCTTCCTTCTTTAATCATCCAGTGTCCTGCTGTGTAGAAGAATCTGTGGGCCTCTCCGTGTGATACTGAGACCCTGACTTTAAAAAGTTATGAACTAATTCTGAATACGTAAGCCTGTACCAATCAATATTACAGTGAACACTCAAATAGACTGATGGAATAGAATAGATTCCAGAAATGACCCACAAATAAATGGAAGCTTAATTTTTCAGAATTCTGTGTTGTTTTGTTTTGTTGCTTTAACTGAATAGTGGGTCTTCCCACTGCTTTTGGGGGTGATGCAGCCCCAGGACAATTGGGTTCTTGAGACATCATCTCCCAGTAAACTTCCCATGTTGATCATAGTCAGGATACAATGAGGGTATATTACTGACAATGCACAAAGTGCTTCACATTCTACAACAGCACAGTGCACTCCCATGATTATATTTTTTAAAAATATTTTATCCTGACGAAATATTTTGGTCACTGTGTGATGCTGTAAGAGTGATGTCCTGCATTGTAATACCTACTATGATATCTTCAGTTACAAGCCCCAGAACAGGGGGGAAACTAGTGGAAGTGGTCATAGGAGATGCCGCCTCCCTCCATCTGCCTTCTTACTGAAGGCTGCATGGGTGTACCTCTAAGAGGAAGTGACAAGAGCATCAGGTGAGCCCACTCTTCTGCCCTGATATGAACCTTGAAGCCCAGGATTTCAGGTGGGCCCCTGATTCTCCCTATTCCTTCTCATAGGGTAGACATCCTATTTATGCTATAGGTCTTCACTCAGCAGAGACTCACTCAAACCTTTTTACTCTCAAACCTAGAAGAAACTTTTCCTTTAGTCTCAATTTACAGTAGAGGCAGTCTTGGTTCTAAGTGGCTTTGGACGGCAGTAAATCCTAGAAAGGATGCTCCTACCCTAACGGATTAGAGGTGTGCTGCTCTCCGAACCTGTAGGTCCTTCTTGGGAGAAAGATTTCTGCAAGCAGAACCCTCCCTGTGGAGTGAGGAGTGACTTTTTTTCTAGTTTACTCCACCCTTTGTTGCCTTTATTCCACTAATTTATAAGGTGTCTTCCCCTGATGCCACCTCTGCCACTCCCCTCCCCTCCTCTCTCTCGAGCCTTGTTTTGAAAAATAGATTACATTTCAAATAGATTACATCTCACATAACTTCTAAATTCAGAGAGGGAATAGTCTCCACTACAAATAACCTCAGATTAAAGATTCTCCACTATAATTTTTCGTTTAGTCCTTCAGCCACTAGATTTAAGTAAGTTGAGTAACAACTATACTCCCTCATCCTCCAACCCCAATTTTTAAAAATTATAACTGGTCACCAAATTAAAGAAAGGGCCATTGAGAGCTTAGAGTTCTGGAGTTATTCATAGGATGAATGCATTACTTTTGTTTTGGGTGTGAATTAACAATACAAATGACCTTTCAGTTGAAACTATTCCTAGACTAGGTGTAGGAGTGATTCAGTCTATGTCTTTATAATGCAACTGGTAGGAAAAAAAGAACCATACACTCATATTTGCATTATTCTAAATACAGTCAATTAACAACAAATCATCTTGTTATTTTAATACTATGTAGAAACAAATTTTAAGTCACTTTTGGTGATTCAGAATTTTTTTTTTAATTATCTATTTAATTCTTTGGTGAACAAACTTATCTTTTTTCTTTTTCATTATTTTCCTTTAAAATATTTTCTCTTTTTGCTTTTGCATTCAGATGTATTGCTATTATGACAAAATCCATGATAGAGAAATTTTTTTTCTTTAAGTCTGGATTACTGGATATAGAAAAAATACAGCAAAAAGCAAAGAACCCACATTTGGGGTTAAATTCAACTGGGTTTGAACCCTTGCTCTGCCACTTCCTTGTTCTGGAATCTGGAAAACTACTTAACTCCTCTGAGCTTCAACTTCCTAGCCTGTAGAAGGAAGATGATAATACTTACCTTGTAAGGTTGTTAGCAGGGTTAAGAAATGGAGAACTACAATGGCAAGCAATTAGTAGGAACTCACTTCTTGTTTTTGTTTTGTTTGTTAAAATTTTTTTTATTGAGGTGTAACTGATACATAACATTATATTTGTTTCAGGTGTACAGTATAATAATTCAATATTTGTATACATCTTGAAATGATCACCACAGTAAGTCTAGTTACCATCCATCCGTCAGCATACAAAGTTAACTTTTAGGATTTATTATCTTGACAACTTTCAGGTATGCTCTACAGTATTACTGACTATAGTCACCATGCTTTATATGGTGTATCCCCATGTCTTAGTTACTTTATAACTAGAAGTTTGTACCTCTTGACCCTTTTCACCTGTTTTGAACACTCCCCTACCTCACTCCCTTCTGGCAACCACCATTCTCTTCTCTATATCTATGATTTTTACTTTGTTTAGTTTGTTTTGTTTTTTTAGACTTCACATATATGTGAAATCATACAGTATTTGTCTTTTTCTGGCTGACTTATTTATCTTAGCATAATGCTCTCAGTGTCTATCCATGTTATCACAAATGGCAAGATTTCATTCTTTTCTTTATGGTTGAGTAGTCGTCTGTTGTATATATATACCACATCTTTATCCATTCATTCATTGATGGACACTTAGGTTTTTTCCATATCTTGGCTATTGTAAATATGCTGCAGTGAACAAGGGGGAACTTATATCTTTTCAAATTATTATTTTTGTTTTCTTCAGATAAATACCCGGAAGTAGAATTGCTGGATCACATGATAGTTCTCTTTTTAAGAGGAGCCTCCATACTGTTGTTGTCTATAGTAGCTGTACCAATTAACATTCCCACCAACAGTGCATGAAGACCCCCTCTTCTCCACATCCTCACCAACACTTGTTATTTCTTGTCTTTTTGATAATAGCCAATCTAACAGGTATGAGGTAATATCTCATTGTGGTTTTGATGTGCATTTTCCTGATGATTAATGATGTTGAGCATCTTTTCATGTGCCTTTTGGCCATCTGTATGTCTTCTTTGGAAAAATATCTATTCACCTCCTCTGTTCAGTGTTTCATTGGATTGTTTTTAGTTAGGTTTTTTTGTTTTTGTTTTTGTTTTGCTGTTGAGTTGTATGAGTTCTTTATATATTTTGGATATTAACCCTTTATCAGATATGATTTGCTAATATTTTCTCCCATTCGTTGGTCACCTTTTCATTTTGTTGTTGGTTTCCTTTGCTGTGCAGAAGCTTTTTGGTTTGATGCAGTCCCACTTGTTTATTTTTGCTTTTGGAGTCAGATCCAAAAATTCCTCACTGAGACCAGTGTCAGGTAGCTTACCGCATATATTTTCTTCTAGGAGTTTTATGGTTTCAGGTCTTACATTCAAGTCTTTAATCCACTTTGAATTAATTTTTGTGTATGGTGTAAGGTAGTGGTCTAGTTTCATACTTGTGTGTGTGTTGTCCAGTTTTCCCAACATCATTTATTGAAGAGACTATCTTTTCCCCGTTGTATATTCTTGGCCTCCTTTGTCATAAATTAATTGACTGTATACATGTGGGTTTATTTTTGGGTTCTCTATTTGTTCCATTAATCTATATGACTTGATATGATTCAGGTCTTCTTAAATTTATTGAGACTTGTTTTGTACCTAACATGTGATCTGTCCTGTTTTTATGCCAATGCCATACTGTTTTGATTACTGTAGTTTTGTAATATAGTTTGAAATCAGGGACCACGATGCCTCTAGCTTTGTTTTTCTTTCTCAAGTTTACTTTGGCTAATTGGGTTATTTTGTAGTTCTATATAAATTTTAAGATTGTTTGTTATATTTTTGTGAGAAATGTCATTGGAATTTTAATTGCATTGAATCTGTATATTGCTCTGGGTAATGTGGACATTTTAACAATATTAACTCTTCCAATCCATGAGTGTGGAATATCTTTCCACTTCTTTTGTGTGTGTCTTCTTCAGTTTCTTTCATTAGTAACTTATAGTTTTCAGCATACAGTTCTGTCACCTCTTTGGTTAAATTTATTCCTAGGTATTTTATTCTTTTTGATGCAGTTATAAGGGATTGTTTTCTTAATTTCTCTTTCTGATAGTTCATTGTTAGTGTCTAGAAACACAACAGATTTTTATGTGCTAATTTTGTATCTTACCACTTTACTGAATTTGTTTATTAGTTCTGGCAGGTTTTTGTGGAATCTTTAGGGTTTTCTCTATATAAAATGTGTCATCCACAAATAGTGACAGTTTTACTTCTTCCTTTCCAATTTGGATGCTTTTTATTTCTTTTTCTTGCCTAATTGCTCTGGCAAGCATTTTCAATACTATGTAGAATAAAAGTGGGGAGAAGGGGACATGCTTGTTTTGTTTCTGATCTTAGAGAAAATGCTTTAAGCTTTTCACCATTTGAGTATGATGTTAGCAGTGGGCTCGTCAAATATGGCCTTTATTATGTTGAGGTACATTCCTTCTATACTCGCTTGATTGAGAGTTTTTTATCATAAATGGATGTTGAATTCTGTCAAATGCTTTTACTGCATCTATTGAGATGATTTTTACTTGTGATTTTTCCAGTTTTGTTCTTTTTTTTTTTCCAGTTTTGTTCTTATAATTGATTCTAATTTCATACCATTGTGTTCAGAAAAGATGCTTGATATGATTCAAGTCTTAAATTTATTGAGACTTCTTTTGTGGCCTAACATGGGATCTATCCTGGAGAATGTTTCTTGTGCACTTGAGAATATGTATCCTGCTGCTTTGGGATGGAATGTTCTATATATGTCTATTAAGTCCGTCTGATCTAATGTGTCATTTAAGGCTGATGTTTCTTTTTTGGTTTTCTGTCAGGATAATCTCTCCACTGATGTAAGTGGGGTGTTAAAGTCCCCTACTATTATCGTATTACTGTCAGTTTCTCCCTTTAGGTATGTTAGTATTTCCTTTATGCATTTGGTGCTCTTATGTTGGGTGCATATTTATTTACAAATGTTATACCTTCTTATTGGATTGACCCCTTTATTGTTATGTAATACCTTTCTTTGTCTTTTATTACAGTCTTTGTTTTGAAGTCTGTTTTGTCTTATATGAGTATAGCTACAGCAACTTTCTTTTCATTGCCATTTGCATTGACTCTCTTTCTTCTTCCCTTTACTTTTAGTATATATGTGTCCTTATTTCTGAAATAAGTCTCTTATAAGCAGCATATAGATTAATCTTGTTTTTTTTAATCCATTCACCCTCTCTATGTCTTTTGATTGGAGAATTTAGTTCATTTACATTTAAAATAATTATTGATAGATCTATACTTATTGCCATTTTTAAATTGTTTTCTGGCTGATTTTGTAGTTCTTCTCTGTTCCTTTCTTCTCTTGCTCTCTTCCCTTGTGGTTTGATGACTTCCTTTAGTGTTAGGTTTAGATGCCTCTCTCAATTTTTTTGGGGGGGCGGTATCTGCTCTAGGTTTTTGCTTTGTGGTTACTGTAAGGTTCGTATGTAACATCTTATGTATACAGCAGTTTATTTTAAGTTGAAAGTAACTTAAATTAGAACTCACTCCAAAATCTTACATTTTTACTTTCCCCTCCACCATATTTTATGTTTTTGATATCACATTTTACATCTTTTAAAGTTTATGTATCCCTTAACTAATTATTATAGTTTTAGTTAATTTTACTGCTTTTGTCTTTTAGTCTTCATACTAGCTTTACAAGTCATTAATTTACTACCATTACCTTATAACTACCTTTGCTAGTGAGATTTTTACTTTGATATGCTTTCTTGTAATTAATTAGTGCCATTGCTCAAAGAAGCACCTTTAAACATTTCTTGTAAGGATTTCTTAGTAGTGATGAACTTCTTTAGTTTTTGGTTGTCTGGAAAACTCTTTATCTCTCCTTCCGTTCTGAATGATAACCTTGCCAGGTAGAGTAATATTGGTTGGAAGTTTTTTCCTTTGCACACTTTGAATATATTATGCCACTACCTTGTGGTCTGCAAAATTTCTGTGGAAAATTTGCTCATAGTTTATGTATGTAACAAGTTGTTTTCCTCTTGCTGCTTTCAAGACTTTTTCTTTATCTTAACTTTTGCCATTTTAATTATAATGCGTCTTGGTGTGAATCTCTTTGGGTTCATCTTATTTAGAGATTATTGGGCTTCCTGGACCTGGCTGCCTGTGTCCTACCTCAAGTTAGGGAAATTTTCACCATTATTTATTCAAATATTTTTTCTGCCCATTTCTCTCTCTTTTCTCCTTCTGGGACCCCTATGGTGTGAATGTTATTCTGCTTGATGTTGTTGGATATGTCCCTTAAGCTGTCTTCTTTTTTTTTAATTCTTTTTTTCTATTTACTTCCCTTTTTGGTTGAGTTCCATTGCCCTGTCTTCCAGATTACTGGTCCATTCTTCTGCTTCATCTAGTGTGCTGTTGAATCCCCTAGTATATTTTTCAGTTTAGTTATCATGTTCTTCATCTTTGTGACTTCTTTTTGGTACTTTCTTATATTTTCTGTCTCTTTGTCGAAGTTCTCACTGTGCTCATTAATTTTTCTCCTTAGTTCAGTGAGCATATTTATGATCATTACTTTAAATTTTTTATCATTACTTTAAATTTTTTATCTCTGTTTCATTAAGATCTTTCTCTGAGGTTTTACCTTGTTCTTTTGTTTGGAACATATTTCTCTGTTTTCTCATTTTGCTTGACTCTGTTTCTCTGTATTAGGCAAGATAGCTTCTTCTCTCAGTCTTGAAGGAGTGGCCTTGTGTAGGTGGTGAACCTTATCACTCAACCTTGCCCTAGCTCTTGGTTGTCTCTTGAACCTTTCTGATTGTCTAAGCTGCCTGATTTATTCTTGATATGTCCCTGTTGTTGAGGGTATGCCAGGACCTGTCAGTGTTCCAAGGGGAGGGATCTCATTTAGCACCTAGTTTCAGGCTGATTAGAAGCAGCAGCTTTTAAAGTATGTAAATAAGTACAGCTCCATGGGACTGAAATCATAAACCCTGCTGATCTCCAGATCATCCCTGGGTGACAGTTGCAAAAATAAAGCTCCAGATGAGTATATAAACTCTTTTCTGGTAGGTATCAGTGAGCTGGAGTGAGACCAGGGGAATACTCAAGGATAGTGCCTCCCTGCTTATGTTACCTGGGAGTGCCTCTGTAGCCTCTAGACGTATGGCAAACCTGAAGCTTGTCCCTTATGCGGATCCAGGACAAGTAAATAGGCCTTTTTAGCAGGAAGACTGGGGATGTGTTTTAGTCTGCTGTCTGTGTGGTGCCCTGAGAGTGGTAGCCTGCCAAGAACTGTCTTTCTGATTGTTACAATCACATGTAGCCCAGGCATACAAGCCTCCTCGACCACCAGGGCCAGGTGATCTAGAGGTGTCCCCTGTGTTGACTGTGCATGCCTGCTGGCTTTAACAAGGCAACTAAAGAGAAAAGGGGGCAGAGCATGCTCTCTGACTTAAGTAATGCAGCAGGAGAGTGCCTTGTCTGACTATACACTTGGCTTTAGTAAAGGAGCCAGAGAATGCCATGACTGCTCGTGCTTGCTAGCCACAGCCTGGGAGCAGGGGAGTATGGCAACTGCCTGCCCTTGTTGGCTTCAGCAAGACAGCAGGATGGTGTTACAACTTCTCGCCCCCACAGGCCTTAGCAAGGCAGCGGGAGGGTGTCATGTCCTCACACACCCACTGTGCTAGCACGGTAGAGTGAGAGTGCAAAAATGGTATTTGCCAGTGCCTCCATCTCTGGAGAAAGTCCCAGCTGTCCCCCCTGCCCCTCCAGCAGATGCTGGAGTAGCAAATGAATCTCCTTCACATATAGTCCAGGCATTTTGCAAATTGCTGCTTTGGTGCGGGGTCCTGGGGCAAATGAGACTGCCTGTGAGCCCTTGAAAAGGAGAATCTCAATGGCCCTTTAGGTCCATTGGACATAAGCCCTGTTGGTTTTCTAAGCCAGATGTTTTGAGGGCTCATCTCTCTGGTGTAAGTCCCAAGGCTTGAGGTACCTGATAAGGGGCACAAACCCTTCATTCCTCTGAGAGAAGCTCCAGGCTTGTGAGATCCCTTCCTGTTGTGAGTCACCACACCAGGGATGGAGTTTTGGGTAGGACCAAATTTCTCCCTGTCTTACCTGACTACCTATGGTCCTTTTTTTTTTTTTTTAATTTATTTTCTTATTTATTTATTTATTTATTTATTTATTTATTTATTTATTTATTTATTTATTTATTTATTTATTTATTTATTTATTTATTTATTTATTTATTTATTTATTTATTTATTTTTGCGGTACGCGGGCCTCTCACTGTCGTGGCCTCTCCCGTTGCGGAGCACAGGCTCCGGACGCGCAGGCTCAGCGGCCATGGCTCTCGGGCCCAGTTGCTCCGCGGCATGTGGGATCTTCCCGGACCGGGGCACGAACCCGTGTCCCCCGCATTGGCAAGCGGACTCTCAACCACTGCGCCACCAGGGAAGCCCCCTATGGTCCTTTTATCTTTTGTTGTGGAGGAGCAGTTCAGCTAGTTTTCAGTTCTTTTTCAGAGGGAATTATTCCATATGTAACTGTAGATTTGGTCCATCTAAGGGAAGAGGTGAGTTCAGGATCTTTCTACACTGCCATCTTGGTCTGCCAGGAACTCAGTTTTTAAGTGTTAGTTCCTTCCTCCTTTTGTGTCAGCACATTGAGATTCAGCTTAATTTAGCTGTTGTAGAGATGGATCATTAAAAGTGAAGCAAATTTGTAACTAATCCACATTTGTCATTCATGGATGAGGGAAATCAGAGGAGTGAAGTATCTTATTCAAGAAGGCAAAATTATTGGCAGAGGAGATACTAGAACAGTATCATGAACAGTAAAGCTTGTCTGTTGATCCAATAAGCCTTACCCTTGAATGCTATAAAACATAGCATCCACCTAAACAAATCTCCCAATCTAATCACCAAAGGAATATGAGCGAAATATGATCTCTGTCTGCTTGGACATCATATTTGTTATAACATAATTTGTTAATTAAGATGAAGTTAAGGACTTCACTGGTGGCACAGTGGTTAAGAATCTGCCTGCCAATGCAGGGGACACAGGTTCGAGCCCTGGTCCGGGAAGATCCCACATGCCACGGAGCAACTAAACCCGTGTGCCACAACTACTGAGCCTGCGCTCTAGAGCCCTCGAGCTGCAACTGTTGAGCCCACGTGCCACAACTACTGAAGCCTGCACGCCTAGAGCCTGTGCTCCACAACAAGAGAAGCCACTGCAATGGGAAGCCCGTGCACTGCAACGACGAGTAGCCCCCACTTGCCACAACTAGAGAAAGCCCACACGCAGCAACGAAGACCCAACACAGCCAAAAATAAATAAATAAAAATTGAAAAAGAAGGGGCTTCCCTAGTGGCGCAGTGGTTGAGAGTCCGCCTGCCAATGCAGGGGACACGGGTTCGTGCCCTGGTCCGGGAGGATCCCACATGCCGCGGAGCGGCTGGGCCTGTGAGCCATGGCCGCTGAGCCTGCGCGTCCGGAGCCTGTGCTCTGCAACGGGAGAGGCCACAACAGTGAGAAGCCCGCCTACCGCCAAAAAAAAAAAAAAAAATTGAGAAAGAAAAGACAAAGTTATACTACTAATTAAGATGAAGTTATACTACGAATAACTTTATGTCCGTGGTTATCATGAACCCCGTTCATTAAAATCTCTCCTGAAATTTAGCAGTACTCAGAATTTGGATGTCTTTTTGGTATAGCATGAGATGGCACCCAGGTATAAGGTTAATATTCAAGGAATGGCTTATTCAAAGTATGTGTGCCTTTAAAATTGGACAAATCTTGGCAGATTTTATCTCCATAGGCAGTTGTACTGATTTATACTCACTAGCCATATATGAGAGTGCCAGTTTCTCCTACTCCTAACTGCTATAGTATGTCAGCAAACTTTGATATTTGCTAATCTTGTAGATGAAAAATGTTCATCTTTTTAAGAATTCAGTGATCCATTTTGACTGTCTTTCTTGTTCCTCAGTCCCTCTGTCATCCCTGCCATGTTCCTTTCTTGTCTCTTTCTGTTCATCATCTGGTGGCTTCGGTTGAGATTTTAGATTACTTGAAGTCTTTTATGCATGGAAAAGGAGATCTAGAAAGGATCCAAAGTTAAGACATTTGCAGGAAGCTGAATTCAAAGAGGATGAAAAAAGCAACAAATTATTCCCAAGAATTAGTCAATAGCAAAATATTGATTTAACACACGGTTGACCTAAAATTCCTTGGTTTTTGGAGTGGGATTTTATGAGATGAGGCCTCAGGGATATTGAAGAATTGATAAGGCCTTATGGTGAACTTGTCCTATTGTGACCAGTGAATGTGTCTTTGGTCTCAAATGGCCTAAAATTCAAACAGGTGTGCAGTAACAGGTCTAGTATACCCACTGCAATCTAGGGAAGTTGTAAATGGGCAAGTCAACCTCACTTCTGGGTTTGGAGGGAAGCTGAAGATACCTTGGCCTCCTATAAGCTTCTTCAAGACCAATATCTAGTCTTCCAGTTATATGTAATCCCTCATGGTACCACAGAAGGCCAAGCTCATAATAAGCATTTGTTCCTCGTTAGTTTAAAACATGATGTAAACTAAATGACTTTGGGTTCAGGGCCAAAACCCTGAGTTCCTTTTTGTGTCTTTAGGCTACGCTCCTGTTCTGACTTTGGCTGGAAAGCCCCTGCCGGGCAGCACTGAGTTGACCTTTCTCTGCCCTCCAAGTGCCTTTGTCTTCCCTTCCTGTGCACTTTGCAAGAACTGTCCACGCTTATTGAAAACAGCAGGGTCAAAGTGATTGACTCTTTTCAGTATTTTTCTAGCAGGAACATTCATTCATTGTTTTAACTTTTTTTCAGGCAACATAGCATAGTGATAAAGAGCATGGGCTCTGAAGCCAGACAGCCTGGGTTTAAATCATGACTCTCGTGACTCTGCCACCCAACCTGTCACTTACACTGTGCCTCAGTTTTCTCATCTGTAAATGAGGATAATTAAATATACATACATATGTGTGTGTGTAGCTTAACAAAGTGCCTACCTTATAAGTGATCTTGTATGCTTATTGTTACTAATAATATTATTTTTACCTCAGACACTGTAAGGATAAGTAGAAAAAATGCTTGCTATATACAACTCCTGCAAAACATTTTATACAAATAACTTCACTCACAATAACTCCATGGATGTTATCATCCTCTTTTTATATAAGGAAACTGAGGCACAGAGAGGTTAAATGAATTGTTCAAGGAATATACCTAAGTCTGAAAATGGCCCAGCTGGGATTTGAAGTCAGACTCTAGAGCCTGCAGTTGTAAACACTGCTGTGCATGAAACTCCTCTTCACAGAGCACACAATCTAGTGACTCTAGCATGCTGGCAGTAGTAATAACAACAGTCCCAGCAATAGCAGTAGAAGTATTGATACCAGCCTAGTGGTAAGAGGGTGTATTACCCTCTGCTTCACATACCTTATGAGGGAAGTACTATTAGAATCCCTGCCGATGAGGAAATAGAGGAACACAGCTACCATGGTGGCTACATATATCTGAGTCATAGTTTGAGCCTAAACCTGTCTGATTCTAGTGTCCTGGGCCTTAATACCACCCTGAATGTCTCCAGTTCAGATTCCATGTCCTGGGCCAGGTGGCCTGAGTATGTCAGGCAGGATATCAGTGTGGGTTCAGTGGACTTGGAAGCTTTCCTTTTTCCTTCCACCTTTAGCTCTCTCTTACCTGATCCTTCCTGGGAAGCCTTCTTTTTTTCTTTTTTCTTTTTTGAAGTCCCAAAGAAGGTTAAAATACAAATTCTCTTGTGACACACCAACAGGAGCTGTAATCAAGTCGTTTTTTTGGTTTGGTTTGGTTTGGTTTTCATTGAATGTCAGTTTAAGATCCTCAATGAATTTAAGAGGTTTCCTTAAACTTGAATCAAATATTGATTAAGCCAAGACCACAGTTTTGGATCTGTTGGAGTTTATAGGTAAGAAGCTAGTACTAAGAAATCTAGTGTTCTCTAGAAGATGATGAGGGCACTGGGCCTCTGTAGAAGTGAAGAGGCAGTGCAGATCATCTGTATCACAGCTCTGTCTAATACTATCTCTGGGACAAGTAAGCTGACCTAGATGGGATGAAAATGTGAGATACATACCCTGAAGTCCCTGGGAGTCTAGACAGGACAGCTCTCACTCACACAGGGCAGAAGGGATCCAACAGGGAGCAGAGTTCTTGGACATAACACCTCTTATGCCAGGAACATGGTACATAGGGGGAGGTACCACTTCTTCTGAATAAAAAGAAATATTCCTCTTTTTGATCACATGGAAATGTGGATTTCCCCTCTTCACTACCTGATTAATGAAGACATCTGAGAATTGAATTTTTTAATGTTTTTAATATTTTTATATTTTGGCAATGTTCCTTCTCAGTAATTCCCCAATAATTTTGAAATAGTAATATATTTTCATTTCCCCTTTATTTCATATATTTGAATTTTAAAGCCATGTATATAAATACACAATTTTGCATTATCTTCAGTATTTTATATGTATATATAAATATATGTATATATTCATACAAACACACACATATACTTACATTTGTTTTCTCTTAAAACTTTTGTAAAGGGGAAAAAGATATTATCCACTGCATCCACTATTCAAGATTGGACTTTTCAGGAATTTTTATTTTTCATTTTTGCGATAAATTCATTATACCAAGCTATTTTATAGGTGATCAATGTCTCCTTTATATAATGGAGTGATGTATCCTCATAGAACCTGAGCTTAAATTGCCACACTGCAGTTGTGACAAGCATTAATATTTGGTTTATCAAGAGGCATGCAAAACTAGCCCAGATAGGAATATTTGTGACTAGTCCATAAAAATAAAAATAAAGCCAACATTTACATTTTGTTTGAAGAAAGTTGTGAGGGAGAGCCTTTCTACCAGCTTTGTTTTAACATAGATGCATTGATATAGATGTTTCTGTCAAAATTAAGTCATTGGTAACTCCATTTGAAGAGCTATTTCATTTTCTTTCTGAGGAATGAATACAGGCCTTTTGGGGTGAGGCCCTTTTGACTGGCAGGCTGCCATGTAGGATTTGGCTGTGAAGTACGTGGGCTTTTTTTTTTTTTTTTTCCGTGGGCTTTTTGAAAAGGAGTATTAGTATATCTCTTTTGGCCATGGTTTTAAAACATAAGACTTCATAAATACTGTGAAATGTCATCGTGTTTTTTGCATCATAGTAAAAGGCAGTGCACTTTACAAGGAACATGACACTAGATTGTAAGATCGTTGAGGGGAAGGACACGGTCTTATTTATCTCTTTGCTCCCTAATATCAGAAACATACCCCACATATAGTTGTTGCTCAATAAATACTTATTGAAGTGAATTCAGTTTAAAATGGTGAGTATCCAGTTTTAAGAAGATAATTGCCATGTGAATTTTTACTTAAAATATCCTTTCAAATTTGGCTTAAGGGACAGACATCTTATTGAATAACTTTGGGACACCTTAGGACGGGGAAAATAAGGGAGGATTGTATTTCTCTTCCGTTGACCAACATTCATTTCTCATTTCAGTAGGTACTAATTAAGTGAGAACATTTCTTTTTCTTAACCCTTCTCTCCCCTTTGATTAACTAATTGATATACCAAATATTTATTAGGCATATGCTTTATATCAAGGATTGGGCTAGGCTATGGGACTGCAAAGGTAAATAAAATGTAATACTTGCTTGCAAAAGGAGGCAGGTCAATAAATTAAATTAATGGTTGCAAGTTGCCTTGATAAGAAGCATTTATCTACATGGTACTAACCTCTGTTCTATCACATTTTCTTTCCCATCTTCTCTATTCTTTCTCCCTTTGAGAAGTAGAATTCTTGTAGGTTTTGTGGGGGTAGAGGAGAAATCCAGATCTACCATGCTGTGACGATCAAACATTGTCTGGCTAGTCAGCTGTGTTCCCCTGTGGCAAATGCATTGAGAGTTTATTTAATGAGATGTGAAGTCTATCTGCAAGTGATCTGAAGTTCATTGGTCGATCACATGGCTGTAACTAAGTGTAATACAAAATAGATAATGGTAAATGGGATAATCAGGGATAGATAATCTCTTCATGTGTTTAGGGGCCAGAGAGAACACTTGTGTGTGTGGAGGCAGGGGTGGGAAGGGAGGATTGGAGGAAGAAAAGTGAAGACTTCATGGAGAAAATGGTCAGGTTTGGGCTGGGTAATAAAATGGGTACCCTAGGGCTATCACGCCACATAGGAATATGGGTACTGCATATTTCCATATTAGGTGCTCAATGAATATTTATCTCACATATATGAATCTTACGTTGTTGCTTTTTTTTGTTTTTTTGTGGTATGTGGGCCTCTCACTGTTGTGGCCTCTCCTGTTGCAGAGCACAGGATCCAGACGTGCAGGTTCAGCGGCCATGGCTCACGGGCCCAGCCGCTCCGCGGCATGTGGGATCCTCCCGGACCAGGGCACGAACCCGTGTCCCCTGCATCGGCAGGTGGACTCTCAACCACTGCGCCACCAGGGAAGCCCTGTTGTTGCACTTTTTTTCCTTAAATCTCCTATTGTTTTCTAACTTTTAATGTAGTTGTCAATATAAGTGTATTTTCAGCTCTGTGAGGACAGAGTTCACATTCTGTACTTTTTGTTCTTTATAGCACGGAGCTTTCAAACTGTTTGAAAGGCACTGAAGGATTTAGTTGGAGTATTTTCACCAGAGGAGTTAGGTTTTAGATCTATCTGGAAACTGCTGATTGTTTTCCTGTTTTGTTTGTAAGGATGTCATTTTGGAATCCATTTACCTTTTCTTCTTTTATCTCAAAACTTTTTATCACCTTCACTCAGTAGTGGTTCTGTACAGTTTTGGCTGTGCATACATTCAAGGCTCTCACTTGAAAGTAAAATATGTGTTTTATCCACGACCTAAATAATGGATGACAAAACAAACAGTTGATACGTTTTTACAGCTATTCTACCTCTGCACTCAGTCTGACCATAATAAACCTAAAATTTATTGCTATTACCTATTAGCAGTATTTTAGATTTTTCTCTTCCTTGCCTCCACTTAACATGAATTATTAGCTGCAAACTAGTATAATTATTGCTTTTTTAAATTTGAAACTTAGACATATTTTCTTGGTCAATCCAAGTTTATGAAACAATTCCAAGTTGACTGCCAAGGGTATGCAAAGCACTATACTAGAAGCTTGTAGATGCTGTGGAGGTGAGGAGGGGAGAGTCCCTGCCTTCTAGGAGCTCATTACCCAGCATGGAGGACATGTCTATAAATCATTCCATTATCAGCTAGACTGTGTAGAATGCCACAACTAAAGAACAACACGACTTTGTAGGAATTGAGGGGGAGAGAAGAATAATCTACAGAGAGGTTATCCAAGATCATGTTTCTTTGGTTAATGAAGTGCCATAATGCCTAAAATCCCAACTGTGCACAGTGCCAGGTACATACTATAGTGCCTCCTCAGGCTATGTTGAAAGGTAGTACGCATGGGTGGTAAAAAAATCTAAAACTCTGTAAAAGGGTATACAGTGGAAAGTAAGTCTGTCTCTTAACATATTCCATCATCTTTCCTCACTAGAGACACCCGCTTTCCATAATTTCCTGTTTCTGATTAATTGTTAAAGCTTTATTTCTGGAAGATCCTTTTAAAAATGTCATTGAATTCAATCCAACATAATAAACATTCTGCAAATGCGCCAGGTGCTGTATTAGGTACTGCCAATACAAGGCTGGGATTCTGATTCCCGAGAGTTCACAGTATGATACAATAAAGATATGCCTTGAAATATAACATGTTCAATGATTTGATAAAATTTATGGGATAAGTGTTCTGATAACTCAGAGGAAGAAATGAATGACTCATTGCCCTAGAGTGGGGCTGGTACAGTTTTAAAGAGGTCATGATCTTTCATCTGGGACTTGGAGATGAGCATTTCACTAGACTGAGGTAGAAAGAACAACATGTTCAAAGAAATAGAAGACAAAATACATGTTGAGTATATCAGTAAGGCTAGAGTGTAGGATGTGTGCAGTGGTAAACATCTGGAGGTTGTGGCCAAATTGTTGGGGACATTGAATTTCTCATCTCATGAAGTGTGGATGTCATCCTGTATGAGGGTGAAAGGAAGTGGTTGAAGGTGTGTGAGAATGGTAGGGACACAAGGCATATCTGTCTTTTGGAAGGATAATTTTGGTGGTCCTCTGAAGGCTGTAATGGGTAGGGGAGAATGTGTAAGTTTGGGGATCAGTTAGGATTATAACTCTGGCTCCTACCTGGACAGGATGACTTGAGATGGTGTCAGTGGAAATGAAGAGAAAAAAGATCTGAGAGATATCACAGAAGGAGAAATGGCAGGCTCTGATGATAATAGGAACGTATTGGCCATGTTCCTATCTCAGGATTTGTACTCTTGCTAAGGGACACTCATGGATGAATTAGACACAGTTTTGTCTAACAGTCTAGTGAGAAGCAGAGCATTTTCAGGATTCAGAGCAAGAAATGAGAAGGGAGTCCCTAGAAACCATCAACATTTAAATGGCGGGTAAATAAAGTCATCAGTGATAGAAGCAAATTGATTGATTATAAAGCAGAATGAGACAGTCTAGAATAGCACAGTGGTGAGAGTTTGAGCAAGGAGAAGGTGTTCCATAGTGTCTGACTACTGATACTGAGAAGTCAGGTAGAGTGAAGACTGTGAGAGAGCTTAGGCAGTTAGAAAGTCAGTGTTGGCTTCTGAGGGAGAATATGACTTATTTGGCAAGGAAAGAAAGGTCAAGGCAGAGGGCCTTGACGGGAGAGGAGATGAATTATGAACCGCTGGCTATGAAGTGGGCATCATGAAAAGACGTAGGACTGGGCATACCATCTCTCCTCGTGCCATCTACTCAGTGAATTTTGCCCAGGGTGTTTGGTAAATGTGAAACTAAATGTGGGAGCTGGAGGAGACAGAGTTGATTGTCTATGGTGTGAAGGATGGCAGTTGTAAAAGATGGCAACCAAGGCAGGGAGAGGGTGAAGGTTCTGCAGAGCCGCCATGGGGCATCCGTTCTTGGCAGTGAGTCTGGGATGTGTTTGTCCACTGCCTTCACTGGCAAGCTCTTTTGTTGTTTCTGTTGAGTATCTAATTTTACATATAAACTCAAACGAGATCATTTTCTCTGGGCTTTTTTTCTTTTTGCCCGGAAAAGTTTCTCATTCTTTTGCTTGTAAAACTTGATAGTCGCTTTTCATCACAGATGGGACCAACTCTGTCTGCATTTTTCTGACCTGCATCGATGTGAATGCAGGAGGGTTCTTGGAAAAAAGCAGTGCGGTGCCAGATATTATAGAAGGTCCCTGTGTGTAGCTTGAGATGTACAGATTAATGGCCACAGTCCTGACGTGGTGTTCTGGAAACAGCGTCAATCTACACAAGGGGGAAGCTGAGGAGTTTGTTAGGTCACCAGAGCCTGGAGCTTGAAGCACAGCTTTAGTGTACGGCATGCTTCTGTTGTTTATAACTTTCTGTAATGTGTGATAACAAAGAGCAGTGTGTGGTAACAAAGAACACTCTGTTACCACAAGTTATTTTAACCACCAGCCTTCGGCTGCTCATCCTTTCTTCCCCTTCTTCCTCACAGCTCTGTTTCTGGCTCCTTGTCTCTGTCACCCACTTCCACCTCCTCCCCAGCTGCTCCTCCTTGTCTCCTTGTGTGAAGTCCTTCCTCATGGCTGTTTCTCCTCCACCACAGCAAACCTGCTGGAGGCTTTTGGCTTCATAACATTAGCGTATGCCATGATTTTCCCCTCCCCTTGCACTAATTTCTCGCAAGGGTTCTTCAAATTTAGAGAACCACAAGATGAAGGATATTTTATGGGTCTTTTCAGTTTAACGGAAGTCTGGGAATTGTGTATGTGTGTGTGTGAGAGAGAGAGAGAGTTCCTTTCCACCCAGAAGCTGCCCTGGCCAAGCCCTGAGACGAAAGAAAGACAGAGAGAAAGAAAGAAAGAGAGAAAGAGAGAACGAGAGAGAGAGAAAGAGAGAGAGAGAGAGAGAGAGAGAGAGAGAGAGATCAGAGGTTTTGAGGGCTTCATGGTCGTTTTCTCTCTTCCCAGAGGACTCCATGTCTTTTTAATGCTACTAAGCTAAAAATATAGAATAAGCTTTATTAAATGGACCTGGCGAAGTCAATGTGTTTTGTTCTTAAAAACCTGGCCTCAGACTCCGAATGGTATCCAAACCCTGGAACAACATGTGCCCCTGTGAAGAGAGGTGGGCAATCAGATGTGACCATGGTATAAATGGTGATGAACCCAGAATGGTCAAACAGAGGCAGTTTCTTTCTCTAGAGATAATTTCTACATGTACTGCCTTTTTCTGGCATGAAATAGCAAGTGAAATCAGAATTGTTGGTGTAAGCAAATGATACATGGCGTAAGCTTTACTGATCATCTTGCATGAATTTAAAGGTAGAGAGTGATTTTTTATATTTTCCTTGTGCTTTCTGTGGTGGATTTTTTTTTTTTTTGGCTTAGTTTATTGAACACACCCGAAATGTTTTTCTCGAGCCCCTTTACTCTTAAATCTTGTTGTTCATGTTTTCAGTAGTATAAATCATACCTGGAAAGAATATAAAAAGCAATTCAAAGATTTCAATTTAAAAATCCCTGTGTATTGACTTTTTGACCTTTGAAAAGTCAATTAACACCTCCATTTCTTAGTTTCCTTATCTGTGGAATGGGGGAGTTGAACAACATAAACTCTAAAGTCTTATCCATTTCAAACATTCACTAATAATAGGACAAACTCAGGGCTGGATATACTGGATTTCACCTAGTATTTCAATTCCACGTGTCTGGTTGCAGCTACCTAGAGGGCTATGTAAGGATTATAGACTGCCAGGCTTAGTTGGAAAGAGGAAGGTATTGGTTAGTGATGTCTGCCTTGAATGTAGTATTTAGGAGTGGTGGTATGTGTTTTGAGTTTTTACCATATTTTTCTCTAACCCTACTAAGAGGGACCACAGGGCAATTATGTTTTCATATTACACACACATACACAAATACACATCTCACTTGAGCCAAATCATTGATGAGACCACAGGCATGGGTTCTATTACTTTTTCTGATGATTTAGCTTCAATTAAGTCAAATTTATGCTCCCTGATTCATGTCTTAAAACCAAGAGGAATAGAGAAAAGGGTGTGTAAGTGACTTATTTTAAATACATCACTGCTTCAGACCCAGATGTTCTAAAAACTTGTTCACTTGCAGAGGATAATTTGCTAAATTATAGCCAGTTACCACCTAATGTAGTATATCATTGAGCCCTAAAATGTTACTCTTTTTTAGTAGCCATAGGCTAGGAACAAAATGGTGTAGAGAAATATGTATGGAGAATTATGTAAACTAAATCTTAAGTCAGTTTCAAAAGTGGAATTTTTATCATTATAATTAGTTATAATTTTATAACTAATATTTTTTATAACTGCTCTAGGAAGTTTGACAAAATTATGCTTTCAAAATACCCAAGTGAAGAGTGGAAGAGCTACAAAACAGTATTTTTAGAATGCTAGATAAAGATGGGTGATGTTCATCAGATTTCAAGGTTCATCTTGACCTGCTGCCTCTCGGGACACTGATCAAAGTTTCGTGAATCCTTCTGATGCGGAGTTATTCATTAGGGTTCTCAGTACATAATTATGGACTGTCAGAAGATTTCAGTTTTGTGTAATAAATGAGTAGCATGCCTGCAGCTTGCTGAGGTGCTAGCTTAATAACCTCATAAGATAGGTTGTTTTTCTTATCCCTCAAGACCTGAGAAAACTGGCTTGTATCTTGCCTACCCCATCTCAAATGAAGATGAAAAGTTGAAGACTTAGATTTCTTTAAAAGTTTCTTTCCTTTTTTTTTTTTTTTAACATCTTTACTGGAATATAATTGCTTTACAATGTTGTGTTAGTTTCTCCTGTATAAGAAAGTGAATCAGCTATATGTATACATATATCCCCATATCCCCTCCCTCTTGCATCTCCCTCCTACCTTCCCTATCCCACCCCTCTAAGTGGTCACAAAGCACCTAGCTGATCTCCCTGTGTGATGCAGCTGCTTCCCACTAGCTATCTATTTTACATTTGGTAGTGTATATATGTCAGTGCTACCATCTCACTTCATCCCAGCTTACCCTTCCCCCTCCCCGTGTCCTCAAGTCCAGTCTCTATGTCTGCGTCTTTATTCCTGTCCCGCCCCTAGGTTCATCAGAACCTTTTTTTTTTTTTTACGTTCCATATATATGTGTCAGCATACAGTATTTGTTTTTCTCTTTCTGACTTACTTCACTCTGTGTGGCAGACTCTAGGTCCATCCACCTCACTAAAAATAACTCAATTTTGTTTCTTTTTATGGCTGAGTAATATTCCGTTGTATATATGTGCCACATCTTCTTTATCCATTCATCTGTCGATGAACACTTAGGTTGCTTCTATGTTCTGGCTATTGTAAATAGAGCTGCAGTGAACATTGTGGTACATGACTCTTCTTGAATTACGGTTTTCTCAGGGTATACACCCAGTAGTGGGATTGCTGGGTCGTATGGTAGTTGTATTTTTAGTTTTTTAAGGAACCTCCATACAGTTCTCCATAGTGGCTGTATCAATTTACAGTGCAAGAGGGTTCCCTTTCCTCCACACCCTTTCCAGCATTTATTATTTGTAGATTTTTTGATGATGGCCATTCTGACCGGTGTGAGGTGATACCTCATTGTAGTTTTGATTTGCATTTCTCTAATAATTAGTGATGTTGAGCATCCTTTCATGTGTTTGTTGGCAATCTGTATATCTTCTTTGGAAGAATGTCTATTTAGATCTTCTGCCCAGTTTTGGATTGGGTTGTTTGTTTTTTGATATTGAGCTGCTGTTATATTTTGGAGATTAATCCTTTGTCAGTTGTTTCATTTGCAAATATTTTCTCCCATTCTGAGGGTTGTCTTTTTGTCTTGTTTAAGGTTTCCTTTGCTGTGGAAAAGCTTTTAAGTTTCATTAGGTCCCATTTGTTTATTTTTGTTTTTATTTCCATTTCTCTAGGAGGTGTGTCAGAAAGGATCTTGCTGTGCTTTATGTCAAAGAGTGTTCTTCCTATGTTTTCCTCTAAGAGTTTGATACTGTCTGGCCTTACATTTAGGTCTTTAATCCATTTTGAGTTTATTTTTGTGTATGGTGTTAGGGAGTGTTCTAATTTCATTCTATTACATGTAGCTGTCCAGTTTTCCCAGCACCACTTATCGAAGAGGCTGTCTTTTCTCCATTGTATATTCTTGCCTCCTTTATCAAAGATAAGGTGACCATAGGTGCGTGGGTTTCTCTCTGGGCTTTCTGTCCTGTTCCATTGATCTATATTTCTGTTTCTGTGCCAGTACCATACTGTCTTCATTACTCTAGCTTTGTAGTAGTACAGTCTGAAGTCAGGGAGCCTGATTCCTCCAACTCCGTTTTTCTTTCTCAAGATTGCTTTGACTCTTTGGGGTCTTTTGTGTTTCCACACAAATTGTGAAATTTTTTGTTCTAGTTCTGTGAAAAATGCCAGTGGTAGTTCGATAGGGATTGCATTGAATCTGTAGATTGCTTTGGGACGTATAGTCATTTTCACAGTGTTGATTCTTCCAATCTAAGAATGTGGTATATCTCTCCATCTGTTTGTATCATCTTTAATTCCTTTCATCAATGTCTTATATTTTTCTGCATACAGGTCTTTTGTCTCCTTAAGTAGGTTTATTCCTCGGTATTTTATTCTTTGTTTTGCAGTGGTAAATGGGAGTGTTTCCTTAATTTCTCTTTCAGATTTTTCATTGTTAGTATATAGGAATGCAAGAGATTTCTGTGCATTACTTTTGTATCCTGCTACTTTACCAAATTCATTGATTAGCTCTAGTAGTTTTCTGGTGGCATCTTTAGGATTCTCTATGTATAGTATCATGTCATCTGCAAACAGTGACAGCTTTACTTCTTCTTTTCTGATTTGGATTCCTTTTATTTCTTTTTCTACTCTGAGTGCTATGGCTAAAACTTCCACAACTATGTTGAATACTAGTGGTGAGAGTGGGCAACCTTGTCTTGTTCCTGATTTTAGGGGAAAT
This sequence comes from Lipotes vexillifer, assembly GCF_000442215.2. Taxonomy (NCBI): domain Eukaryota; kingdom Metazoa; phylum Chordata; class Mammalia; order Artiodactyla; family Lipotidae; genus Lipotes; species Lipotes vexillifer. Next base: position 75,272 of record NW_006794836.1, on the reverse strand, counting down.
GGTTTCAGTTTCTCACCAATGAGAACGATGTTGGCTGTGGGTTTGTCATATATGGCCTTTATTATGTTGAGGTAATTCCCTCTATGCCTACTTTCTGGAGAGTTTTTATCATAAATAACATGTTGAATTTTGTCAAAAGCTTTTTCTGCATCTGTTGAGATTATCGTATGGTTTTTCTCCTTCAGTTTGTTAATATGGTGTATCACATTTATTGATTTGCATATATTGAAGAATCCTTGCATTCTTGGGATAAACCCTACTTGATCATGGTGTATGATCCTTTTCATGTGCTGTTGGTTTCTGTTTGATAGTATTTTGTTGAGGTTTTTCCATCTATGTTCATCAGTGATATTGGCCTGTAGTTTTCTTTTTTTGTGACTTCTTTGTCTGGTTTTGGTATCAGGGTGACGGTGGCCTTGTAGAATGAGTTTGGGAGTGTTCCTCCTTCTGCTATAGTTTGGAAGAGTTTGAGAAGGATAGGTGTTAGCTCTTCTCTAAATGTTTGATAGAATTCGCCTGTGAAGCCATCTGGTCCTGGGCTTTTGTTTGTTGGAAGATTTTTAATCACAGTTTCAATTTCATTGTTTGTGATTGGCCTGTTTATATTTTCTATTTCTTCCTGTTTCAGTCTCGGAAGATTGTGCTTTTCTAAGCATTTGTCCATTTCTTCCCGGTTGTCCATTTTATTGGCATATGGTTGCTTGTAATAATCTCTCATGAGCCTTTGTATTTCTGCAGTGTCAGTTGTTGCTTCTCCTTTTTCATTTCTAATTCTGTTGATTTGAGTCTTCTCCCTTTTTTACTTGATGAGTCTGGCTAATGGTTTATCTATTTTGTTTATCTTCTCAAAGAACCAGCTTTTAGTTTTATTGACCTTTGCTATCATATTCTTCATTTCTTTTTCATTTATTTCTGATCTGATCTTCATGATTTCTTTCTTTCTGCTAACTTTGGGTTTTTCTTTTTGTTCTTCTTTCTCTAATTGCTTTTGGTGTAAGGTTAAGTTGTTCATTTGAGATTTTTCTTGTTTCTTGATGTAGGATTATATTGCTGTAAACTTTCCTCTTAGAACTGCTTTTGCTGCATCCCATAGGTTTTGGGTTGTCATGTTTTCATTGTCATTTGTTTCTAGGTATTTTTAAATTTACTCTTTGATTTCTTCAGTGATCTCTTGGTTATTTAGTAGCGCATTGTTTAGCCTCCATGTGTTTGTATTTTTTACAGGTTTTTTCCTGTAATTGATATCTAGTCTCATAGCATTTTGGTCGGAAAAGACACTTGATAGGATTTCAGTTTTCTAAATTTAGCAAGGCTTGATTTTGACCCAATATATGGTCTATCTGGGAGAATATTCTGTGACCACTTGAGAAGAAAGTGTATTCTGTTGTTTTAGGATGGAATGTCCTATTAATATCAGTTAAGTCTGTCTTGTCTCATGTGTTGTTTAAAGCTTGTGTGTTCTTATTTATTTTCATCTTGGGTGATCTGTCCACTGGTGAAAGTTGGGTGTTAAAGTCCCCTACTGTTATTGTGTTACTGTCAATTTCCCCTTCTGTGGCTGTTAGCATTTACCTTATGTATTGAGGTGCTCCTGTGTTGGGTGCATAAAGATTTACAATTGTTATATCTTCTTCTTGGATTGATCCCTTGATCATTATGTACTGTCCTTCTTTGTCTCTTGTAATAGTCTTTATTTTAAAGTCTCTTTTGTCTGGTATGAGAATTGCTACTCCAGCTTTCTTTCGATTTCCATTTGCATGGAATATCTTTTTGTATCCCCTCACTTTCGGTCTGTATGTGTCCCTAGGTCTGAAGTGGGTCTCTTGTAGACAGCATATATATGGGTCTTGTTTTTGTATCCATTCAACCAGTCTTTTGGTTGGAGCACTTAATCCATTTACATTTAAGGTAATTATCGATATGTATGTTCTTTTACTATTTTCTTAATTGTTTTGGGTTTGTTTTTGTAGGTCCTTTCCTTCTCTTGTGTTTCCTGCCTAGAGAAGTTCCTTTAGCGTTTATTGTAAAGCTGGTTTGGTAGTGCTGACTTCTCTTAGCTTTTGCTTGTCTGTAAAGGTTTTAATTTCGCCGTCAAATCTGAATGAGGTCCTTGCTGGGTAGAGTAATGTTGGTTGTAGGTTTTTCCCTTCCATCACTTTAAATAGGTCCTGCCACTCCCTTCTGGCTTATAGAGTTTCTGCTGAAAGATCTGCTGTTAACCTTACAGGGATTCCCTTGTATGTTGATTGTTGCTTTTCCCTTGCTGCTTTTAATATTTTTTCTTTTTATTTAATTTTTGATAGTTTGATTAATGTGTGCCTTGGTGTGTTTCTCCTTGGATTTATCCTGTATGCGACTTTCTGCACTTCCTGGACTTGATTCACTGTGTTCTTTCCCTTGTTAGGGAAGTTTTCAACTATAATCTCTTCAAATATTTTCCCAGACCCTTTCTTTTTCTCTTCTTCTTCTGGGACCTCTATAATTTGAATGTTGGTACGTTTGATGTTATCCCAGAGGTTTCTGAGACTGGCCTCAATTCTTTTCATTCTTTTTTCTTTATTCTGCTCTGTGGTAGTTATTTCCACTATTTTATCTTCCAGGTCACTTATCCGTTCTTCTGCCTCAGTTATTCTGCTATTGATTCCTTCTAGAGAATTTTAAATTTCATTTATTATGTTGTTCATCATTGTTTGCTCTTTAGTTCTTCTAGATCCTTGTTAAATGTTTCTTGTATTTTCTCCATTCTATTTCCAGGATTTTGGATCATCTTTACTATCACTACTCTGAATTCTTTTTCAGGTAGACTGCCTATTTCCTCTTCATTTGTTTGGTCTGGTGGGTTTTTACCTTTCTCCTTCATGTGCTGCGTATTTCTCTGTCTTCTCATTTTGCTTAACTTACTGTGTTTGTGGGTCTCCCTGTCACAGGCTGCAGTTTGGTAGTTTCTGTTGTTTTTGGTGTCTGCCCCCAGTGGGTAAGATTGGTTCAGTGGCTTGTGTAGGCTTCCTGGTTGAGGGGACTGGTGCCTGTGTTCTGGTGGGTGGTGTTGGATCTTGCCTTTCTGGTGGGCAGGGCTGTGTCTGATGGTGTGTTTTGGGGTGTCTGTGAACCTAGTATGGTTTTAGGCAGCCTGTCTGCTGATGGGTGGGGTTGTGTTCCTGTTTTGCTCGTTGTTTGGCATGGGGTGTTCAGCACTGGAGCTTGCAGGCTGTTGGGTGGAGCTGGGTCTTAGTGTTGAGACGGAGATCTCTGGGAGAGCTCTCGCCGATTGATTATCACGTGGGCCCAGAGGTCTCTGGTGGTCCAATGTCCTGAACTCGGCTCTCCCACTTCAGAGGCTTAGGACTGGCACCAGGACAGAGCACCAAGACCCTGTCAGCCACACGGCTCAGAAGAAAAGGGAGAAAAAAAGAAAGAAAAAAAAATTAATTAATAAAATAAAATAATTAAAATAAATAAGAATTATTAAAATAAAAAACTTTAAAGTAATAACAATAATTTAAAAAAGAGAGCAACAAAACCAAGAAACAAATCCACCAATGATAATAAGCGCTAAATTCTATACTAAGATAAACATAAAAATCAGAAACTAGTCAGTTGCATACAGCAAACCCCAAGTCTACAGTTGCTCCCAAAGTCCACCGCCTCAGTTTTGGAATGATTCATTGTCAATTCAGGTATTCCACAGATGTAGGGTACATCAATTTGATTATGGAGATTTAATCCATTGCTCCTGAGGCTGTGCAGAGAAATTTCTCTGTCTCTTCTTTGTTTGCACAGCTCCCAGGGTTCAGCTTTGCTTTTGGCCCCGCCTCTGCATGTAGGTCGCTCTCAGGCATCTGTTCCCGCCCAGACAGGACAGGGTTAAAGCAGTGGCTGATTAGGGGGCTCTGACTCACTCAGGCTGGGGGAAGGGTGGGGTATGGTAGTTATAATTGGAATGCGGGGCTAGCCTGGTGATGGCAGAGGCCGGTGTGGCATTGCAACAGCCTGAGGAGCGCTGTGTGTTCTTCTGGGGAAGTTATCCCTGGACCTTGGGACCCTGGCAGTGGTGTGTTGCTCCCGGGGTGGGTGTGGATAGTGACCTGTGCTTGCACACAGGCTTCTTGGTGGCTGCAGCAGCAGTGTTAGCGTTTCATGCCCGTCTCTGGTGTCTTAGCTGATAGCCGTGGCCCGCACCCATCTCTGGAGCTTGTTTAGGTGGTGCTCTGAATCCCCTCTCCTCGCGCACCCCGAAAAAATGGTCTATTGCCTCTTAGTCAGGTCCAAACTTTTTCCTGGACTCCCTCCTGGCTAGCTGTGGCTCACTATCCCCCTTCAGTCTGTGTTCCCGCAGCCAACCCCAGTCCTCTCTCTGGGAGCCGACCTCTGAAGCCTGAGCCTCAGCTCCCAGCCCCCGCCTGCCCTGGCGGGTGAGCAGACAAGCCTCTTAGGCTGGTGAGTGCTGGTCGGCACTGATCCTCTGTGGGAATCTCTCTTCTTTGCCCTCTGCCCTCCTGTTGCTGCGCTCTCCTCTGTGGCTCCAAAGCTTCCCCCCCGCCCACTCCCTGTCCCCGCTAGTGAAGGGGCTTCCTAGTGTGTGGAAACTTTTCCTTCTCCACAGCTCCCTCCCACTGGTGCGGGTCCCGTCCCTATTTGTTTGTCTCTGTTTTTTCTTTTGCCCTACCCAGGTACATGGGGATTTTCTTGCCTTTTGGGAAGTCTGAGGTCTTCTGCCAGCATTCAGTAGGTGTTCTGTAGGAGTTGTCCCACATGTAGGTATAGTTTTGATGTGTTTGTGGGGAGGAAGGTGATCTCCACGTCTTGCTCTTCCACCATCTTGAAGTTCCCCCCCTAAAAGTTTATTTGTAAGAGGAAGAAACACAGCTTCTCATTTTATCCCCCCTTCCTTTGTTCCATCTTCTTTTGAATTGGAAGCATAACAAATTTTGTTTTTATACTGGAATCTTGATTAGGACGTATACGTTTTTCTCCTATCACGCATAGTTATATACAGTAAGATGTTAGTAAATCAGTTCTGATAAGCACTGCCATGTTTCAGTTGCTGCCTGCATGATACTCTTACTCAGGGATGCAGTTATTTCCCTTGGTTTTGACAAAGATGTCAACTGTGATATTCACAGAGCACAAACATATCCTAAGACACTGTAGTGCACTAGAAATCTTTCCAGAGGAGGACTCAAGCTTCTGCCTGGGGCTCCCATTCTGACTCTCTCCTCTGTTTTTGGATGTTTGTTTACATTTAGATATTAGCTGATTATGCACATGAAGTGGTATTTAAGAAGCATGAATCATTCTATCTAGTGATCATAATTAACAGGGATTTCTAGGAATATTTTTGCCTTCATTTTCAAGTTTGAGAATATAAAGAAATGGAGGGCAATTCATCGTTAGTCATTTTATTGGTAATGGTGGTGGAGGCACTTGTTTATAATAGCTTCAAGAGGGAAATAGAGGTGGTTAATTTACTATAGAACTTTAGTGCACACCTACTATGTTCAGCTCACTGTTGAGAATACAGAGATGCATCAGATACAGAGCCTGCCAGTGAGGAGTTTATAGTCTAGTTGAGGAAGTAGATCAGTCAGGATAGGCTGGCTGCTATACCAGACCCCTAAATATCAGTGGCTTATACACTGAGCTTATTTTATTGATATTTATTTCCAGTCAAAGTATATTTCCAAGTTTGGGGCTTTCCTTGTTTCATTCAGAGACACTTGCTCTGTCTACCTTTGACTCCATTGTCTGGCAGATCTACAGTATTCTCTCCATTTAACTAGATAAGGAGCAAAGGAAAGGTAGATTATACATGGGAGGTCTGAAAGTGGGTAAGTCCTTTCTATTCATGTCCCACTGGATAGAAGTGAGGCACATGGCCAAACGTTGGTGCAAGGGAGGCTGAGAAATGTAGCCCAATTTACTGAACAGCTGACAGCCTCTGCCACCAGAGATAAGAATGTGCAACAGAGGAGAAAGTGTTGGATGTGGTAAGGACAGAGTGGGAAAGCCCGGGAGAGAGGAACTAGATGCTTAAGAATATTTTGAAAAGAAATCAAGTGGGTCATTTTGTACCAGTTGTGTCTGGCAGTCACATTCCCACATAGCATGGTAATCCTCAGTGCCATTTGGAATTTGAGTGCCTGGCCTGCATTGAATATGAAGCTTGTTGTATAACCCAAGAACGGGTAAGGGATCCATGGTAGCCAGTCAGTTCTGAAGCAGACTCTACTGTCCTGACCAAGAGCCAGCCAGGCAAATCTGGAAAAACTCCCTGTGGGGTGGAAACCCTGCCTATGGAAATACAGTTGCCCTATGGAGCTGCGTGTGTAAACAGACTGTGAAAGACAAACAGAGTCACCTCAAACAGCCTTTGTTTCAAAGGCTGTTTCTTCAGAAATGAAAGGAGTATGAAGGTTGTATGATGTAGCATAGGAAGATCCAACAGAAGGACTTGTTGTAGGTATTGCTGCTGACCAGCCTTGTGTCATTTGCCCCTTGCTTTTTCTCAGCCTCGATATTTGCAATATATCCTAACGTCCCTAGATTCCCCCCATTGGCGACTGTGGAATTTCAGGTTTCAGCCAACTGTGAGATATGTCTTATTCAGGGCCAGGATTAGAGTCAGAAATCTAAGGTGGTGCCAAAAGCTCATCAATCAAGATCAATAAAATTTTACTGTAAGATTTGAAGTAATCAATATTAATACAGAAAAATCCATAGTGGACAAAACATCAAAATTTTAAATAGAACAAGAACATTATTACTAATTTTTCTTTCTGCCTCAGCTCCTGTATGACTCAGCACTGTACTCTTTGTGATCTTGTCTTTATTTAAAATATTAATATTTTATTCATAGTGGATTTTTTTGTAATGATATTGGTTACTGAAAATACTGCATCAAAGTATTACTTATCTTGATTACTGAGTTTTTGGAGCCCCATTAAATTGTGTATCTAAGGCAGATGCCTCCCAGCTAACCTTAGTCTGAGCCCTGGCCTACTTACTTCTGCGTCCCCAGTGTATAGCACAATGCCTGAGATATAGTAGATACTCAGGAAATGCTTA
>NW_006794836.1:66619-68197 GCF_000442215.2 Lipotes vexillifer | reverse complement strand
CAGGAATGCTGGAAAAAATAATGGATAAACTAACAGATGAGGTGTCCTGCAATTGGAATACAGGATAGTTTTGGAATTATAGTGCACCGTTTCCAGGCGAATCATAAGGCCAGTTTTCATAGATAGCCAGTATGCTCAGAGTCCTTAGGTCTTAGTAGCAGGCAGATTCTTGCATGGACATTTTTACAACAGCATTTTTCCAAATGCATCCTTGTTTGTAATCTTAAATGATTGTGCATATTTTTCATCTTTTAGGATGAGAGTATTCATAGTGTTCTGTATTTTATCAACAAATATCTGTGGAATACCTAGTTTTTCTTTTTTTCTTCTCTTTCATTATCAGTTTTTTTTTTTTTGGTAGGGCAATGTTTATGTTTATGAGCAGCTATGAGTCATTGAATTTTCCTTGTGTGTTTGTTGCTTCTAATGATCCCAGCAGTCTTTTGAAGTAGTGTCTTTTGTTTGTTTTTATTTTTTTAAATCCTCTTTCAAAGGTGGAAATAGAGGCTGATCTTGGTTTTGAGTGGTAAAGCTAGGGTTTCAATCTAGGTTTCTCTGGCTCCATAGCCCATGCTCTTCCCAGCACTGAGGACATGCCTGGGAATAAAGGCACTTCCTTGGTTGTGACGTGAACTGTGTCCCAAAGGCAGAGGAACAGGATGAGGACTTTGAAACTGCCCTGACCTCTGCTGATTGGAGAAACTTTCCTGGAGAGGCAGATAAGAAAATCCCATCAATGGAACAAGTTGCTCCAGGTTTGCAGAAGTTTCAGGATTGCTTGGTCTCTCTTTTTTGCTTTCTTCACTTTGGTTTGCAGATACTGCAGTTTAGGAAAGCAGCATACCTTTCAGAGCAAGCACAGGGCAAGCATCCAGGGAGTCTTTCTCCTAGTCAGGCTTTGACAGGGATTTTAAGCAAGTCAAACTCTCTGGGCTTCAATCTTTTCTTCTGTGAAGAGGGAATAATTCTAATACCTGCCACTTACCACCTTTATTGACAACTGTTGAAAAGATATAAAGAAAAAAGTATTTGCAAGTTATAAATGTTACCTATACAAAATTTAAATGTTTGGAATTTGTTCCAAAAGCAATATGACCCTATTTTGGGGGATCAAAGAAGGTAAAGACATAAGCTTAAACAAACTGCAGTGGGACATGGGTGCAGGAAAACCACCTTTAATATGAAATATATTGTTTGCATTAAACTGCTTTACATTTGAAGAGTCTGAGTATCACAAAGACTTGGTTCAATTTAACAGTTTCCTAAAGAAACAAGACAACATTTTTAGCAAATGGCCTGGAATTTTTTTTTTTTTAAAGAAAAGAAAGCTTAATAGTTTTCTAGGGGGAAATGGAGGGTATTTCAAAGCACAGATTTCTCTTATTCAGGACTTTCATTGCCCTCTCTGAGCTCTAAAGTAGCTAAACACATTTTTAGTAGCTTCACTGAAAGAAAGTACAGCCTGGAGCCAAGAGCTTTCATGCCAAACTTTAAGCTAGAGCAGATTTTTTAAGTCATGTTAGAAACCTCCAAAAGAGGAGGGATTATAATGAAAAATGTTGACCTGTCCTTAACTTA
>NW_006794836.1:41013-66609 GCF_000442215.2 Lipotes vexillifer | reverse complement strand
GCAGGAATGGCAGCAGTACAATAATAATGATTTCTCTACTGTATTACTCCCAGCCTGGCTGAAAAGGATCTCTTGGTTTCCTTTTGTGGTCAAAAGATGGAGCTATAAATGGGACAGCTAGATGTATATCAGGCACCCTGTGGCAGGAGTCTTATGCACTGCTGGAGATATTATTGGGGCTACATAGATCTCCAGAGAGTCCTGGGGCCATGCAAGAAGAATTACATGGTTACAGAATCATAAGATTTGGAAGGGAACTCAAGTTGTCTGGATCAGTGGTTGCTAGACTGGGTTCTACTGAACCCAAGAGTTCCACAGAAGGATGGGGCAGGGCAGGGCAGGTGGGAGCAGGCTCTGTAGAAGCTTCTGGTGGAGTGGAACCATGCAAGTAGGGGCAGGATGCTCCATACCGCTATTTTGGCCAAAGCAGATTTGCTTTTTTATGCTTTATATATTGTTTGGCATGAAATTATATTTGCAAAAAGGGTTGCATTGATAAAAATAATTTTAAGACTACTGATCTGGTATAACTTTCTCTTAGTCCAGGAATTTCCTTTACAATAACCTAGAACAGAAGTAATTCCTTCTCAATTTACCTAGCTCTAGTGATGGGGAACTGTATCAGTCAGTCAGGGCCCACTGAAAAGACCACAATCACACCAGTCATTTTAACAGAGAGCATTCAATGTAAAGAATTGTGATTCTTAATAATTCCAAACAATTTTTTTTTTTTTTTTTTGCGGTACGCGGACCTCTCACTGTTGTGGCCTCTCCCGTTGCAAAGCACAGGCTCCGGATGCGCAGGCTCAGCGGCCATGGCTCACGGGCCCAGCCGCTCCGTGGCATGTGGGATCTTCCCGGACCGGGGCACGAACCCGTGTCCCCTGCATTGGCAGGTGGACTCTCAACCACTGCGCCACCAGGGAAGCCCCTCCAAACAATTTTTAACAATTCCAAACTAGGTATGGGAAAAATGAATAAGTTAAAAGAAGGGGAGGAAGTAACTGTGGGAAGTAGCTGTCACCCCTTGAAACAGGAACAAAGAGAAGAGGTCAGAATTGTTAAAATTTAGGAGCTTGGAGAAGGCTCCCACGGAGCTGGGAACCAGGTCTCTGAGGAGCAAACTCTGAGCTGATGAGGCTGGTTCTGCGCTTGTTGGACAAACTACAAATTGGGATTAATTACTGTGGCCAAGGTGAAGGCCTGCTCCTAGGGTAATCCTGACAAGAACAGAAGAACCTGGAAGGAGCCAGCCCTTTCTCCCTCCTCCAGTTTTCCTCTAGCACTCCCTATTGGTAGAGGCTAACAGGGAACCACCTGGCAAAGGAGAAATGAATTGCAGCTTCCCAGCTTTAGCAGCACAAAGCATAGCACAGAAGGGCGGTTTTGAAGCTGAGATGCAATACCTTAATAACCAGCATAGGAATATACCCTTTCTCAATGTATCCTAGTGTATTGTATTTTTGTTTTTGTTTTTAACATCTTTATTGGAGTATAATTGCTTTACAATGGTGTGTTAGTTTCTGCTTTATAAAAAGTGAATCAGCTACACGTATCCCCATATCCCCTCCCTCTTGCATCTCCCTCCCACCCTCCCTATCCCACCCTTCCAGGTGGCCACAAAGCACTGAGCTGATCTCCCTGTGCTATGCACCCTAGTGTATTGTTGAATCAGCTTTAAGTGAGAAACAAAGAAGCAGACTAGTAAACAAAAACCCTTTCCATTTTGGAGGGAATTTATCCTTCCTTCCCAGGTTTTCTTTTCTCCAGGCCAAATACACCCAGTCCCTTCAGCCTGCCTCAAGGACATGTGTAGACATTTTGGTTATCATCCTTTGGATACCTCCCAGTTTGTCAGCATCTCTTTTAAATATGGTTCTCAATTTGTTGGTACCTACTGAAAGCCTTAAGAATGTGCATGCTTTTTTTCTTAGCACTTCCACTGCTAGGAATTTATCCTTATGAAGTTTTCATAGTCTGCATAAAAATTTAGCTATAAGGGCATTAATTTCAATGTTGATCATTTTTAAAAACTTCGAAAAACCATAAATGTTCAAGAATAGGGGATTGGTTGTACTGTACAGTACTCGGCAGGTATTATAAATGATGAAGAAGAAAATTTAACAATATGAAAACAAAGTCACGTTGTCTTTTTAGGTAAAAAAGTCAGGTTATGAAATGGCTTACACATACATACATACATCCACATTAAAAAAAAGATTGGGAGGATATATACTAAATATCCAACATATGATTGGTCATTATTTTGAGATGGAGATATAATGGACAGTTTTAGTTTTCTTCTTTCCGGTTATCTGTATTTTTTTTTTTTTTTGCGGTACGCGGGCCTCTCACTGTTGTGGCCTCTCCCATTGCGGAGCACAGGCTCCGGACGCGCAGGCTCAGCAGCCATGGCTCACGGGCCCAGCCGCTCTGCGGCATGTGGGATCTTCTCGGACTGGGGCACGAACCCATGTCCCCTGCATCAGCAGGCGGACTCTCAACCACTGCGCCACCAGGGAAGCCCCTAGTTATTTGTATTTTAAAATTATTTTCCAATTAAAATATATTTCCTTTTGTAATAAACCGAGAAGTAATCCGGTGCACAGATTGGAGTTTAAGACTTTATAGGTATCTTTTGACTAACACATAATGGAATTACAGTTGCCCTTCATCTGAAAAACATAGTTCTATTAAGACAACCTAAGATTGCACTCTTTTTTTTTTCGTTTTTTCTTTTTTGCAATTATGTTACTTTGTTTCTCCATTGTAAGGTTTTAATCATTTAAAATTCAATATTTTTTTAATATGAGGATCATGGTTCTCATGGGATAGTAGGTAGAACCTATTAATCAAGCTTTCCTCACCCTCTACAGATCTAAAATGTATTTTTAATCAACTTTATTGGATTTTAATTTACATTCAGTAAAATGTACTCTTTTTAAAAAAATTTATTTATTTTTGGCTGTGTTGGGTTTTTGTTTCTGTGCGAGGGCTTTCTCTAGCTGCGGCAAGTGGGGGCCGCTCTTCATCGCGATGCGTGGGCCTTTCACTATTGCGGCCTCTCCCGCTGCGGAGCACAGGCTCCAGACGTGCAGGCTCAGCAGTTGTGGCTCACGGGCCCAGTTGCTCTGCAGCATGTGGGATCTTCCCAGACCAGTGCTCGAACCTGTGTCCCCTGCATTGGCAGGCAGATTCTCAACCACTGCGCCACCAGGGAAACCCTAAAATGTACTCATTTTTACGTGTAAAGTTCCATGAAATTTGACTAATGCATTCACCTGTGAAACCACCACTCCAGTCAATATGTAGAATATTTCCATCATTCTGCTAAGTACCAACGCCTCTGTCAACTCTGGATTGAGATAACCACTTCTTTGCTTTCTGTTACTGTAGATTAGATTTGCCATTTTAATCATTTGGCAGAAATGGAATCATCCTGTATGTACAATTTGCTCCTAGCTTCTTTTGTGCAGTATAATGTCCTTGAGATTCATTTATTATCATATATTGAAGTAGTTCATTTCTTTTTATTGCTGAGTAGTATTGCATTTATATGAATGTATCATAGTTTGTCCATACACTTGATGGGCATTTCAGTTGGGGCTATTGTGAATAAAGCTTCTGTGAACATCCTAAAATCTTTTAAAAACCTATATCTAAGACTATGTTAGTTCCTATTTAATATCTTTTTTTTGGTTTATTTCCATCATGTCAGCTCATGTCAGCCTTTTAAAAGCTAGTTCTATCATCTAATGTATTTGTCATTCTTCTCATCATGTGCCAACTACTTATTTGATGAATATGGCTTTTATATCTTCATTGTAAAATTGCATCAGTAGAAAGATTGCTGGAGCAGTCAGGAAACTATAAACCTCCTCCTGTGTGTCTTTGAGAAAGTCTCTTAAACAAAAACTTAAGTGTCTGTATCTGGAGAATCAAGAAGATTGCTGTAGATGATCCTCTTAGATTGGCTTTAACTCCAGAATTCTGTGGTTTGGTGAAAATGCCTGATTACCAAATAGAGGCAAAATCACATTTACCAAGATCATGTTTACTTTGTAGATGACACAGATGACTGAGACCAGGTGACTGAAATGTTACTAGATCCTATGTGTGATCCTATGTTGATGATTTTAACTAATGCTATCTAAGAAAATGTGTTGGTAGAGGGATAGGGCCCTAAACATGGCTCTTCATGGTGATGGCATTTCCAAATCATTGGAATATGGAAAACAAATCTCCTATGATGTAATAAGGGACCCAGGTACAAAATATAGACCATAAGAGAATATAATCCAATTGGGTAACCTCCATATCTGACAAAGGAGGAAAGGAGTTTAGAGATTGACAGCTGATTAAAAAATTGAGAACTGGGACTGAAATGTGGCCGAATCTCTCAAGGTTATGGGGTTTGGTAACACCAATCATCAAGAAAGAATTATCAGGAGTAGCTGAGTGTATTTAGAGGTATATAAGCCACAAAAGGCTTAGAAAATAAGTGTTTAGAAAAGGAAACTAAATTCCTGGAATTTCTGTGACAAATCCTGGGTGATGAGGATGCCCAGTCATGGCTTAGGTGGAGCAGTTTCAACCTGAAACCAAAGTATTTGGGGAGACCTGTATTGAAATGGCTCTGCTCCTCTGGAGACTCCTGATTCATGACATTGACTATCCCCAGTCTGGGGCTAGCTCAATGGTAAATTAGCAAGAAGACTCTATTCCCTTGGATTGGGGAGGAAGGAGGAACCAGCCAGCTGGAAGGGAGATGGAGAGATAGAAATGCCAGAGAGTGGGGCAAAATGATTGTAGCATGCTCCTTATGCAAATTTGAGTGAATAAAACTGTAAACCTGCCCCTTGTCTCTTGGTTTGAATAATGGTATTCTGCAAGTTACTTCTTCAATGACTATTTTGTGTTCTGCATTTTAAGCAGGGGTTTATGTACTTACACACATCACACACACACAGTTCAACCACTGAGCCCCTCCTATATGTCAGGTGCTGCTTCATATACCTTGCATGTTTTGGTTTACTTAAACTTCCCATTAATTCTGTAAAGTAGATGCTCATTATTATTCCCATATCATGAATTAAGAAACTGAGGCAAAGAGAAGTTAATTCCTTTGAGGAGCAAGGATTTGAACCTTGGCAGTCTGACTCCAGGATTTACATTCTGAACCACCATGTAATGTTGCTCTATACCTTGTATGCCCTGGTCAGGATTGGGGAAGAGTGCTGTGTTACCCAGTAGAGGCCATCCTGAGTTTCTGCTTTGTGGCTGTGAACTGTGAGTATTTCTCAGCCAGCTTTGCTCATGTTGTCATACCCTGAGAGTCTGTCCATCAGCTTTTTCAGCCTAGGAGTAGAGACACAGGCTCCTCTTATGAGTGAGTCCCAAAGTGTGGTAGTTCATGATTTTTTTTGAATGACCTGGGTGCTAGTTCTTAGGTCCCACCTAAGATCTTCTGAATCTGAAACTTTCAAGGTGAAACCTGACAATTAGAAGGTGTAACACATTCTCGGGTGATTTGGGTGTACACAGAAGTTTGAGAACAGCTGTTTAAGCATCCTGTATTTAGATGATTTTTACATCAATTCTCTTTTGCATGATCATTCTTGTAAATCAATCCAGATGGAATGTATCTCTATCTCCACTGTACTATAGAAATCTGGTGGTGAGGGCTTCCCTGGTGGCGCGGTGGTTGAGAGTCCGCCTGCCGATGCAGGGGACACGGGTTCGTGCCCCGGTCCGGGAGGATCCCACATGCCGTGGAGCGGCTAGGCCCGTGAGCCATGGCCGCTGAGCCTGAGCGTCTGGAGCCTGTGCTCCACAATGGGAGAGGCCACAACAGTGAGGCCCGTGTACTGCTAAAAAAATATAATAATAAGAAGAAGAAATCTGGAGGTGGGTATTAGAGGAGCAGGTGTGCAACACAAGTGTAGTGCTTGCAAGGTTATAAAGCTGGTTTCCAATTTGAGATTGGTAGCCATCTGAAAAAGAAAGAAAGATACTTAAGGGGCCAATATTTAAAAAACAAAGCAATAAACCCAAGTGGAAAACAATCATAAATACATGCATCATGCTTTATGTCTAAAGCATATAATTTTATTTGAGTTATTTTACTACTAATTTGGCCTTTCAGTTCTATTTGAGGCTATATGTGAACTTTACACTGATGAGCATTGCTTTGTTAGGCTGCTCATGTATATCACAAGGTTCTCTTTTTTAATTCACTCTACTCTTAGAGAAGAAACAAACTAAACAGTCACAACAGCAGCACAATAATATAACAACAAAAAAGCACAGTCCTTTCTAGAAAGCCAGTTCTCTTGTTATGTGCAGAAATCTCTGTAATAGGCAGGATGTCATTAAAAAAAGGTTCATGCTTGGCTAGACTTTTCAGTAAATTGTGAAGAGGAAGAAATGTCATGTTTTATTTACAGTGAATGTATTTCATACATAGGAACTAAGTTTTGGTAACTCAATAATGGCTATTTAAAATGTCCCTGGAAGTTTTCCAGAAGACTCTTCTCCCCTTCTGAAAATTAACTCAGTAGTGCCCAAAGGTTACTGATGGATTGGAGACAGTCTGACTCCATTGTCGTGGAAGAGTGGACCCGCCATGAAACTACCCACTCACCATGTTGGGAACATTGTACGATTTTCCTTGTGCACTTGTCAACTAAGGGCTTTACAGCCTGGCCCTTTTCACAACAGTCCAAACTTTGCAATGGTTGTGAATAACACAGAAGGCCCATCTTTGAAGGATTTGAGTTGTGTGAGAGCACATGTTCTGAAATGGTCAAAACTAAATATTATTTTCAAGATGAACTCTTCTCAAGAGAGAAGATGAGTAGCTTGAAAGCACTCTTTGGAGGAAAGAACCACTGAGAGAGGCACAGAATTGGAAATTAAGGATGAGGGGACTATTTCCATGATTTGAGAAAGCATCCCTCCACAGCTTTGCCTGGCCTTCTCTGGCATCTGAGACAATAGGATGACCCAGCAGGTGGGTATATATAGAGCTCCATCCTTTATGTTGTACAGAGCTGTGGGCTTCGTTCTCTGTCCAAAGGGGTGTTATCAAGGCAAGTAAATGCAACCTGTTGCTTTTCTTCTTTGGGTGTGTTTCTTGATGTTGTGTTATCTCTTGCTTTGTGATGGATGAGTTTTTGTGGCTTTTATGAAACTCTCAGGGTGACTTTTTAAAAGATATATTAAGAAAGTACTTTAAAATTATAAAGCCACCTTAGTAATTCTCCTCCCAAAGAATAAAACTGCCAAATTAGGAATTGTGGACTCCAGGGAGTATGACAAAGGGAAACTGAATTTTATCCTTTTCCCTCTGGTTGGTTCTAGCAGTCCTGGGAGCAGATACTAGTAGTAAGATCTCCTAAACGGTAACTGTTGGCAGCTGTCACTTAAGCTTTTTCATAGTTCTTTGTTCCTTAACACGTGCAGATATCCATGTACTCCTTTTAAAAGTCAAAATCTGAGATCCAGGAAAGACAAGGAAACATTGGTGGAGACTTCAAGGTCATGGATGATTTAGAAATGGCTTATTTCGTACCCTGATTCTAATCCAACCCCAGCACACTCTGTTGGCAAAGCTAGTATCAAGTTTATTTTTGGGATAGTTATAACTGATATTACTTTCAATTTCCATAGAATCATGTCTGGATTGTTTAAGGAGTTCCTCTGTACTTTGAAAAAAGAAAGAGAAAAACAGCAAGGTTTAGATTAAGGACATCTACTTGTGATTTTATTTTCCTTATTCATATTGGCCCAGTGGTTACATAACAGATTGCTGCTATGAATATTTCCCGTCACATTGTATCTTTGAAATGTACCTATAGGCGTTTGAAGCCCATGCCTCCCAATGATGCATTGTCTCCTTATTTATATTCAAGGAATGTTTTGTGACCATTGCTGATTCCTGAGTGGGAGCTTTTGGTGTATTAGCATGCTTTGCAGTTGAAAGGCCTTATAGATCTCTTTGCATAATATTGGTCAAATCATCATAAACCAATTTTAAAGGAAGAAAAAAGATCCCAGTGGTGAAAGGAAAAAATAATGACAAAGAAACCTGCTTCCTGTGAGTGTACATGTGCATATCTCTGAGTGCTAAAGTACAGATATATAAAGCAGGGGGTTTAACCTTGCCACCATGTTGTGAAGCTCTTTTCTATCTTAGCTGGGCTTTTCTAGCTGGCCCATAAGAGAACTCTAAAAAGTGTTCTCATAAATAATTGGAGGCTCACTGGCACTAGATTAATTAATTACTTAATTATTTGAATATTTGAGTGCTGATTACTTGCTTTGGTATATAAGAATTTGAATACGTGGGGCAGAGAAATAATTTTACCCATTCTCTTTCACCTGGGTGTGTGAGAGAGAATTACATAGAGCTTACACATAAACACACATACACAAACACGAGTTACCGCTGCCTATCACCTTCTTTGGCGTCTTTTTTGATACCAGAGGCTTTAGACAGCCAGTAGTCATGTCTGGGGGCATAGTCTTAGATAGCTGAGAGATCTTACTTAACAAACAAAATTTCCCAGGAAATAGCCCTTATTTGTCAGTTTTCTCATTATTCTTACTTGGTGCAAATCTGAACTTATGGTAAGTCATTATCCATTAAATCGTTATACTCAAGAGAGAGGAACTCAGTACAGAATGGATCTATATGGAACTGTCTTATAAGGAAGGGACTTGAAAATTGAAGAATCTGAAGAACTTTTCTATAAAGCTATCTCAACTATGAAATATCAACTTTAGCAGAGATAGTGAGGGCAGAATTAAGATCCAATATGTAAATTACCTTGAATGTAAATAGATTAAATGCTCCAACCAAAAGACACAGACTGGCTAAATGGATACAAAAACAAAACCCGTATATATGCTGTCTACAAGAGACCCACTTCAGGCCTAGGGAAACATACAGACTGAAAGTGAGGGGATGGAAAAAGATATTCCATGCAAATGGAAATCAAAAGAAAGCTGGAGTAGCAATACTCATATCAGATAAAATAGACTTTAAAATAAAGACTGTTACAAGAGATAAGGAAGGACACTACATACTGATCGAGGGATCAATCCAAGAAGAATATGTAACAATTATAAATATTTATGCACCCAACATAGGAGCACTTCAGTACATAAGGCAACTGCTAACAGCCATAAAACAGGAAGTCGACAGCAACACAATAATAGTGGGGGACTTTAACACCCCACTTACACCAATGGTCAGATCATCCAGACAGAAAATAAATAAGGAAACACAAGCTTTAAGTGACACAATAGACCAGATAGATTAAATTGATATTATAGGACATTCCATCTGAAAGCAGCAGAATACACTTTCTTCTCAATGCACATAGAACATTTTCCAGGATAGATCACATCTTGGGGCACAAATCAAGCCTTGGAAAATTTAAGAAAATTGAAATTGAGTCAAGCATCTTTCCTGACCACAACACTATGAGATTAGAAATCAATTACAGGAAAAAAACTGTAGAAAACACAAACACATGGAGGCTAAACAATATGCTACTAAATAACCAAGAGATCACTGAAGAAATCAAAGAGGAAATGAAAAAAATACCTAGAAACAAATGACAGTGAAAATATGACAGCCCCAAACCTACAGGACGCAACAAAAGCAATTCTAAGAGAGAAGTTTATAGAAATTCAGTCTCACCTCAAGAAACAAGAAAAATTTCAAATAAACAATCTAATCTTACACCTAAAACAACTTTAGAAAGAAGAACAAAAAACCCTCAAAGTTAGTAGAAGGAAAGAAATCATAAAGATTAGAGCAGAAATGAATGAAATAGAAGTGAAGAAAACAATAGCAAAGGTCAATAAAACAAAAAGTTGGTTCTTTGAGAAGATAAACAAAATTGATAAACCTTTAGCCCAACTCATCAAGAAAAAAAGGGAGAGGACTCAAATCAATAAAATTAGAAATGAAAAAGGAGAAATTACAATTGACACCGCAGAAATGCGAAGGATCGTTGGGAGACTATTACAAGCAACTATATGCCAATAAAATGGACAACTTGGAAGAAATGGATAAATTCTTAGAAGTGTACAATCTCCCAAGACTGAACCAGGAAGAATTAGAAAATATAAACCGACCAATCACAAGTAATGAAATTGAAAATGTAAGTAAAAATCTTCCAACAAATAAAAGTCCAGGACCAGATGGCTTCACAGGTGAATTCTGTCAAATATTTAGAGAGCTAACACCTATCCTTCTCAAACTCTTCCAAAAAATTGCAGAGGCCACCATCACCCTGATACCAAAACCAGATAAAGATGTCACACACACAAAAATTACTACAGACCAATATCACGGATGAACATAGATGCAAAAATTCTCAACAAAATCTAGCAAACAGAATCCAACAACACATTAAAAGGATCATACACCATGATGAAGTGAGATTTATCCCAGGGATGCAAGGATTCTTCAATATATGCAAATAAATCAATGTGATACACCATATTAACAAATTAAAGAATAAAAACCATATGATAATCTCAATAGATGCAGAAAAAGCTTTTGACAAAATTCAACACCCATTTATGATAAAAACTCTCCAGAAACTGGGTATAGAGGGAACCTACCTCAGCATAATAAAGGCCATGTAAAACAAACCCATAGCAAACATCATTCCATCATTCTCAATGGTGAAAAACTGAAACAATTTCCTCTAAGATGAGGAACAAGACAAGGATGTCCATTCTCGCCACTATTATTCAACATAGTTTTGGAAGTCCTAGCCACGGCAGTCAGAGAGGGAAAAGAAATACAAGGAATACAAATTGGAAAAGAAGAAGGAAAACTGTCACTGTTTGCAGATGACATGATACTATACATAGATAATCCTAAAGATGCCACCAGAAAACTACTAGAGCTAATCACTAAATTTGGTAAAGTTGCAGGATACAAAATTAATGCACAGAAATCTCTTCATTCCTATACACTAACAATGAAAGATCAGAAACAGAAATTAAGGAAACAATCATTTAGTGTCACAACAAAAAGATTAAAATACCTAGGAATAAACCTACTTAAGGAGGCTAAAGACCTGTACTCAGAAAACTATAAAACACTGATGAAAGAAATCAAGGATGACACAAACGGATGGAGAGATATACCATGTTCTTGGATTGGAAGAATCAACATTGTGAAAATGACTATACTACCCAAAGCAATCTGCAGATTCAGTGCAATCCCTATTAAACTACCAATGGCATTTTTCACAGAATTAGAAAAAAAATTTACAATTTATGTGGAATCACAAAAGACCCTGAATAGCCAAAGTAATCTTGAGAAAGAAAAACGGAGCTGGAGGAATGAGGCTCCCCGACTTCAGACTATGGTACAATGCTACAGTAATCAAGACAGTATGGTACTGGTACAAAAACAGAAATACAGATCAGTGGTACAGAATAGAAAGCCCAGAGATAAACCCACACACCTATGGCCACCTAATCTATGACAAAGGAGGTAAGAATATACAATGGAGAAAAGACAGCCTCTTCAGTAAGTTGTGCTGAGAAAACTGGACAGCTACATGTGAAACATTGAAATTAGAACACTCCCTAACACCATACACAAAAATAAACTCAAAATGGATTAAAGACCTAAATGGAAGACTGGACACTATAAAACTCTCAGAGGAAAACATAGGTAGAATACTTTCTGACATAAATCGCAGCAAGATCTTTTTCGATCCCCCTCCTGGAGTAAAGAAAATAAAAACAAAAATAAACAAATGGGACCTAATTAAAAGCTTTTGCACAGTAAGCAAAGGAAACCATAAAGAAAGTGAAAAGACAGCCCTCAGAATGGGAGAAAATATTTGCAAATGAAATAACTGACAAGGGATTAATCTCCAAAATATACAAATAGCTCATGTATCTCAATATCAAAAAAACAAATAACCCAATCAAAAAATGGGCAGAAGATCTAAATAGACATTTCTCCAGAGAAGACATACAGGTGGTTAAAAAGCACATGAAAAGATGCTCAACATCACTAATTATTAGAGAAATGCAAATCAAAACTACAGTGAGGTATCACCTCACACCAGTCAGAATGGCCATCACCAAAAAATTTACAAACAATAAATGCTGGAGAGGGTGTGGAGAAAAGAGAACCTACTTGCACTGTTGGTGGGAATGTAAATTGATACAGCCACTATGGAGAACAGTCTGGAGGTTCCTTCAAAAACTAAAAGTAGAACTATCATATGACCCAGCAATCACACTACTGGGCATATACCCTGAGAAAACCATAATTCAAAAAGACACTTGTACCCCTGTGTTCACTGCAGCACTATTTACAATAGCCAGGACACGGAAACAACCTAAATGTCCATCAACAGATGAATGGATAAAGAAGATGTGGCACATGTATACAATGGAATATTACTCAGCCATAAAAAGGAATGAAATTGGGTCATTTGTAGAGATGTGGATGGACCTAGAGTCTGTCATACAGAGTGAAGTAAGTCAGAAAGAGAAAAAGAAATACTGTATGCTAACACATATATATGGAATCTAAGAAAAAAAAAAGGTCATGAAGAACCTAGGGGTAAGATGGGAATAAAGACGCAGACCTACTAGAGCATGGACTTGAGGATGTGGGGAGGGGGAAGGGTAAGCTGTGACAAAGTGAGAGAGTGGCATGGACATATATACACTACTAAATGTAAAATAGATAGCTAGTGGGAAGCAGCCACGTAGCACAGGGAGATCAGCTCGGTGCTCTATGACCACCTAGAGGGGTGCGATAGAGAGGGTGGGAGGGAGGGAGACGCAAGAGGGAAGAGATATGGGAACATATGTATATGTATATGTATAACTGGTTTACTTTGTTATAAAGCAGAAACTAACACACCATTGTAAAGCAGTTATACTCCAATAAAGATGTTAAAGAAAAAAGAAAAACAAATATTGTATATTAATACATATATGTGGAATCTAGAAAAATGGTACAGATGAACCTATTTGCAGGGCAGGAATAGAGACACAGATGTAGAGAATGAACCTGTGGACACAGAGGGGGAAGGGGATGGTGGGATGAATTGGGAAATTAGGATTGACATATGTACACTACCATGTGTAAAATAGATCGCTAGTGGGAACCTGCTGTTACCACTAGCACAGGGAGCTCAGCTCAGTGCTCTGTGATGACCTACATGGGTGGGTTGGGGGCTGGGGTGGGAGTGAGGTCCAGGAGGGAGGGTATATATGTATACATATAGCTGATTCACTTCACTGTACAACAGAAACTAATACAACATTGTAAAGTAACTATATTCCAGTAAAAAAAAAGCCAATACGTAAATTATATATGTATATGATACAATACAATGTGTGTTATATCTATGTATATACATAGATATAACGTTTTGAGTCGGAATCACTTGACTGTCTTATTACAGATACATGCAAAGGTAAGCTGGACCGAGTAGAATGTGCATGAAATGGCTGCCTATGCACCTTGGTACCATGTTCTGTGGGTCTCTGCCTGGATCTGACAGTTATGACACAGATGGCTGGAGCATATTCAGAGCTTCTCTTCTTGTCACCCATAGGCTTCTCTTCCCAAATGGAAATTTTCAGTTACACTTCAAACTGGAGAAGGCAAAGTGTCCTTGGGGTTGGTTTTCTTTTAAAATCTACTGAGGTATTTTAGAATGATTCCCAAATCTTTCATAAAAGAGCTTTGGCAAAATAGCAAAACAGCTGTAAAACGCTCTTGACTAAATTTAATGGCTTAATTTCCCTGCAAGTATGCACTGTAGAGCAAAAAGCACCTCTCCACACACACTTTCATTTCAAGGTACTTTCTGCTTCAATCTGGAAGTTGGCAAAAAACCTTTTGATGTTCTGGGGAAAAAATAGCTTAGTATTTGGCAGATAGTCTAAAAAGAAACTTTAGGTATTTTAGATCGTAAGTATCTGTGAGAGCCACTGTGGGCTGTTACAGACCCGGACTGGACCTTTAGTAGGCCTGTAAGCCCATGCTCGTTTACATCTATTAATGATTTTTATTTGTAAATATCTTATCTTTAATCCTGCTTTCTCTTGGGGATAGCAACTGGAATATTTATGAGCCTGAGGTTTGGAATGGCTGAGGCGCTGTTCCAAGTTTAGCTACCAGCTGGGCAGCCTCTGCAGTGGTTTTAGGCGCAGAGGCTGAAGAGGACCCAAAGGAGCAACCTCCAAGTCTTGAAATCTGGAAGACAAGGTAGCCAATTAATTTCCCAACCCTGAAGTTTTAGAGCTGGCTCATATCTTAGGAATCTGCTCTGCTCAGTAAGTTCCTATATATTCAACAGGGCATTTTTATTGAGCCTTATCCGAGGCGCTAAAGGCTTTGTAAAACTATGAGTTTTATAGTATTCTGCTAATCCCATGCATTTATTGGAACTAATGCTATTGGCTGAATGTGTACAAGTTACTTACTTTTCTGGGCCTTAGTTCTCAATGAGTGAGACCAGGGGGTTGGATTATAGATGATTTCTAAAAATCCCTTATTTTTCTGATATTCTTTAATTAATGATTAGACCTGGATTTATTGGTCAAGTCTCCATTGAGAAGTCAAATAGACCTGTTAAACACACACATACTCACACACACAGAGCAAAAACCCCCAAAAACCTATAGTCAAGAAAGAAAAGTCTCCCTTGACAGCACTCTCTTTCAACGTTTCATATTACGACTAGTCTTGTCTCCTTCTACTAGTCTTATGGAGGCAGATATAGGACCATGTAGACTGACGTACTTTGCAGTTAATGACAGGAGGAATGTCTTCTCTGAAATTTTAGCTTTGAGTCCCAGGGTTTTGTCTAATGTTTATTATTTTGTTTCTGATTATACAGATTATACTTCATCATTGTAAACAAATTGGAAAGTACAGAAAAATATAAAGGAAGAAAAATAGTAAATTCATCACTCAAATACTTAACATGTTTTGGGGTATAATGTTGGCCTTTTTACTTTGCATACATATAATATTTCTTTGTCCTTTTCACCATTTGTTATTTGGAAGTTGTTACTTTTAGGTTAAAATTAATTTTGTAATTAAATAGTGTACAACTTTTTCTCTGGTTGTCAAAATCATGAATGAAATACTCTTTTGATTTTCCACTTGGGCAGCATAAGAAATATAGCATCTTTCACCAACTTCCCTGAACTTTAGAATGAGATTATTATAATGATTTAAAAATTTTTGTTTTTTTTTTACGTTTTGCTTTTAATACTTTTAATTCAAAAATTTTTTAGAATTTTCCTTTTTTATTATCTTATAAAGTGTCATTTAATTTTAATTAGAAAATTTAGTTTCTGAACTCATGCTTACTACCAGCCTTTTCCTACTAATACTTCTCCATTTTTGAGCTCTTAATTTTGAGTCCTTTCTCTACCTGTTGGAAGGTGTTTGAGAACTCTTTTCAGGAAGGATTTATAGTGTAATGCTTTCTGACTTTATACACCCTGAGAATTTTTTCTGTTATCTCTACCTAAGAATGATGACTACAGGATATTGAACAACTGTATCATAAGCTTTTTCTTTCAAAGCTCAGTGGTTATTGCTTCATTTTATTTCTAATTACTGTGAAGGAGAAGTCTGGAATCCATCTATTCTTTGCTAGTGATCTTTTTTCCTTGCTTTGATGCTTAATTTTTTCTTGAAATGAGGCATTATTAATTTTTTTTCTCTCCTAGAATCTAGTCTGCTATACCCTATCTTAATTGTGGTTTTAAATTTGGCAAATCTGTTTTATCTCAATACTGTCCTTATTCTAGTTTTGTATATAAAGTACCAACTTGAATCTAGTTGAAAAGACAAATTGGAAATTCTCAGAAATATTCTCTTGGTTCTTTAAGCAAAACTATTTCACAGGAATACTTTTACTTTGATCCTTTGTGGCTGCTTGCTTCTTTTGGCAGCATCTTTTTACAGCACTTTCTAAACAGCATCTTTTCCTGTGTTCTTTGCTCTTACTCTCTCCTTTGTTCACTCCTATAAAGAAGCTTCTTTGTTTATGCATTGTTAGAGTGTTGAGACAGGGCATCAGGCAGGGTCCAGTCAGGAGACAAACCTTGACAGTGTTTTGAAGAAGAACAATTTAATGTAAAGTATCATTAACCAATCAAAGGTGTTAAGTGCTAAAAAGGATAAGAGGATTATGAGGAATACTTGAGTGGCAAATGCAGGGAACAGTTGCTTCCTCTAGGGCTGAAGGGGACTAAGCAAGCAAGAAACTAAGAATTTAGAAGCGAGATTCCCCTCTTGTCCAATCAAGGTTGAGAATTAGACCTCATTGGAAAGGGTGTGTTTTGTTTGCAGCTGTGTGGTGGACAAGTTCACTGGGTGTTAGCTGACCAGAGCTGTTCCACATGAAGCCCCTGCCGGAGTGCCAGCTGATCACAGCTGTTGAACAAGAAGTCACCCACCATGGTGCCAGTGGGCTGGGGCTGGTCCACGGGATGATGTGCACTGGGGTACTAGAGAAACTCCCTAGACACGCTGCTCCAGGAATGCAATAGAAGCAAGAAGAAAAGCACACCAGAGCTAGAAAGAGAAGCCCCTTCTTCCACTATGGCTTGCAGTGGCCTTCCAGTTTCTTCTGTTGACAAAGCCTAATATTTTACCAGCTGGCAAAGAAGAAATGCTTACAGGGTTCAGCTTTAGTTTTGCTAAGCAGAGCAAAGAAGGGTGAACTGGAGTTGACAGTCAATAAGCTGCTAACTGACACAGATGGTCTCTCTGAGGCACAGGTAGAGGAAAGAAGCAAGAGTTTTTAGTATTGTTTATATTATCTGGTAAGAAATCAAGCAGCCTGGAGTTAACAGGGAGAGAGCTGAAGCCATAGCATTGGTGATGAGGAGCATCAGTTTTGTGCTGTTGAGCTTCTTTTTCATTCTTTCTTGACCACCAAGAGGAGGCTGGGACCGTGCTCTTGTTCTGCAGATGGTACGGGTATCAGCATCAAGGGCAAACTGGGAAACCAGAGGGCTTCCCACCCAGGGGCCCTCCCTGCCTGGATGCTTCTATAAACCCTGCTGGGGTTCAGATAAGTTCCCAACTGCCCCACAATAATGAGTGTTAATGAGTTTCTGCTGGAGCCTCTCCAACTTCTGGGCCAGAGAGTTGTATATAAGGTCAGCCATCCCTACAGACAAATACCATTTGCTCTTTTATTAAATAGAAATACCTTGAAATTTCTGGTGTGTGAATGTAACCCTTTCTAAATTCCTTAAAGGATGTAAATTTTCCCGGTTTTTTATATTCTTTGGGTCATTTTAATGAGATTATGGAAGGAGGCAGAGTTATATGTATACTTATACACCTGGGAGTCTTATATTTTTAATGTGCTGCAAATCTGTTTTCCTATACTTGTTTTAACTGTATATTAAAAAGTCCAGTCTTAGTCTGTATTTCTTATGCCCTTTCTAATTTAATTTAGAACTATGTGACATTATTTCAGGTCTAAAAATATATTGCATGCTTTAACGTTTAATTTTTATGAGTGTCATCTATACATACAGTGTAGCCAAATTCTAGCATCTTAAACAGACCTCTTCACCTGGAATATTCTATGCTTGTCAGTTTAGTTAATTAGCCTCACAGTGATTTATGGGTTGAGAAACATTTGGGTTTTGCTACTTTTTTTTGCTGGCTGGTAAGAAATTTATAAGGTTAATACAGAGAGTTCTATTTTAGTAAACCTGTTTACTAATTGGTAGAACATGACATTTGTGTTACTTAATACATTAAGGCAGAGAGGTGGGGATTTGTATAAAACAAACAAATTTGATATTAAAGTTTGAAAATGACAGAGAACTTCTCACCTGGGCTGTTGTGCAGTATTGGTATGAAAAGATTCAAAAAGAGTAAAATAAAAAGTGAAGAGCTCTATATAGCATGTGGAAAAAATCCCCAATATTGTAGTACTTAAAAAAATAAGCCATTCCACTTATCCTTGACTCATTCTTTGTTCAGTATCCCCTGATGCTCCTCTTTCTATCTGGTTTGTGTTGCTGGTGGCTCTTTAGAAGAATGGCTCTGAGTCAGGGGAAACCTGAGAAGGGACCCAGAGGAGACTTTGTCCCAAGGAAGGGTCTGGTTTGCAAACTCCACAGCCTGAAGGAGCTCTGGGAAAAAACAGAAATTCAGACCTACAGAAGAAAAAATAGCCAGTTCTATATTCTTGATGGGACATGGGATTAAATGTATTGTTTTAAATTTAATTAATAACTTTAATTTGAAAATATTTTATTAATAAAAAATAAATTATTTTATAATTTCCAGAATCAAACTTTTTTCCTTTTCTAAAAAATTAGGAACAGTGCCAGTTTTAATCTTCAGGTGTCTCTGCTCTACTCTTAGACACATTGATAGTGGAGCACTAGTCATGCTAACTAACAGCACCCTGGGGGATTAGGACCCATCAGTACCAGGACACTGGGACCCAGTTAACATGACTACATGTTCTCTTGCTAATTTTTTTTCATCTAATTAGTCTTAAATTTCAGTTTGAAGCCCATTTCCCTATATGAGAAAATGGAAATGAAATGAGAATTAAGTAGCTTCTTCTCTGACATTGGTTAATTCTCCGAGCAGAGGGTCTGAAATTGAGTGTGGTAGGAAAGGGATGAACTAAATGGGGATGTGGATCTTGCATAACCAATGTTATAAATCCAATATTTATATTTTATGGAATAAAAATTAGAAATGCAGAAAATATGACAGTCAAGGAAAACCTTGAACTAATGTATAAATTTTATGTAAGTAATATCTCTGTGCTTTGTTGTATAAAAGCTTTACATTTTTGTTAGTCACATCCTTCAATAGCTTCTATTATTTGTGGATTTTTATCTTATTTAAGAAGGCCCTTTTCTCTTAATATTAGAAAAAATTTCTCTGGTATTTACTTCTAATACTTAAAATTTTTCTACTCACTTTTACCTCTTTATTCCTTGTAGAATTCATTTCTGTGTATGGTACAAGGTACAAATATAGGTTATTTTTTCCCCTCAATAAATGTAAGTTCTCCTGGCATCACTAAGGTCTATCTTTTTCTACTGAGATAATATGCTACCTTTAGCATAAACTATTCTACTTTTTGCCTTATTCTGTTACTTGGTTCTCTTGTCTGTTTCAGTGGTCTAGCTGTCAGTTATTATAGAGACATTTCAGAGTTTCCAAAAATGTCTTATAGCTTTAAAATATGTTTTGACATCCGGATAAGATGTTTCCTCTCATTATTAGACTTTTTCCAAATTTTGTTGACCTTGCAGATTTTCCTTTCAATTTTAATGGGCCTCAGAATAAGGAATTTGATAAGTTCCATTAAAAATCTTGTGATTTTGATTGAAATTGCATTCAATTCACAGATAAATATTTAATCTCACTGTTCAGATTCTGATATTTTCCCTGTTTGTTCATGTCTTCCTTTATGTCCTGTAGTAAAGTCTTATGATTTTCTTCGCATACATATTTTACTTCTATCAGTAGGTTTACTATTGGATATTGGACACGCACACTGTCACATATACACACACACACTCTGAATACCTTCACCTTTCAATTGGTTGGTTGTGTGTAGAAAAGTTATTTTTTTCTCTGATGACCTTGTGTATGACCAACCTATTAAACTCTTTTATTTGCCTTAGTATTTCCTTTCAATTGATTTTCCTAGATCTTCTAGGTATTCCTTTCTAATATTTACATCTCATTTGTTTTCTTGTTTAATTGCCTAATTTAGGACCTTTGATACATAGTTGAGTTCTTAGTGGTGACATGATAGCAAACCTGCTTGTCTTTCTTCGGATTTTAGTGAAGGTGCTTCTAATACAGTATCATTTTTAGAATTCTTATTTTTTTGTTTTTAAATCATGAATTGGGATTGAATCTTATCAAGAGCTTTTTAAAAATCTATTGAGACAATCATCTGGTTGGATTTCTGATTCTGTTAGTGTACTGAATTACATGAATAGATTTCCAGATGTTTATTCATTGTTCGTTCTTGGAGTAAACAATTTGTTGTGGTAGGATTTGGTTTTCAATAATATTATTCTTTCCTGAACCAACATGCGAAATATATCACCCCACCTTCCAGGATAATTTGTTACATACCTCTAAAAGTCTCTTCCACACCATATGAGTTATCCATTGTATTATATGTTTTATAAGAGAATTTTACTAAGTGGGGAATAAAAAAGAAGAAGAAGTAAGAAGAAAGGATAAGTCTCATACATTTTGCTCCTGGGAATATTGTAAAACGTACAAATCACATCCCTAGACAGACCTAAGATGGTGTTGGCTCAGAAATACGTTTTTCTTTTGTGCTTTGTTTTTTGCAGAAATGGAACTTAATTTATTAATCATCAATATATTAATCTGACGAGGGTAAAGATTCAAGTGCTGTAAATGACTTTAATCTGATGAAGGTAAATCTGATGAGGGTTAAGATTCAAGTGATGTAAATGAGTTTATTCCAAGTGCTTAGTCAACACGACAACAGTAAGAATTTGTGTCGCTTGTACACTGTACTTATTGTATGCATAGCATTCTTAACATACACCATCTAAATTAGTCTTCACAGCAATGATGGGGGCAGGCAGAAGAGTTATTATTACCCCATTTTATAGGTACGAAACGGAGGTTTGGAGAAGATTAGTGACTCAACTGAGGTCACATAGCAAAGGAGTGATACGGTTAAGACTAGACCCCCAAGTCTTCTTAATCCTAAATCAGGATTCATTCCATCTCTGTCTCGGACCTTTTGTATGATGAAAACTCTATGTGGCAGAAACTGGCACAGAAGTAAAGAAAGTTGAGAACCCATTCTTTCTCTTCCACCTCTGTCCCACTCCCTCCAGTAATTTCAACATGAGGAAATTGGCAAGGAATCTTCAAGGAACATTTCTACAACATCATGAAGATTTTCATTTTGAACTGCCTTTTCTTTCTCTCCTAAATTAAGGAAGTCACTAAGCCACAGGGGCAGTGTATCATTTTAATATGACTGCATTTGTTGAGCTCCTTTGGGTCAAAGAACGCACAGTCCTGTATAGACATTAACTTTCACAACCTGGGTACTTAGTGTGGGTAGGCAAGGACATAATTCAATCTCCATGTTGTGGGTAATGAAGTCATGTCAGGGAGAGGTGCTGGGACAGCCCAAAACCTCAGAGCAAATGAAGTGAGAATGGAGAGGACCAACACACCTGCAGCCCCTCTCCACCTCCCATGCCCCCTTTTTACCACCTGACTTAAAGAAGCTCAGCTGTCCCAAAGAGAAGAAGCTGTCTCACTGATCACTGAAAAATCAAAGGAACAGAGTAGTAAAATGTGCAGAGAGTCCTTATAAGTCACATGTGGCAGTCTAGCATAATTCTCCATGGAATATGCAAATACAAGCTTACAGAAAGAGTAGCATGTTGCTTTTTTCCTCTAGAAACACTTCAGAATATCATGATGTTGGCCTTCTTGATGCTTTTGATAATTCAGATATTTTACCGGACTGTCACACAAACATGAGACTAGAAAAAATTGTTGGCATCTCATTTTTATACTAAACTGTGATAATATATACTCTGTGTAGTTCAGTCTTTACAAGTATCCAATTAAACCTTTCTGTGCCTAGTTATACGAGGTTCCAAGTCTAGAATAGAAAGCCCTCCCCCTGCCCACCCCCATGTAGCATTGTAATGTTAACAAGTGAGCAGCAGCCATCACAAAGCAGGCAAATAGTGGTGTGCAAGTCTATCTGAAAACCAGAGGATTGGGATAGAAACTGTATCTGGAGCATAAAATGGATAGGCCAGAAAGTAAGGACTGGAGGGCAGGCTCTGAGTGTAGAAAATCTATAGGTGGGGGTGGAGGGTGGTAGGGCATAAGAATGGTACCAGTGAGCAGAGCTGAGACTTGCTTCTGGGGCAGAGCCTGGTTGACTTAGGGAGAAAAAAGAGAATACCACTCCGAATGCAACTCATTGGTGAGCTGGCAGGGAGCATCTCCAGGTGAAAGAGACCAAGGATTATATTCAGTTGAGAGGAACCATTACCCAAGGTGATAAACAGATTGGCTGAGAGGAGAATCCGGTACCAGATTCGTGTTTAAAAAGACAATACTTGTTAAATTGGAAAGTTGAAGAGAAGACATAAATGGGAGACTCAGTAAAGGCACTTAGTCCTGGAGAACTGAAAACAGAATGAAGTGAGGGGTAAAAATTCCATTAAGTGAGAAGTTCAGCGTAGGCTGGAATTCCAAACTGGGAGCTTGGCTGAGACATCTTTGAGTAAAGTGTCTGGTGTGTGCTACGAGGCCTGGAAAATCGGCTCAAAGCAGCTAGCTGCCTGGACTGGCCAGGAGCCTTAGGTTCCAGGAGGAAGGCTGCATGTAGAATTCAACATGGCCTTAAAAGTAGGAGTTGAGGGCTTCCCTGGTGGCACAGTGGTTAAGAATCCGCCTGCCAGTGCAGGGGACACAGGTTTGAGCCCTTCTCCGGGCTTTCCCACATGCCGCGGAGCAGCTAAGCCCGTGTACCACAACTACTGAGCCTGCGCTCTAGAGCCTGTGAGCCACAACTACTGAGCCCATGTACCACAACTACTGAAGCTCACGTGCCTGTGCTCTGCAACAAGAGAAGCCACTGCAATGAGAAGCCCGCACACTGCAACAAAGAGTAGCCCCCTACCCCGCTCACCGCAACTAGAGATAGCCCACGCAGCTATGAAGACCCACCACAGCCATAAATAAATAAACAAATAAATAAATAAAAGTAGGAGTTGAGTTCTAGTTCAGATGTAGAAAATTGCAAGAGACCTTCACATCTACTCTAACAATGAGAATAAGCAATAGACTTACAGATGTTTTTAAACCAGTGAGAGAGCCAAGGACACACAGAAGTAGACGTAACTTCTTTCTCTTCCTAGGAGAGAAGAAACCCAGGGCTGCTTTCAGTCCTGGAAGAGTGGTAGGAAGAGGAGGAATATGTTATAGGCAGAGTAAGAAGAAACTAGCCCAATTTTAACTAACTTTGAGTGAATGCATGTTGGCTGGCATGACTGTTTAGAAAACCAAGGATCCCTAGCCACAGAGCAAGCCTGCATCACCCTCTAACTTCTCTGTGGGCTTTTACCAAGTGCATAGGGGTGACAGGCAAAAAAGGCTGATAGTTTCCTTTTAAGGCACATGTGGGCTTTCCCAAGAGTAGGACAGTGACTTGGTGAAGGCTGACTGAAGACAGGAGAGGAGAGCTGAGAGAAATTCTGTCACAGCACTCTGGAGCGTTCTGTAGTCACCATCCAAAGGTTGAGGGCACCCAAAAGTAGGGCAGAGAGAGCTTTCCAGAGATACAGAAACCCAGGAGCTGTAATGGAGAATGAAGAGAATTTCTTAATGACCCCAAAATATGCCTGCTGGACTTTAAAGCTGAGAGAGATAACCACCAGTTTTGAAAGTTGATGGTTTACCTGTAAACCATAGGGAGATCTTCTGGAATCTTATTAGTACTCAGATCTCAAGCCCTGCTAAAAAGGAGTCCTGATCCCATCCTCTAAATATTAAAGCCAGTGGTGAATTGAATTTAACTACAGCTGCAGTAAATCCAGACACAGATCAACTATAGATTAAATTACACAGTGCTCCTTTCCCCCCACCAAAGAAGGATGAGGCCTTTTCTGTGGATAAATATTAACTTGGTCTCCATTGTTCTTCTACACAAAATGTCTGCAAAAAATAAGTTATAGACCTATGAAAAAACAAGTGAATGTGTCTCTTTCCCAAGAGAGGAAATAGTCATAGACATAAAGATGGTCCAGTTTTGTAATTATTAGGCAGGATTTTAAATGATTATCCTAGGTATCTTCAAGAATCTAGTTGAAAAAATGGATAACATGCAAGAATGCATGTGGAATTTCAGCGGAGAGATAGCAATTTCTTTTTTTAAAGTTGGGGCAGGAGAGTGTAGAGAGTCAAAGAGCTCAATAAGGAGAGAATGGCCCTATTCAATAGGGATGTGATTCTATACCCAGGGCAGTGACAACTTATCCTCTGCCATGCTCTTGTGCTCCCTATTATACATGTGTGTTCATAGTTGCTAATTATGGAAAAACAAAAATTAATTAAAACAAACAAAAAAGCAAAACAAGGAAAAGAAAGCAGAGGCCTACAAGCATTTCTTGGTCTGGAGAAATTAGTGGCACAAGAAGCAGGCTCATAGCTAAATCCTGGATTCCCTTCCTTTTCCCTAGGAATAAGGTACATTTGTGATTCTGTACAATCCACACAGTGAGTGATATTCTTTGTCTTTTTCCTTAGCTTTATTTGGAGAAATCACTCATCCAGAGGGGCAGATGCACCAGAAGAAAATGTCTGAGTTCCAAAGCCCAGAATAGCAATAAATATCTATATATAATTTTAGAACATATTTTCTTTACAGTTAATTTTGTTTAAAAGTAGATCAAAGTTCATAGCAAGGGGCCTGGGCTTTTTGCATAAGCCCATCATCAAGGCCTGTTTTCTGAGGTTTTTCTCAATGAAGACCACTTTTTCTTACAGCATTAAAAGTACTGTCATGTCTTTGCTGAGAATTGTCAAAGACTCCTTTTGGTATCATGGAAAAAGTTGAGTAAACTGTTTTTGTTTTTGTTTTATGCTGCATTTTTCTGTTCCCTAGGAAGTTGGTTGACCTTTCTTTCTTCTTTATTTCTTTTTCAATTTTCTTTCATTTGAAGAAGAGTGAACTGGTTCACACAAAATGTGATTTTATGTTGTGCTTATTAATCGAGAACAAATAATGAGTCTGAAACAGACCCCAAGTGCCTGCCTTTTCCAGGAAATGAAAAAGTTCTTCTCTTTATTTATCTGTGATTATCCATTTAAAAATTGTTCTTTGTCACCTGTCTCTGTGCTTTCCTGTTCAGCTTTTTAGAATAAAATTTGTATCTTCATTAGATATTTTTCTTGGGTACAGACCCAACCAGAGAAAATTCAGTTTGAAATCAGTCAGGACCAGCTTCATAATTTGCAGGGCCCAGTGCAAAATGAAAGTATGGGACTCCTTGTTCAAAAATCGTTAAGAATTTTAGGCTGTCACCATCCTAGGTGAAAGGCTCCAAGTGTGGAGCCTTTGTAAGGGTGAAGCCCTGTGCAACTACACAGCTTATATGCCCATAAAGCCAGCTCTGGAATTTGGATTATCTCAGCTTCTGGTTCCTTAGGACATCGTTGATCTCTCAAGAAGCTGCTCATCCAGATATTCTAGAGTCATGGTCTTGAATGAGATGAAATTTAGGAGCCTAGTTGTTATGAAGTCTGCATGGCCAGGATGTAAGGCTGTGCAGGTTGTGCACTGAACAATCGTAGGGAGCACCATTCACATTCTTAGTCATCATAGATTTAGATAATTAGTGGCATTTCTTCCTGGCATGTGGCAAAAAAGTGTCTTGGGGAAGAAGAGCAGCCTTTTCTAATACACAAAGTTATTATTTGGGCAAGTAGTAGCTGCTTTTGCCAACTCCCTTTTCCCTATTCGTCAACATTTTCTCTTT
>NW_006794836.1:39195-40998 GCF_000442215.2 Lipotes vexillifer | reverse complement strand
TTTCCCTGTCTCTTGACCTCACAGTTTGTGTGTGCTTGTCTATGTCTGTCTCTCTTTTCTTCTTTCTCTCCTCTCTCTCCTCTCTTACCTCTTCTCTGTTTTCTTCTCTTTGTTTTTTTTTTTCCCCCTCCTTTCTCCAGCCTTGACTTTGCTCCCAAAGCCTGGCTCCATAGAAAGTCTCCTGAGAAACTGGCATTCAATCTTAGGTTGAATTTCATTCAGTTTGTCCCATCTTTAAGGGAGTATTCCATTTAAAATCCTCAGTTCTAAATCCTCATTTTAAAGCACACATTCTCTATCTCAAATTTACGTATTCTAAACTTTCATGTGTCTCAAGATTATAAGCCCTGAGAGGTAGCTACTCATCTACCTCATCTTGGAACCCCCATTTTCTTTGCATATGGAAGGTGCTCAAGTATAGGAGCTTTTTGGTGATGCTGAGAGACATTAAAAAATAGGATCAGGAGCTGGGATACACAGAGGAACCCTTGATTTCATCTTACCTAGAATTTAGAGTAATCTGAGGCCAGTCACACTCTGCCTAGTCAAACTCTACCTCTGCAGCTACATGTCTCAGAATAGTCCAAGAAAGAGAAAACAGGGGCTCTTGCCAAGTCTATTGATGTCAAGGACGACAGCTCCATATGCTAAGAAGAATGAAGCCCCAGTTGCCCTGTTCATTCTTGGTCCAGGATGAAAAAGTAATGGAAAGGAGAAAGATGAAGCATATCTGGCATCATCTTTTCTTTTTTTCCCCTTACCCTCAGACCCAGAAGAGAGAATAGAATTTAAAAAATCAAGGTAGCATCATAATGATTTTTTAAAAGCCCTAGATATCAATGTTAGGGCAAACCTTGTTAAATCCCAGAAAGGTAAATTAGTAGCTCTTGTGGGAAAAGCCATGAGAGCACATTAATTGGACCAATATCTTCATTTTTAAAAATAGAATCTTCTAAGCACTGAAAGCCCATAGTGGTCAAGTGTGCCAAGGAGCAAGATGTTGAAAACTGCTGGTTTCTCAGGTGATTTGGTCAAGAACACCACCACCACCACCCCCCTCCCACGCAGCACACACCAAAATTTTTAAAAATTTACACTGGTTTCAAAACGTTCTAGTTTGGCTATCCATGATGTGCTGCCATTATTATTATTATTATTTTAGCTGAGGAACAGCACAGGTCTATAGAGAAAATAAGTAAATAAGCCAAGGCCCAGGAAAAGTGATAATCATGTCTTCAAACTCTGAATTGCCATGGAGGCAGCTTTGTCACCAGTGTTCCCTGTGATCTGATTCTACCTGAAGCCCTGATCAGGCCTGCATTTACCTCCTTCTCCCATAGAAGGCCATTTCTGTACCTGCAGAACCCACAGGCTCTGACTGTTGAATTTACTCCAGAGCACATCCTCATGTGACTCTTACCAAGGTGTTTAATGTCAATCCTTAAATTCAGGTAGTTCTTCAGAGCTTGGGAAAACACATTTACTTGTTTTGTGCCTTTGAAAGCTTGGAAATGCGGAGGTGCTGTGGAGCTGAGGGAACATCTATTGAATATACTGCAGGCATTGCTCTATTCTGAAATCAAGCAGTGACCACGAAAGGCAAGGTCTCTGCCCTCATGGAGCTGATGGTCTGCTGGGGAGTGTAGATGGGCAGTGTGCCCTGTGTCTTTGAATAAGCAGTTTACTGCATGAAGCCATGGGGTCTTCATCTCCTAAAAGAAAGAGTGAGACCTTTAGAAGGCTTTGTGCTCAACTCAAACATTTTCTTTTTGTTCCTCTTTCTCTCTTATTCAAACAGCAGGA
>NW_006794836.1:20684-38270 GCF_000442215.2 Lipotes vexillifer | reverse complement strand
AGCAGGAATCTGATTGTTGTGAAAAAGACCCAAGTTGGGTAAAAGCAAATGTGTACACATTGAGGGATCCTGCATAGTAACTTGACTTTTTGCTTTGACTTTAAAGTGAGTTCTTGGAGGCTTCTATTTGATAAGCAGAACAGAACAAAATAAAATCAAAGCTTGAAGCAAACTTACCTTAAGGGCTAAGCTCTTTTGTCGTAACCTCAGGAGCAAAACCAACCAATTGCAGTGACAACTGGTCTATGAAAGAAAGGCCAAGACTTAAATGCACAATTGAAAGTAAGCAGTCTACAGTTAGTTGGTCAATGGTGTCACTAATTGGGTGGCCTTTGAGGCCACATTTGTTTCCTTTCTTTGGGCTTTAGAGCCTATTGCCATCCAGAATTATTTTGTTTTGTTTTGTTTTCGAGAAGAAAGAAAATTAATAGGCACTGAGTCTGGCTCTTCCTCTGTCTTGTAGGAATTCTTTTTAGCCTCAAGCACTCTTCAGATATTTATTCACTAAAGAAATGCCTACTGTGCCTGGTACTGTTTTAGGTACTGGGGATATAGTGGTGAACAAGACAGAAGAGTGCTGCTCTCATGGAACTTACATTCTAGAAGACTTCGAGAGGTAGGCAATTAACAAGCGAATGAATAAATAATTTCAGAGAATCTGAAAGTGCCGTGAAAAGAGTACAAGAGGATAATAGTCTGGAAGTACCAGGGGATGGCGAGGAAGGGCTGTTTCAGTTTGAGTGACCAAAAGGTTCTGTGTGAGGAGGTGCCCAGTTAGCTGAATTGGGGCAATATGGAGAGGCCAGCATAATCGCTTGTTCCTGCACTGACTGTTCATGTTATTTAACACAATTAAACACAAATGGGGTAGCCCTGGAGAAACATAGTTTGGTGGTTCCTCAATAAGTTAAATGTATAATTATCATATGACCCAGCAATTCTACTTCTAGGTATGTACCTAAAAGAATTGAAAACAGATGTTCAAACAGGAACTTGTACATGAATATTCATAGCAGCTCTACTCACAGTAGCCAAAAGGTGTAAAAAAACCAAATGTCCATCAATGGTTAAATGGATAAACAAAATGTGTTATGTCCATACAGTGGACTATTATTCAGCCATAAAAAGGAATGAAGTACTGATAGATGCGACAACATGGATGAACCTTGAAAACACTGTGCTAAGTGAAAGAAGCTCGACAAAAAGGCCACATATTATGTGATTCAACTTATATGACATAGGTAGGTAAATCCACAGAGATAGATAGCAGGTTAGTAGTTGATTAGTTTATGGGAAGCAGGGAATGGGAAGCGACTGCTAATGGCTGTGAGGTTTCCTTTCAGGTTCTGGAACTAGATAGGGGTAATGGTTGCACAACACTGTGAATGTACTTAATACCAATGAATTGCACACTTTAAAGTGGTTAAAATAGTATGTATATTTTACCACAACTAAAACAAATTAAACCCAACTGTGATTTTGACACTAGTCCATACCGAGAGACATTTACATACAGTTGGAAAAAATCCTGAAAAGTAATTGTAGATTGTCGGGCTTGGCCCTTCTTTTTAGGAAGGAAGTTTAATTTTGTATTTATTTAGGCCCATACCATCTGGATTGATCCCTTGATCATTATATAGTGTCCTTCTTTGTCTCTTTTAATGGTTCTTATTTTAAAGCCTATTTTGTCTGATACGAGTATTGCTTTCAGGGACTTATCAAGGTAAAATTGAACACAAATACAATTGTACAAATATGCAGATGCGCACATCTCTCCAATGAATCTATTCTTTAATGTCTTAAACCATTTAGAAGTGAATAGGATGTGTTTTATACACAGGCCTCCCCCTGATGTACTTTAATGTCTAACATTTTTATATGTGAGGAACATTCTCACCTGCGAGCTTGCTGACTGTTCCTGAGGTCTTAGTGAAAAGAGAAGGCTCTGCAGTTGAGGAGTGGGTGCGGGGGGAGGTGATATTCATTATTAATAACACCAGACTTGGAAATAAAACAGGTGGAGGAGGTTTGGATAGGTCTCCCAAGACCAAGTTGAAGACATGGCCATAGATAGAGGTAGCATGGGGGCAGGAAGAAGGGCAGAACAGTGGCCTGGCGTTCCACAGGCCTGATTTTAGCCCTGGCCTCACCTGTCCCTAACCTGCCTTGTTTATCTAGGATGTTATTTCAATACATGTATATATGTATTATCTATAAAGATTCATACCTTTCACAAGCCTAGCACCTAAAGTAAACACAAATGGGGAAAAATAAGCACCTTTGATCAAACTTCAGAATATTAGCCATAGCAGTAGTCCCATATTTCTTCATTGAGTTTGGTGTGTTATCCATCTGACATTTCTTAGAATGAGAAACTGGTGAAAATTCTATAGTCCCCCCAGATTATTGATGAAACATCTAAAGAGTTTTCAAACCTCTGGTAAGAATGATGGCTATGCTCTTAAAAAAAAAAAGAAAAGTAGTATTCATTTAGTGTCTCAAGTTGTTATGACCTTGTTCTTTCTTCAACTGACATAAATAAAATGCTACCGAGGCCTCCTTGTTTTTTCTACCACTTCCTCTGATCTACATAGTTATTGGGAGGTGGAGGTATATTTAGGTATATTATTGAAGAGGTGGTTTTGATATATTGAGGCTCAGGTATAAGGCATCCCACCAGACTTAAGATAATGTTAGGATTGTCACAATTTCCAACAATCCAGAATGTTCTGTCTACTTGTCAGTGGCAGCCTCTCACCCCCACATACACCTTTCCTTTTTCATTTACTCTTCCTACTACACTCACCATTGGAAATAAGCAGTGCTATGTCTTGCTTAGGCAGTGTTTGAATTCCCTCATAAACACGTGAGAGAAGAGAAGTGCATTCTGTTCTGTTTGTCTGAGGCCCATTGTCTGCTTTCAATTTTGACCCAGTTTCTTTTGGGACTGGGAGTACAGGGAAAATTTAGGCCTTACAGGAGATTATCAATGGATGCTTTCAGGCAGTCCTCTGAGACGTGTGCCTGAGTGGTAATTACTTGTCTAGGATCCTACATTCACCAGAAGGAGTATATTGTTCTCAAACAGGAGGAAAAACAAATCTTCG
This sequence comes from Lipotes vexillifer, assembly GCF_000442215.2. NCBI lineage: Eukaryota > Metazoa > Chordata > Mammalia > Artiodactyla > Lipotidae > Lipotes > Lipotes vexillifer. The sequence continues at coordinate 35,163 of NW_006794836.1, read as the reverse complement.
TAGTTTATTGTGAAACTTTCTACTTCCCCCAACTACAAGGACCCAGAAGGGAGGTTTAGGGTTACACCTGCAGGTGTAAAGGCTTACTATCTTTTTTTTTTTTTAAATAAATTTATTTGTTTGTTTATTTTTGGCTGCATTGGGTCTTTGTTGCTGTGCATGGACTTTCTCTAGTTGCAGTGAGCGGGGGCTACTCTTCGTTGCGGTGCGCGGGCTTCTCATTGCAGTGGCTTCTCTTGTTGCGGAGCATGGGCTCTAGGAATGCAGGCTTCAATAGTTGTGGCACACAGGCTCAGTAGTTGTGGCTCGCGGGCTCTAGGTGCAGGCTCAGTAGTTGTGGCGCACAGGCTTAGTTGCTCTGCGGCATGTGGGATCTTCCCAGACCAGGGCACGAACCTGTATTCCCTTCATTGGGAGGCGGATTCTTAACCACTGCACCACCAGGGAAGTCCTAGGCTTACTCTCTTTATCCCCTCTTACATGAAGGCTTATCTCTGATGGGGGGGGTTAGAGCCTAGCTAGACTAATAAAAGTGATGCCAGTGACTTTCGGGGGAAACCTAGTATTGGAATATGGAAAAAGTCACAACTAAAAGATTTGAATCCTGCTAAAAAAATGTATGAGAACAATAAAGACTCCTAACCTAGTATAGCTTCTTCTATATGAGATATATACTCTGTGATCTTAAGACATTCTCAGAGGATTCTTATGCAGAGAGAGAGCTTAAAGCTATGTGTCCATATATGTGTTGGAAGCAGGGAGATGTGTATAAAAGAGGATGAGGGAGAGAATCAGAATATTAATAGGCTCACAGGACACTCTCGCTAGCATCCCTGGGCTGTGGACTTTGATGATAGTCACCGTCTTTAATAGCTGGCCTGGCATGGCACTGACCAGTTGGAATGGATGCCAACTATATTGCTGACACAGAGTCCTGGACAGCCCATTTTGTGCCAGGCTTTCATTCTTTAGCTATCATGTTGTGGGGACGGGATCCTATAAGAGGAATCCAGGTGGGCATGCTAGTGGCAGGGGGAAGTTAGGTATCACGGCAGTGGTTATTTACCAACCAGTATGAATGCATTTGAATATTTCAACAACCAGTACACAAGCTGCAGGTCTGTGAATCTCTCTGTATCCTAGGCTTGTAAAGCAGTTCTTATCAAGATGTAGCCTACTTGGTATCTAAGACAGCTGATTGTTGTTGTTATTGTTTTTGTTGTTAGGTGTTTGTTTCTTGGCTAGTATGATTATGTGATAATTTGCTCATACATCCTTGGTGTTCATCTGAATTGCTACCTGGTTAAAACCCAGCCTTTTGTCCTCAGCAGTCTCTATGCCTATGACATTCAGTACAATAGAGGCCTGCTGACTACATCAGGAACCCCAAACTATTTTGAGTACTGGCTTGCTGTGAGTACCTGAGTACTCATCTTACTGCTTTGTGGTGACTATTTCAAAGTGATAGGTTGCAGTAAAGTCACTGAGTCTCCAGAGATGGTTTTTTAGGAGAACTACATTGCCTATTTTCAGAAAAGGGCTAAAATATTGGAAGTCACAAAGTTGTTGGTAAGATGTTTGTGTAGGGGTCCTAATAGGTGTACACGCTAGGCCTGGTTGCATGATGGATGGCTGGAAGGACAGTATTTGAGAGGGGTGAACTTATTAAGAAAGTTTGCAGCTGGGACATCTGATTTCCACAGAGAGGACTTCAGTGTTGGAAAAGATGCTGCCACCTTTCAATCCTGGTCTTAAATGGTGCTTCTATATACTCCATGAAGAGATACTTCTCTCTTCATTAGGTCATTGCCTTCCAAGTGATTTAATGCGATGTAAAAATAAGCACACAGTTGAATACTATAATGTGGTTAAGCAAGCTGTTTCTGACTGTGCAAGCTAACTTTTTTTCTATTTATGAGAGTGGCTTATATTATGCATATACTGAGCCATGGTGTGACTATATGATAGCCCTGTGTAACATCAGCATTTAAGGTGGACTGTTGAAATAGATCCACAGGGAAATAAGTTTTCAGCAGGATCCCTTACAGTGCATGAACCATCTCACAGCTTGATTTGTACCTTTACATCTTCTGCTCAATATGTTTTCTTCTCTTGATCCTCATGAACGTCATTCAGTATTAAAAAATACTGTCAGCTTAAATGTTGCATTATGTTTAACTCTAACATGCCCTGTATGATAGAATCTGCTAGAGAGTCAGAGTAGGGTTCGATGCTCAAATGTTACCACTCACCCCTCTTCTTCAGGGTTTGGCTAAATTCGGTATGAACACACAGAACTGCAGTAAATAGGACAAAGTATGTTTTATTTAGGGTTCTCTGATCATGGGTTAGAGTGCAGCACACAGTGGTGCCCCTTACCTCACTGCCTGAATCCTGAGTCTTACCCAGACTTCCCATCTGGAAAAATTGGAAAAATTCTGGAAAAATTGGAATTAGAGAACAAAGACCTTCCTGGGTCTACCAGATAGCAGCTGGTTGTGGAGGGTATAACTAACTCCCTGGTTAACTGGGTCCAGTGGATGTCAGAGTGTGACTTAGTATTAGTCACACTCTCCTTCCCTAGGGAATGGCTAGGAGGACCAGAAGCCTTATACAGAAAATCTCTCTCCTAAGGAGGGCCTTGGAAATCCATTCTTGGATGCGTGAGTTTGGTGAAGTAGGATTCTGCTTGCACCCCTTCTATCCCAACAGAGTTTATCTCACAATAGTTCATTGGCCTTGTCTAAAGTACTTTGAGTTACTTTTCTATGTAACCGAGAGAGTATACAGAAAGGTCCAGGTTGTGGCTCTAGAGCCATAATAATGCCAGCTTAAGTCTTTCATAAGGTCTTCCCTGGCTTAGCTAGGGGGCCCCTTTTCTGTGCTATAATAATGTAGCACACTCCATCTCTTTTCACTCTGACAGCATTATGTTAAAATTCTTTCTCCCCTTAGATTGTGAGCTCCTTGAGGCCAGGGACCATGCATTGGTGATATAAAATTAGCTCTTAGCATAGTGCCCAGATTATAGTAGGTACTCAATAAATATTTGTGAAATTAAAATGAAAGGCACATGAAGCCATCTGGTAGAGGTCTTTAAATGGCATGTCTAAGGGTGTGGATTTAAGCCTTTTTGTAATTGGGAGCAATAGCATATTTTGTGAAAAGACATGCTTGGAACTGGAATATAAGACTAAAAAAGTAATATTTTTTTAAAAGCATAGACTCTTAAGATTAAAAAGGACCTTAAAGATTACCCAGTCCAGCTACACATTTTAAGGTAGCTATAACTTAGTGGTTATTGGGCCTTTGAACACCTGCCAAGGCAGCCTATTCTATTTCCAAATGAGCTAAAATATCTTCTATAGCTTCATCCCTAATTTTTCCTTTGGAGATACCTAGACAGTGTATTGCCTCTCTTCTATATGACAGCCTTTCATTTATTTCAAGAAAAATTGTCATGTCCCCCTGCCCACACTTGCTAAGTGAACACACCCAGTTTACCATTCCTCATATGATACAATTTAGGGTTCCTTCATTATCCTGGTAGCTATCCTCTAAATATTTTCCAGTGAATGAACATTCCTCAAAAATTGCATTACTAGAACTGAAGGGGATATTTCACGTATGGTCCAGAGTAGAAAGGGTTTATTGCTTCTCTAATCCCAGAAGCCATAGGCACATTAAACACAACTTACCTTATTAGCTTTATTGATGACCTGGTCCCATCGCTGAATCCCGTTTGGCTTTCTGTTGATGAAAACATAGTCTTTTCCTATGCTGCTGCTTAAACTGGGTATCTCAGCCTCTGCTTATGTACTTGCTTATTTGGACCCAAGTAGAGAACGTTATATCCTGCTAGGTCTCTCACACCTGCCAACCCTCTCTGGCTCCGTACTGTGCCATTTGATGTATCTGCTACCTTCCTCCGCACTGTGACCTCTCAGGATTTTATGGGCATCCCCGTATTATTACTATCTTCATTCAGCTTCATATGAAAATGTTCAGCTGGATGGGCCAAGGATAGGGTTCTGTGTCAAGCTGCTGGAAATCTCTCTGTGGTGGGTGTCGACTTTGGGAATGGTTCATAAGTTTTACATCCCCCCCCCATAATTTATAATATCGTAAGAGACCTTATAAAATGCATTGTTGAAGTCCACATTTTGGTATAATCGAAGGGAAAAATGTTTAGGCAGTTATGGCCAATTGTGGGTAAAATTTTGCTGCCTACTGGTGATGGCAGTTTCTCTTTCTGGCTTCTCGTGAACAATCCCTTTAATAAACCATTTTGGATTTTTACCAAGGTGACCTGTATACAATTTTTTAAATCTGCCTTCTTCTTCAGATTGAAAACATGAATGACATTTGCCAGTTCCCCAGTTTTTGGCACATCTTCCATTTTCCACAATTACTCAAGGATTTCTGACAGGGCTGGAGCATTAGTGATCTCTTTTGTGAGGATTCATAATATCTAGGCTGTGATTGCAAGGCTATGTTTAATTTCACCTGAAGCCTGTTGTCTGATTTTTTCCAGGCCTTGACTGTTGAGAACACAACTTTTCTATATAAAAAATCATTTTTATAGCAAAAAATGTCCAGAACACTTCACCTTCCATGAGGCTTTCTAGTTATGTTAAATGCACAAGTCCCAGTGTGTGTGTAGGTTTCTTTCATAAGTGGGCTTCTTCAAGTAATAGAGCTTGTTGTAAGGCTGCAGGTGGCAATAATAGCAAAAATGGCTCTTTGGAAATGCAAAGTTGAATCAAGAAATGGCCAGGACCTGGAATTGGAAAATCAACATCAATTCTAGGGACTGTGCTATCTGGACCCTGCAGTAGCAGCAGTAGTTCACTGACTCCCCCACCCCAGCACTATGCCAAGGACAGGCTCAACTCCCTTCTGCCCTCCTCCCTCCCACCTACCCCCACCGGCCTGCCTTCTTCCTTCCCTCCCTCCCTCCCTCCCTCCCTCCCTTCCTTTCCTAGAGCTGACCTCAGGCATAGTTTATTTATTTCCTCAGCTCTTTTCTTTGCTTTATCTTTTACTTCTGTGCTACAATTTATTGACTCTTTACCTCAGAATTTACATTTACCCATATTTTTGGTTTGGTCAAAACTTTGCCTCCCCATGGCATTTTGTGGGCTATTTCTTACCCATTCTCTTGTCCAGGGAGACTTTTAAGATGGTGTTTGGAATAATTTAGGAATAAAAGCAGATGAATAAGTGTTGGGCTTGGTAGCAGAGTTTGTTCTCAGCAGCAGGCATGTCTTATATACACTAATGGGTCAACCATCAGCAGCTCCCAGCATCTGTCTGGATGCAGAGCATAGGTCTAGTTTATGTTTGGCTGAAATATGACCCTGTTCCCATTTCATGTCTCTATTCTGCCTACCCTTCAGCTTGATAAGTTAAAAAACTTGGATAGTTGCAAATGAAGAGTCAAGGCTAGTCATGGGAATTGCTAGGGCAAAGGATTTGGGTACCTAAATCCTTCCACTTATCCTTTCTTCCCTCTGAGGAATTCTGACCAACAGAACATATGCAGTAAGAACCATATTTGAATGGAAAATGAAGCACCGTTTTATTAATAACTGAGCAGGCACCTGATAAGCTTACATAGACACCTGCACAAGAAAGGGGGCTCTGGTAAGGCGGAAGTGAACCAAAATGGCTGTGCATGTGGGGCAAACCCACCCTTTCTTCCATCCAGTCTAAGGTACAAGAGCTAAAATGGATTGAGAATAGTTGATTTGTCTATCGCAGGGTTTCTCAGAAGCGGCGCTAATGGCATGTGGGACAGATAGTCCTTTGCTGTGGGAGCCGTCCTGTGCACTGTAGGAGGTTTGGCAGCATCCCTGGCCTCTCTCCTCAGTAGATTTCAGTAGCAAGCTTTCTGCACCCTTGTTGTGACAACCAAAAAAGTCTCCAGACACTGCCAGACATCCCCTGGGGCAAAATTGCCCCTAGTTGAGAACTACTGGCCTATGGGAAGCAGACCCCCAACTGGTCTGGGTTTCCCAGTGATATGTAGGTTATAAAACACAAGCTTAACCATGGACCCATGAGGAGAGGGTCTAGAATAAGATTTTTTTAATTGAGTACATAATATGATTGAAGTGCTTTCAAACAGTGGTTTCCAAATGTTACCTATTAGAATCACCTGGGGAGCTTGTAAAAATCCTGACGCCCTGGCCACACTGCAGTGTCAATTAAGTCACAATCTCTGGGGTGGAGCAAGGCCCTCAGGGTTTTTTAAAACTCCCAGTGTGCAGCCAAATTTGAGAACCAGTGCTTTAAAGTACAGTCACTAGCAGGACATGGCCACATTGCCTGACTTGCAAATATCCTGTGTAATGAACAGCTTCTTGCTGTTATTCATTCTACATAACTGGTGAGTAGTTCTCAAACTTTAGCTTGCATCACAATCAGCTGGAGGGCTAGATGTTGAGAAAGAAATCTTTCTGATTCATTAGGTCTGGGATGGAGCCTGATGTTTTGCATTTCTGCAAAATTCTGAAGTGGTCTTGATGCTGCTGACCAGGAACCATCTTTGAGAACCACTGCTGATCACCATCACTACAACCCTTTTACCTGAGGAGCAGTGGTCCAACTGTCCCAAGTCAACAGCACCACCCAATGACAGACATGGAACTATCTACCAAACTTCACTAGTCTTCATCTCTCTTCATCTTCTCATAGTTTTCTCCTTTTTTCCATCTTCCCTAACTCACAGCCCACATCGTTCCACTGAAGGCACTCCGTGATTGTAGTCAACCTTAATAGTCCTCAGAAGTACTCAGAATTTCTATTCAGAAATTTCACATGCCTTCCATACCCTTATTCATTGAATCCGTTTTTCTTCCTTTGCTAGCATTTAAAAAGTTTAGGAAAAGACCTCTTATTTAATTTTATTGTTTTCAGATTGCTCTTATCTGGTGATATGCTGTCAGTGGGGATTTCTTCCATTTTCATTGTAGCATGTTGTAATACTTTGTTATTGAAATAGACTTTGAGGATTAACTTAGAAATCTAACCGTGATTTTAAAACGATGAATTAATTTTGACAAAATATCTTTGGAATTAGGAGACTATATATTCAGTGTAGCAGGTTGTTTTTTTTTTTAACCTGTTAGATGCAAGGCTCCATAGTTTAAACATATTATTTAAAACACGATTGTCTTGCGTTAGAAGTATCAAACCCTTTGAAGACCAAGGCCATGACTAACATGTCCCTATTTATGTCTCCCATTAAAATGACTACCCATTCAGAAATAGAGATGGTGTTAATGGGTAGATATTTGGTCAGTTAAGTACCAGGGCTATGCAGGGGGCTTTTCTGCAGGATGACCAGAGGATGTCATTTTATTAAGGAGGAGGTCTCAATTACCAGCTGCTTAGAATCCTTTGAAGCAGGGCTGCCTGCCCTTGTCTTGCCTCTCGACCCACAGATCTTCCCAAACAGTTTGAGATGGACTGGCCCTGTGTTTGGTATTTGCCCATTGGCTTTGCAGAGTCAATTTCTCATAGGCATTTCTACAACCCTAGCAGAAGCCATTTGGATGGATTTCGAAAAGAAAACAAATATGTCTTAGGAAATATAGTAAGAATTAACATTGGACTGGGAAGCCAGAACTGGGGTCTCTCTATTCCAGGCTCTGGCACTAACTAGTAGTGTCACCTTGGACAAATCACTTCACTTATCCTGCTTTCATCTGTCCGGTCAGGAAAATCGAGGGAATTAAAGCAGGCCGTCTGTAAGTTCTTCTCTAGTGCTGCTACCCTGTGATGATGTAAGTTAGATATTCTGTAGGCTAGAGACCTATGGGAGCCTAACTGCTTCCGTGAAGTGTGGGCTTCTTTCCACAGTCAGTGACTCAGGGTAATACATTGTGTGGAGGAGGGAAAGACATGAACAGAGAGTGTTTGCAGCTTCTCTTTGTTGCCTTTTAGTGCCTGAATAATACTACATTGAACAGCTAGGAAAAAGAAACTTTGTTTTTCAATCAAGCTCTTGAATTTTAGTCCTCACAACCAAATTTAATGTATGCAAAAATACCTTACTGAATGACAGTGCTGGACCCTCTCCAAAGGACAGCTAAGTGGCCTATTAAATTCCATGTTAAGCAGGTAGAGTGTGGAAGCACCCTAGGTGTGAAAAGGGCCCTTTAAAATGTTCCTTCTTAACTTCTCATCCCTTCTTAACTCCCCAGAAGTTAAGAAGGGATGAGAGTAAGGTCTGGTGCCCAAGCTTGCTACATTGGTTTTCTTTTTTCCCTGAGTTTGTAAGAGATGAATGGTTCCCAGTGTTGTGGCAGGCTCTCCAGCTATGCTCTGGCTCACAGTGAAAGAAGACGTGGGGTTATCAGGCAGTTCGTCAATTGTGTAAATTAGTCTGCCTTGGAGATCAGTGGAGGAGAAAAAGCAGGTGATCAGAGTTATGAGGGAGTCCAGTGTGTCCTCTTCCTGGTTTTTCCCACAGATAAGAACACTTGTATGCATAGTATTTAATACATATAAAGGCTGGGTCCATGCCTTTAAGAAATCAGGATTAAGGAAGCTGTACAAATGTAAACTTTGAAGAAAAAGAATGAACAAAAGAGTACTGGAAAGTTGAATATGTATGGCCAAAGTATGTCACAAGCCAAAGGGCCAGTCATCTTTATAACATGCCAGCACAGTGGCTTACAGAATGGATTCTCATGCATACTCCTAGGACAAAAACACTAAAGGGACGTACCCAGGAAATTCATTTTCCTTAAATCAGGTTGAAGCAGCATATTGAGACCTGGGGAATCGTATTAGATTTCACCTTTAATCTCCCAGATGTCAATCTCTTAACAAGTGGTCATTCTCAGAAAGGTACAAGTCGGGAGTGCTTTGGCATTGAGTTCCAAAATGGCCTTTATCATCTTGATGACAATTTTTCCAATTTAGTTAACAGTTTATTCAGTTGTAAAACTATAGTGACTCATGTAGAGGTTTCCCTTTGTGTCAACAGCGAGGATTTTCAGAGCTTGGTAATGATTTGGACAACTTTTCTGCCGCACTTCAAAAGAATTAGTCAATCATGGGATAATATTTGTAGAATGTCAGAGCTGGAATATGGCCAGATGCTAATCATCCTCAGATAAAACCCTTGATTAGTTACAAAATGAATTATCCAAAAGTGACAAAATTTACTTGGGCCTTATTGAAGTTTTACCAGGTTACCTGCTCCATGCCCGGTGAACAGGAAGCAGGAAAAGATGTTCTCCTTCATTAATGTTCAACTTAAAACAAACATACAAACAAAAACAAAAAAGCTACAGAGCTCACAAAAGATGGATGAGAGACCTTGTAAAAGTTTCATCCAGTGAAGTGATTTTTTTGGTACTTCCTGCATTTCATATCTTCCCTGAATGTGGGCAGCTGAAAGGTGTTTATAAAATATTCCTCAACACCAAAATGAAATTTCTCCACAGCAGTCATAATAATAGTTCATTAAATAAATGGTATAAAAAACTGCTTGAACATTTCACAAGCATAAATGAATCACAGCAAGTCTTGGAGAGATACTACAAATTAATTAAGTGACCACAAGGACGGGATGAAAATCTGAAATTTGAATTTCAGATTTTGTAGGAGAATTCCAGCTATGAATCCCTTGTCAAGGTTGTCATCTGATTTTCTGCCCCTGAGAGGTTTATTGTTTATTGTTTATCTCCTATTGCTTGGGTCACAGGTTAAGTTACGCCTGGGCATGTGAAAGTTCTGACAGGATCCATTGTTATTGTGTGTGGTGGGGGAGGGGTGCACCCTGCAGCACACAGCATAGTACCTGGCTTATGGGATAGTCACAATCCATGTATTTATGAAACATGTATAACATTACTTCTTTAGATAAAAAATTTACTCATTTATTCCTCATGATAACCCTATCAAATAGTCACTCTTATCCCATTTTACAAATGAGAAAACTGAGCCTTGGAGAGGTTAGTAACATGCCTAAGGCCATAAAACTAGGAAATGACAGAACTGGAATTTAAATCCTGGGCCATGTGGTTTTAGAGTCTGTGATCTGTGCTCCTATGCTGTGTTGCTTCTCTCAATAAATCTTTGTTGAAGTAAAAATAAGTCTTGTCTATGAAGAGTTTATAAAGCAAATTCACATATCAGTTCATTTGATCGTCAAAGTACCCAGTAAGGAAGGCATAGCTATTCCCATTTTAGGATGGAGAAAACTGAGGCTTGGACAGGTGGATGATTTTTCCAAACTCACCTGGCTAGTAAGTTATGGGGGCAAAAGGTTGGAACTTGGATGGCCCGTGGCTTGAGCTCTGGCTTTCTTTCTGCCTTAGCTGCAGTGGAGTAGTAACTGTTATGAACCAGAGTCCACTGCACTCTGCCCGTTTTATTTCTAGCCCCCTCCACTGGTTTTCACTTCTCCTTGAGGTCAGTAGTTACACTCAGATGAAATGAGTGGGGAGGGATTTTTGCATCAAAGCAGGTTCCTCCAAGTACCAGCTTTTCTGCACTTTCTCTTGGTATGTCACCAATCTCTAGTATAGTTTTCTCCAAATCCTGCCCCATGCACAACTAGCAATCACTTATGATGGGAATGGATTTGGGAAGTCAAAGTTAAGTAAACAGTTCTTAGGTAGTGCTCTGTTTACCGGATACCTGGTTCATATTTGAACCTCAGTGCTTAAGGCTATAGCTTCAGAGTACTATATCCCCCACCCCCATTTTTTACTGTGTCACCCTTTGAGTCTCAGGGAGCAAACTGCTTTCTTGCTTCAGTCCTGTATCCTTCCCTTTAGACTATGGACAGAAACTGTAACAAATTTTGGCTGAGTTCTCTACTTTTTTCCCCCATAGGAATCTTACTTTCAATGCAAGTTGTCAATCATTTCTCAAAAGCCTAATCTTTATTTATACGTCTATTTATTTATATGCCATCTTGTTCCATAGGAGTTGAGGTAAATTAAAGGAAACATAAAATAATAAAATACAAGGAGAAAGTAGAAAATGAAGATTGGAGAATATAGGAATTAGAATAGGGCAGGAGTTGAGGATAAAGAGAGATTTGACTTCTAGCTTTTTAGCCAGAAAAAAACAAATAAGAACAAAAACAAAATGTGAAATGCAGTGAATTTCAGAATTCTTGATGATGAAGAGGAGGATAAAACCCTTTAACTCTAAAGAAAAATTCTCACTTGAGGCTGCTCTCAGATGGTAATTCCCTATGAAAAGCATTGTAGGTACTGTGGTTATAAAGATGATCGTGAATCTTTCAGTCTAACAGGTGAGTCAGGCAAATTGAAACCTATGGAATAAAATAAATGCAGCTCAAGGGCAAGTCAGTGAGAGCGCCTAGGAAAGGAAGATCCATTTTGACAGGAGATTCCTGGTTGAGCTTTGAAGGAAGGATTTGATTTTGATTGAAGAGAATGAAAAGATGGGCATTCCAGCCCTAGGGAATGGAATGAGCCAAGATCAAGGTTATGGGCTTGTGTTTCGGGTGGAACAGAGAGTCATTTGGGTCAAGTATAAGAAGACCGGTATGGAAGGCAAGACAGGAAGAGAGCTTAGTATGAACCTGTGCCTTTTAGGAAGCTGGATGATTTCTGCGGAAGGGCTGTGTCCTGACCTTGCCTGGGGACATTCATTCTGGCATCAAGGTGAAGATTGTGTCACAAAAGTGAGGGGCTGAGTGAAGGGAGATCAGTTAGCACTGCTGCAGTAACAGAGAAGTGACCAGGTCCTAACTAGGCCAGTGGCAGTGGAAATGAAAAGTAGAAAATGGATCTATGGGAGCTAAAATTTAAAAGATTTGGCCAAATGTGGAGGTTAACTAGGAGACAGATAGGAAGGGCAACAAGAGAAAGTTAGGAGGTAGGTTTGGGGTATGCTGAGATAATCCAGCATGCAGAGATCTGACTGAATCTTCTGGAGTCTTTTCTACTTTCGTTACAGTATGATACACTGGTCAAGAACTTCGAGTTTGGTTGACTAAACCTGGTTTTGAATCATGTCTCACTAGCTATGTAATCTTCCATAAACAATCCAAGCCTTCATTTTGCCATTCATAAAATGGGAATAAAATCTACCATAAAATGGTGTGGTAAAGATTGAGGGAGAATGTGCACATTTGGAAAACACTTAGCACACCATGCAGCTGTAGTAAGCAGTCTTACTGGGATCATTTCTACTCCTGGTACTTTCAGCCTGATCTTGGGCCTTCTCTTTGTACTTCTGCTCTGTTGTCTCATCTGCCATTCTATTGGAAACATACATTTCTCAAGACGTATTCAGAGCCTCAGTGTCCTGGCTCACCTAGCAGTAATAGTACACACAGCAGCATGGTGAAGTCAAGCACAGTCTTGCTGCTGCTAGAGTATCTGAAGTGATGAAGACCCTCAGCATTTGTGTTTTGGCCCTACTCACCACTAGGTGAAGAGGAGAGACAGTCTAGGATACCAAGTGACATTCAGGTTCTGAAGGCAAGACTTTGCACTCTGCGATGTGAGGGTCTGCACTGCTAAAATCTTCAACCAAGAAGTGCTCTGGGTGAAGTTAAAGTGCCCCTAAGGACAGAGAAGCAGACACTATTGAAAAAGGGAGTGCCAGGATTTCAGTGTCACTTGGTTTCCCAGACTACTTCTTGAAGACATGTAAATGTGACAGCCTGCAAAAGCAGCAGCAAAAGTGACAAGTGGTAGAAATGGTGATGTGGTCTCTTCTGTGAATCCTTGAGGGCAGCTAACACTAGGAGAGTGTCTCTCGTGGGTCAGTGATTTGTTATAACATTCCTAATTATCAGGCGTTGTCAGCTGAGCTTCTTACTGGGAAATTCTCTTTCTAATGAACATATCCCTGCTCTGAACATGCTCACAGGTCTCTGCTAATTCAAGGAACAGTGGAAGAATGTACCAGGAGCTCAGCTTTAATTGAAAATATAATAATTAGATTGTGGAATCCTACTTTTAATTGATAGAGCCAGATTTTCCTTGGTGTCTAACTTATTTTCTGATGATATTATGCCCTGACAGAGCTAATAAAGTTTCTGGGAATCTGTTACAATTTTTTAAAAGTCTGTGACTCAGTCTCAGTCCAGAAGTGTAGATAGGACCCATATCATTCCACTTGTCTTGGATCCTTTGCTTGAGTTGTTGGAGAACTAAACAAGTCCCTGTGTTGTCATGCACAGGAATGGAATGTTATTTCATCTGAAATAGCCTACCTTCACTTTCAAAGTTGGTTAAGTAGTATATTAAAGGACTGACAACTGCCAGACACAACATCACCCTTCAATTTGGACAAAAGGGGCCCTGTGCCAATCCCATACTTGAACTTCAATGTGCATATGAATCACCTAGAGATTTTGATTGAGTGGGTCCAAGTGGGGCCTGGGATTCTCCATTTCTAGTAGGCTCCCAGGTGGTGTTCAGTCTCATGTTGATGGAGCACACTTTTGAGGAACATAGCTCTGAAGGACCCCACTCTGGCCCTTCTCCATCTTCTCCCTTCCCTGTGGGATAAGGAATCCACAGATCCAAGGAGATGTGCCTACCCACAGCCTGTGCCCCCACTTTCTAGACCTTGCTTTAGGTACTTAGAGTGCTAGAATTCCCTGCCCAAATGGCCTAGCACCTTTTTCTAGAGTCTTCTCTGACCTCCTTCTCAGGTTCATTCACCTGAAGTGGGTGAACCCCAGGTCTGAGGGGTTGCTAAGGGGCAGCTGTTGTGGATGTGTGTTCAGTGCCCCTTATGGTATAAGATAGAACTGGGGTGGAAAGAAGGGGAAAAGTCAGGGTATGGGTGGCTCTCCTGGCACGGCTCTATTCTAGTGCAGAACACTGAGAAGTTGAAGTCTATGTTCAACCTGGATTCCAGCCTCAGGTTCTTTGAGGAACTTAAAAGGAGAACGCCATTATCAGTAGAGACTGGGGGCGTCTTGTGGACAGGAGTTGCCTGTCTTGAACTGGATGGGGTGAGCAGATACTTCATGGAGTATGATATATGGGCCTCCATTTGTACTCTTGCACCTGTTCTACAAATGTTGGGGTAGGTCTAACTGGAAGATGCCTTATGACCCCAACAGAGAGAGATCTTCATCCCTTCATCATTTGATATTTTGCATACATTTATTTTCCTTGATACACATTAGAAATATGCATATTTGTTATGCTGCTCTATGGTATACAGTCCTACACCTTTGTTTTATGGGCCATTCTGCCATCCTTAAATATATTTATCAGCAGACAAATTCTTTTAAAAGTAAGATTTTTTTTTTAAGTTATAAAAGTTAATACAAAATTTTTAAAAATTATTCTCTGAGGAAGAAAATAAGATGATATGCTTTTACATTTTATGATTTTGGTAGATTTCAGTAAAAGTTGGTACTTTATGGTTAGACTAGTGAGGACCGAAGTTCCCAGCTACAGATACAGATTATAGGAGTGATGCTGAGTGAAAGGAGTGAAGGGCCTTCTGCTGA
>NW_006794836.1:0-20507 GCF_000442215.2 Lipotes vexillifer | reverse complement strand
CTGAACCCAGCACCTTGTGTTCTGCTTTAAGTTTTCATCTGCACTTTTGAAACCTCCTTCTGTATGCAGTGAACATCTGTGTTTAAGGACCCTCAGGCCCAGCACCGCAGGCACTCTTAGCAGGACTCAAGGGTAGGATCTAGCACTTCAGATGGGGATCTCCCTAGGTATCCCTTGCTGCTCAATGCTCCTGTGTTGCCTCTGTCTGAGCTTCTGAACACCCCACCCTTTCTTCCAAGGTTGAGAGGGCCTCCTGGGTTCTTTGGGTTTTGCTGAACTTAACCTTCTAACTATCTAGATTCAGTATCTGCCAGGCTTTTTAGACTAGTTGAGTCTAGGCTTCTTGCCTCCTATATATTGGCATGAAAAATGAGGGTTTAAAAAGAATGATTTCAAACCTTTATTGTGTCACTGAAGAGAAAGAGACTGGAACTACTGGAGCAATTTCTAATTTCTCAGTTGAATTGCTTATTTGTTTTCTTTTCACCTTTATACCTCTGGGGGTAGTTCTTTCTTTGGCACCTATGAGCAGTTTCTTTTTCCTTTTCTGCCCCCTCTTTGTTTTCCTTTTTTCTTTCTTTAATCTCTTTTTTTTTTTGACATTTAAAAATATTGAAGTGAGAGCTAACACCTGTCCTTCTCAAACACTTCCAAAATATAGCAGAGGGAGGAACACTCCCAAACTCATTCTACGAGTCCACCATCACACTGATACAAAAACCAGACAAAGATGTCACAAAGAAAGAAAACTACAGGCCAATATCACTGATAAACATACATGCAAAAATCCTCAACAGGGCTTCCCTGCTGGCGCAGCGGTTGAGAGTCTGCCTGCCAATGCAGGGGACATGGGTTTGTGCCCCAGTCCGGGAAGATCCCACATGCCACGGAGCAGCTAGGCCCGTGAGCCATGGCCGCTGAGCCTGTGCGTCCGGAGCCTGTGCTCTGCAACGGGAGAGGCCACAACAGTGAGAGGCCTGCATACCACAAAAAAAAATAAAAACCTCAACAAAATACTCGCAAACAGAATCCAACTGCATATTAAAAGGATCATACACCATGATCAAGTGGAATTTATTCCAGGAATGCAAGGATTCTTCAATATACACAAATCAATCAACGTGATACACCATATTAACAAATTGAAGGAGAAAAACCATATGATCATCTCAATAGATGCAGAAAAAGCTTTCGACAAAATTCAACACCCATTTATGATAGAAACCCTCCAGAAAGTAGGCATAGAGGGAACTTTCCTCAACATAATAAAGGCCATATATGACAAACCCACAGCCAACGTCGTCCTCAATGGTGAAAAACTGAAACCATTTCCACTAAGATGAGGAAAAAGACAAGATTGCCCACTCTCACCACTATTATTCAACATAGTTGTGGAAGTTTTAGCCACAACAATCAGAGAAGAAAAAGGAATAAAAGTAATCCAAATCGGAAAAGAAGAAGTAAAGCTGTCACTGTTTGCAGATGACATGATACTATACATAGAGGATCCTAAAGATGCCACCAGAAAACTACTAGAGCTAATCAGTGAATTTGGTAAAGTAGCAGGATACAAAATTAATGCACAGAAATCTCTGGCATTCCTATACACTAATGATGAAAAATCTGAAAGTGAAATCAAGAAAACACTCCCATTTACCATTGCAACAAAAAGAATAAAATATCTAGGAATAAACCTACCTAAGGAGACAAAAGACCTGTATGCAGAAAATTATAAGACACTGATGAAAGAAATTAAAGATGATACAAATAGATGGAGAGATATACCATGTTCTTGGATTGGAAGAATCAACATTGTGAAAATGACTCTACTACCCAAAGCAATCTACAGATTCAATGCAATCCCTATCAAACTATACCACTGGCATTTTTCACAGAACTAGAACAAAAAAATTCACAATTTGTATGGAAACACAAGACTCCGAATAGCCAAAGCAATCTTGAGAATGAAAAACAGAGCTGGAGGAATCAGGCTCCCTAACTTCAGACTATACTACAAAGCTACAGTAATCAAGACAGTATGGTACTGGCACAAAAACAAACATATAGATCAATGGAACAGGATAGAAAGCCCAGAGATAAACGCATGCACATATGGTCACCTTATCTTTGATAAAGGAGGCAAGAATATACAGTGGAGAAAAGACAGCCTCTTCAATAAGTGGTGCTGGGAAAACTGGACAGCTACATGTAGAAGAATGAAATTAGAACACTCCCTAACACCATACACAAAAATAAATTCAAAATGGATTAAAGACCTAAATGTAAGGCCAGAAACTATCAAACTCTGAGAGGAAAACATAGGCAGAACCCTCTGTGACATAAATCACAGCAAGATCCTTTTTGACCCACCTCCTAGAGAAATGGAAATAAAAACGAAAATAAACAAATGGGACCTAATGAAACTTAAAAGCTTTTGCACAGCAAAGGAAACCATAAACAAGACCAAAAGACAGCCCTCAAAATGGCAGAAAATATTTGCAAGTGAAGCAACTGACAAAGGATTAATCTCCAAAATTTACAAGCAGCTCATGCAGCTCAATAGCAAAACAACAAAGAACCCAATCCAAAAATGGGCAGAAGACCTAAATAGACATTTCTCCAGAGAAGATATACAGATTGCCAACAAACACAGGAAAGAATGCTCAACATCATTAACCATTAGAGAAATGCAAATCAAAACTACAATGAGATATCATCTCACACCAGTCAGAATGGCCATCATCAAAAAATCTACAAACAATAAATGCTGGAGAGGGTGTGGAGAAAAGGGAACCCTCTTGCACTGTTGGTAGGAATGTAAACTGATACAGCCACTATGGAGAACAGTATGGAGGTTCCTCAAAAAACTACAGATAGAACTACCATACGACCCAGCAATCCCACTACTGGGCCTATACCCTGAGAAAACCATAATTCAAAAAGAGTCATGTACCAAAATGTTCATTGTAGCTCTGTTTACAATAGCCAGGACGTGGAAGCAACCTAAGTGTCTATCAACAGATGAATGGATAAAGAAGATGTGACACATATATACAATGGAATATTACTCAGCCATAAAAAGAAACTAAACTGAGTTATTTGTAGTGAGGTAGAAGGACCTAGAGTCTGTCATACAGAGTGAATTAGGTCAGAAAGTGAAAAACAAATACCATATGCTAACACATATATATGGAATCTAAAAAAAAAAAAAAAGGTCATGAAGAACCTAGGGGTAAGACGGGAATAAAGACACAGACCTACTAGAGAATGGATTTGAGTATATGGGGAGGGAGAAGGGTAAGCTGTGACAAAGTGAGAGAGTGGCATGGACATATATGCACTACCAAACGTAAAATAGATAGCTAGTGGGAATAGCCGCATAGCAGAGGGAGATCAGCTCGGTGGTTTGTCACCACCTAGAGGGCTGGGATAGGGAGAGTGGGAGGGAGTGAGCCGCAAGAGGGAAGAGATATGGGAACATATGTATCTGTATAACTGATTCACTTTGTTATGAGGCAGAAACTAACACACCACTGTAAAGCAATTATAGTCCAATAAAGATGTTAAAAAAATATTGAAGTGAAATTCACAGAACATATAATTAACCATTCAGTGTGCAGTACGTTAACCTATTCTGGACATTTAATATAAGTGGAATCATGTAGTATGTGATCTTTGGCCTCTTTCACTAACTTTTTTGAGGTTCGCCCACATTTAGCATGTGTCAGTACTTCATTTCTTTTTATGGCTGAATAATAGTCCATTGTATGTATGTACTACATTTTGTTTATCCATTGATGGACTTTTGGGTTGTTTCCACCTTTTGGCTGTTGAGAAGTGAGTAGTGCTGCTATGAATGTATGTGAAGAAGTATTTGTTTGAATACCTGTTTTCACTTCTTTTGAGTGTATACCTGGGAGAGGAATTGGTGGGTCATATAGTAATTCTATGTTTAACTTTTTTGAGGAACTGTCTTCCACAGGGGCTGCACCATTTTACGTTCCTATCAGTAATGCATGAGTGTTCCAGTTTCTCCGTACCGTTCCCAGCATTTATTTTCCATTTTTATTATAACCATCCTGGTGGGTGTTTGAAATGGTATCTCATTGTGGTTTTGACCTGCATTTCCTTAGTGACGAATTATGTTGAACACCTTTATGAGCAGTTTCTTGGTGTCGGTACATGATGTTATGATGTCAGTGAGTAAGATACAGTTCGTAGTGGAATATTTGAACGAAACAGACAGCTCAGCATTTCTTGCCTCATCCTAGCTTTCTGTATGGGCTGTTAACCTCTTGGTAAGTGCGAGTTAGGTGAACTCTTACTGCCATGCCATCAAGAATGGTAGGGAGCCACCCATCTTGGTCCAGTGGGAAGAAAAGACCTGTTGGTCATTTCTAATTTCTATTCCTGAGGAGCAAATAGTATTAGAGTTGGCTAGATGAGAATTTTTAAAATTTATTTTCTGAGGAACCTAAGGGTTTCTGTGATAGTTTTTAAAGTACTGAGGAGGATATCAGTGCAGTTTAAGTTTTAGATGTATTTTTGGGAAATTACTGGTTTGTATTTTAAGTGTGAGTGATGGCAGTTACTTTCAGAGTTAATTTTTCTTCTTACTACAAAATACACTTCTTCTTGATGTCCTCACAATCTAGTACCACACTAGAAAGCAGAAATGATGAGTTTCATTCAGATACGAATGTGTAAATTTTCCCCTTTTTGTTCTAAAGTGTTTGGATAAAGAGAAGAAAAGAGAGCCCAACACTGTCCTAGCAACATATTGACATTGCTGTCAATGTATTTATTTTTATAACTTGCTGTCCCTTTGGCTTAGCTGATTAGCTGCAGTATCCTGCATTCCCATTTGCCTTTTGCATGTGTCAAGATTATTAAAAAGTTACTTGATTCAAAAGCAGGCAGATGTAATCTGTGGTGTTGGGATTCAGGAAAGAGGTTATTGTTGCAGGAGAAATGGCTGGAATTGGGCCACGAGGGGGCTCCTGGAGGACCTGTTATAATCTTTTCTGATCTAGGTTACATGGGTGTGTCACTTTGTGTAAATTTAGGGAGTTGTACCCTTATGATTTATGCTCTTTTCTGTATGTATGTTATACGTCAGTAAACGTTTTATGAAAAAAGTAAAAAGAGAGAAAAAGCCCTGCTTCTTCCTCAATGTGCTGTATGTTCTGGATTGTAATATAAAGGCTGCATGATTTGAGAATATGGGGAAATCTTTGGTCCTGATAAAGGGAGAAAAAAAGGAAGGAAATTGATTTTTGGGAGTCATGCATTATATTACATAATGCATTATCTCATTTGGTGTTCACAGCAATCCTGTGGCATTGTATGCTATCCCCATCTTGCAGATGGAGAAACTGAGACTTAGAAAATTTAGGGAGGCTCATATAGCTTTCTGTAATGGAGTCAGGAATTGGCCCTAGAGCTGATGTTGCAAAGTTCTCTACAGTACATGGTGTCTTTGTAATCTAGTCAGTGTTCAATTACTATCTTCTCCTCTGTAATCTAGTCAGTGTTCAATTACTATCTCCTTAATGGGTGAGGGAGTTAATTAGGAGAAGGAAAGTGCTATGCTGCTCCTCTAGTGTGGATCTGGTTTGTGCTGGTTTGGTCTGGTACAGTTTGCAGATGGGTCCTTAGAAATGGAATTGACAGGACCCCCACCCACTAGGTTCCCCTTTCTCTCAACTCTGAGCTGGTCTTCAGTTGGACAGAGCTGAGCAATCTTGCGAGATACTGGCAGATTGACGGCCTGTTAGCCGGAGTGTACCTGTCCTGTGAGGGTTCCACCAGGGCTCTTCTCATTTAGAGCTGGGTGTCTGAATGCCTCGACCTTCTGGAAACTGGCAGGAATAATGGACTGGTTGGGCTGCTGAATTGAACAGGATCCTAGTGAGCTGTCAAATGTGATTGCTGAAATGGTTTCAGTATGAGCTTATCAGACTGTTTAGGAACAGAGAATAAGCACAGTACATGTTATTTATGGCATTCACACTTTTGCAGCTAGAAACAAAATATAGCATGTCCCAGGCTCAGATTTAAATTAGAATATTCTGGCGTGCACAGATTAACTGAACAATAGAGTTGAAGGATAAGAAAGAGCCTCAAATTTAGAGGAGAGAGGGAGAAACAAGCAAGAGCCAGAGTGAGAAAGAGAGATTGAGGAAATGTGTCTAATTTTACAGTGCAATTTGAAAATGTTTCAGTCCTCAAATGAACTGGTTGTCCTTTACCAACTGTGGGAATGGAAAAGGCATTCTAGTATATCCAATTGTGAACTATTTTAGTAAAACTCCTGCTGTGAACTACTGCTGAGTTACATTGTTTTCTTGTGGCTTACAGACCTGTTTAGGTAGATCTTTCAGTATCTTCTGTAGTTGTTTTAGTGACTTTGAAAGGACTAAGGTTTGTTCAATTAAATAGATGTGCCCTGTTAGCCAGGTTACTAAAATTGTATTCTGGTGGATTGTTAACTACTGTATCAGTGAAACTGATTATAGTGTAGCAGATGAGTGTGTGCTTGTGTCCTGAAGATTGGTTGACTTGTATTTATTGTTGAGAGAAAGATGGGGCGGGTTTGAGATTTGAAGTAGCCTCACTGCTGACCCCCCTGCACCTACCCGGCAGGCATCTGGCTGGTGTGACCCACCAACATATGTCCTCAAAGCCTGGGAACCCAAGGCATTTGGAGTCAGGTAGACCCAGCTTTGAATCCAGCCCCACCTTTTACCAGCTGTGTGATTTTTCTCTTTCTCTGATTCCCTCTTCTCATTTGTAAAAGAGTGATAAAACCTAAGTTGAAGAGATAGTGTGAGAATGAAATTAGATAATATGTACATGCCTGATCAATAAATGTTAATTTTTTTCACTCATCTCCTTTCACCCCTGGTAATTTGAATGGATGAAATAATACTGGTAAAAGTTTAACACATATTTTTTAAATAGTCTAATAAGTATGCTTAAAGAAAATGGATGTTAAAATATCTTCTTGTTGGGAGGCTCTTAGGTTTGGAAGTTCATTACAAAATGATTAATATTTTACTGCGTTATTTTATGTAAACTGCATTGTATATACTGATGATTTTTTCATATTTGCATGTTTGTCTTTGTGTATACATATATTTTATAGATACAAAATATATAATACACATTATAATTTATTTTTTATATATATGAATAATATGTGTGTATCCTCTTTTGGACCACCTCAAATGTTTTTTAGAAAATGGAAGACAATAAAGAAATTTAAAATACATAGATTTTTATACTTTTGATGAGCTTTCACACTTAAATGCATATTAATAAAACTGCAGTCATTGTTGCTTTAGGATTACAGAAAAGCATTTATTCACATACACAATGATAAAATTGTGTATTTGCTAGGAAAAAATTAATGGACCTCTGTTTATGGGGCTTAATAATTGAGACTGTTTGATAGCGAATCTACCGGCTTATTGTTTCTCAATAAATACTAAATGGGTAAACCCTCTCTTTGCAACTAAAATAGTGATGTCCTAGCTATCCAGGGATGTTGTGGGCCTGCTTGGTGAAGTACTTGTGCATTTATAACCTTGACGTTGGAAGAAAGCCTTTTTGGCTGTGTTAGGCAGTTAGGCTACTGTGGTTATATACCAGAGACTGGGTAGTTTATAAACAATATAAATTTATTTCTCATGGTTCTGGAGGCTGGGAAATCCAAGATCAAGATTCAGCGTCTGGTGAGGGCCCAATTCCTTGTTCATTGACGGCCGTCTTCTTACTGTGTCCTCACATTGTGGAAAGGGCACAGGAATTCTCTGGGGTCTCTTTTAAAAGGGCACTAATCCCATCCATGAAGGCTCCACCCTCGTGACCTAATAAGATCCCAAGGGCCCCACCTCCAAATACTATGATAATTGGGGATTAGGTTTCAACATATGAATTTTGAGATGGACACAAACATTCAGTCTATAGCATAGGACACAAACATTCAGTCTATAGCATAGGCTAACCATATTCTCGGTTTTTACTATCTGCAGTTGATAATGTTCTTGGGAACTGTGATTTGACCCAAAACATAAACAAGGGTATATTATATTAAAATTTATTCCTCTCTACCATGACTTTTGTTTTTAAAAATTATCTGCAACATTTTATCCTAATTGCAATGCAGGATAACACAAGTCTTTTTCTCTATTGATTATTTCAAAAAAAGAAAACTGTTTCATTTACAAAACTCCCCATGGGCAAGAATCATGAATCATGTATTCACAGTATATTTCCTACCCCTGAATTCTTAGAAATGTTTATTTCCTTTTGAGCTGATAATAAGGCCTCCATGGGCTATTGAATCTTCTTTAAATTTTTAATTATATGAGACTCACGATTAATTTTATCTTTTTATGTAAAAACGTGGACCACAGCATTGTATAGATGGTCTAATATGTGGAGACTTCATTTGTTCAGCCATTCATTCACTTATTCATTCATTTCTTCTTTCAGCAAACATTTGTTGAGTATGTTCTGTTGCTCATTGCTGTGTTTAAGTGCTAGGAATCCAGTGCTGAACAGGACAGGCATGGCTGCTGCCCTGTGGAGCTTACCAAACTGTAGGGGACGTGAACACCAGTCAGAAAATTACTGGAATAAATTTATCCTCTCTGTGATAAGCAGAAGGAAGCAATCTAATCAGGAAAGTTGAGGAAGGCCGTCTGAAAAAGTGAGAGTTGACCTGAGATACGAAGGAAGAATAAATGTTAAGTAGTTTCTTGCCTATGAATTCAAAGTCCTGGCCTCCATTTTGCCCATTTGAATCTGTACAGTCTCAGCAACAATTATAAGGAGCACACCTCCTCCCCTGCACTCCTGTGTAGTATGAGGCAGGCTGTCTATACCATACACTCTGAGTTCCCCCACAACTAATCTTTGTGAGAAATATGAGAAATGAGGAGACAGAGTTTTCTGGGCCAACATTTAGTTCTACCCTAATTAAATGTAAGCAGTGGCCACGTGGAGCAGCCCCATCTGTGCCTGGTACCTTTGCTGCTCCAAAACTAATGGGGCTGATTCAGGAATAAGTGTGTTCCTACAGGGAAATAAAGAGGAAAAGAAGGAAAGAAGAAAAGAAAATTAATTAATCCACTCCTCATAGTCACTATCATGACCTTCATTTTTTTTGTTTGTTTGTTTGTTTGTTCTTTGTTTTTTTTTTTTTTTGCGGTACGCGGGCCTCTCACTGTTGTGGCCTCTCCCGTTGCGGAGCACAGGCTCCAGACGCGCAGGCTCAGCGGCCATGGCTCACGGGCCCAGCCGCTCTGCGGCACGTGGGATCTTCCCAGACTGGGGCACGAACCTGTGTCCCCTGCATCGGCAGGCGGACTCTCAGCCACTGCGCCACCAGGGAAGCCCATGACCTTCATTTTGATTCTTGATGTGATGACAACCATATCTGCAGCTTATACAACCATGATACTAATTAGAATGGAAACATAGCACTTTTGATAAACTTTCTCTTTGAGAAGGTTTATTTAATTTCTCTTTAAATTCTCAGTCTGAACAGCTACAGACAGGCTGGGGGGCTGCATGGATTTGACTGGATGAAAGCAAGTGACCTCTTTTTGGCTCTCGCCATTCATCACTTTGGGAAAAATTAACCTTCACTGAGTAAGATGTACTATAAAACTGTGCTTCTTAAACCATGTGTGGAGGAGGATCAGTTTTTTCTTTTTGCATTTTAAGCCACTGTAAGTGGAACATGGCCCTCCTGTTCATGGCTGGATTCACCAGCTGTGTTTGACAACACTGGACCTGGTCTGTACCCTGCTCTATGAACTTCTCAACACTATTAATTTCTGTACTTACCTCACTGAGTGTCAGAAACAAATAGTTTGTGACCCAGCACTGGGTCACAAGCATAGTAATCCTAATGCTTCTGTATCAATGAGAGAGCAATGAGGTGGGAGCACATCCAGAGCTGAGAAAACTTTCTAGTTGCTGACCTCTTGTGGGCTAAACTCTATTTCATCTTCTTTCCCCTAATCCCTTGCCTTGTAGAAAACCTGAAGTTCAAGCTCAGGATTGCCATGGCTTTCAGAAGCAACACTGCCTGTATGGCCCACATGATGTAACATGTTCCTCAGCACAAAGAGGGTTTTGGAGAAGTTCTGAGACTTAGAGTCCTGAGTTTTTGTCAGTCCTTACAGGCATACCTCATCTTATTGTGCTTTGCTTGATTGTACTGTGTATTGATACTATAATTTTCACAAATTGAAAGCTTGTGGCAACCCTCCACTGTCAGATGATGGCTAACATTTTTTAGCAAAAGAGTACTTTTTAGACTAAGGTATGACATGGTTTTTTTAGACATAATGATATTGCACAGTTAGTAGGCTACAGTATAGTGTAAACATAACTTTTATATGCATAAGAAACCAAAATATTCTTGTGACTTGCTTTATTGTGATATTTTGCTTTATTGCAGTTGGTCTGGAACTGAGCCCACAATATCTCTGAGGTATACCTGTATGTGTTTAGGAACAAACGCAAACATTTCCTTGGTGACACTTTTAGGGTCGGTTGGACAAGCTAGCAGGCGCACTCTAATCTGCTTCCAGGATGTCTTTGAAAAGCAATGAAAAATAGCAGAATGGAGTTACATTTAGATACAATTCTCTGAAGAGTTGCAGTGCCTAATGCTGTGCTCTGAACTGCACAGAATTTAAGCTAAAAATGAGAACTTACTGTTGACTATCAGGAGTTTAGAATCTGAAGTAAACAGTGTGGATAGCTCAAACTATATATTGTGTCAGATAAGGGCCTGGCAGTTTCACAAAATTTTGAGTATGTTTTAAAAAAAGATTTGATAACTGGAGTTTAGTATATACATTGTTTCCTTTAGAAACCCTTATAGTTTATTTTCAAATTTATTGAGGTATAATTTATGTATATAATAAATTATATCCTTTTAAAGAGAGAATGCAAGTTGTATCACACCTGTATATGCCCATGAAATCATTGCTCCAAACAAGATACAGAGAGCATTTTCATCACCCCCAAAAGTTTCCTTATTCTGCTTTGCAACCTGTTCTTCTCTAAGTCTGCGATCCTAGGCAACCTCTGATCTGGGTTTTGTCACCATAGATTAGTTTACATTTTCTAGAATTTTACATGAATGGTGTCTTACAGTATGTACTCTTTAGTGTCTGGCTTCTTTCTCTACTCTACGTGTCTTGAGATTCATCCATGTTTTACGTCTCAGTAGTTCATTCCCTTACAATGCTGAGTAGTATTTCATTTTATGGATACAACATATTTTGTTTATCCCCTTTCCTGTTGAACTGTTACCAGTTATTGACTATTGTGAATAAAATAGCCATGAATATTTTTGTACAAGTCTTAATGTGGACATATGTTTGCATTTCTCTTGGGCAAGTACCTAGGAGTTAGATGTCTGGGTCATATGGTAGGTATATGTTTAACTTTTTAAGAAATCAGGACAGAGCATTTTTTGGTAAATTTAGCCACCAAGCAATGCATACACATTTGCATTTTAGAAAGTGTAATTTTTAAACATGAATGGATAGAATCAGGTTGGGGGGAGGTAAGGATTTTCTGTAAAAATGAATGCCGAAATATGCTCTTATAAAATAGACTTTCAGAACAGGGAAAACTGAGATATGAATAGAGTGAATTCTAATCATATAGTTATCAAACCAAGCACAGGACCTGGGGCTTGAATTCCTCCATTTCCTATTGATGTGACACAGACCAGTTGCTCAACCTCTCTAAGGCCTCCATTTGCGTATCTGTGAAATGGGGATGATAGTAGTGGAGTGACAGTTCAGAATGTTGCTGTAAGAATTAAATGCAGAAGTCCAATGGTCTTACTAGCACAATGTCTAGGCATAGCAAGTCTTCAGATACTAAATTGTTGACATCTCTGTTGTATTTAAGGAAGTATCTGAACAAAACCATCTGAGAAGTGCGTAAGCTGCATTGGAGACCAAAAAAAAAATTAGCATGTTTTGCTTGTGATTATAGCAATTTAGCATGTTTTGCTTGTGATTATATGTATCTGATTTCTGCTCTTTGACTAAGCAGTGCACCAGAATTACTACTTTAGGACCTTCAAATTGTAGAAACACGTTGCTCCAGGTAAACAGAAAAGACCTGAGTTGCTTTGTGAGTTATCCAAGTGATGCCCAGCTGGTCACATCTTGAGTTCAGGAAAAAGTACAGACAGCTTGGCAAGTGCTTCAGCAGCTTGCTTCTGACAGAAAACCAGAAGCTCCTTAGAGCTTGCTCAGGGAAAATCTCTAGGCCCTCGGGTGTATTTTGTTAGGAACCTGGAAAGAGCCTCTTTATGTTAAATGCAATTTACATTATATTAATTAAAAATGAGATTCTAACTGTGTTAAATTGTTGAACAGGAAATTTGACTGGGACACAACGGAAGCTTGTATTTGTAAACCACAAATAAATAATGGTTAGCCATCCAAGGCTGAAGTTACGTCATTGTCAGGCAGATCTGAAGCTACATATTGCCATAGCTGTCGTATTCTGTGAAGTTGTGCTGTGTAGAGGTTGAAATCTTGTCTCTATATGCTGGTGACATTAACTCATTAAACTAAGCATTAGTCAGATAAATTTGGCCAGGAGGGGTTTTGCAAGGAACAGAGAGAAATTTCTTATTCAGTTGCATCAAAACCACCAAAAAAATGTTATAAATTATTTAAAAATGAATATGAATTAGTAAGTTAGGTTTATTCTTTGAATTATCATTTTTTATTTCATTGCAAAAAGTTCAGAGTTAGATACCTGAAGTATAGTGCCTAACTTGGGCAGTAGTTAGAATTAGTAAGTCTAAAGATTTCCGTGCAGTTACTCAATATATTTTCATATGTAAAAATAATATATATATATTTTTTAATATCTTAACATACCTCTGGATCAGGAAGAGTATTTGTCTTCATAAGAAATGAGAGAGCAAATAATAATTTGAGCCTTTGGAATATATAAAAAATTTTTTTAAACATCTTTATTGCAGTATAATTGCTTGACAATGGTGTGTTAGTTTTTGCTTTATAACAAACTGAATCAGCTATACATATACATATTTCCCCATATCTCTCCCCTCTTGCGTCTCCCCCCTCCCACCCTCCCGATCCCACCCCTCTAGGTGGTCACAAAGCACCAAGCTGATCTCCCTGTGCTATGTGGCTGCTTCCCACTAGCTATCTATTTTCCATTTAGTAGTGTATATATGTCCATGACACTATCTAACTTTGTCCCAGCTTACCCTTACCCCTCCCTGTGTCCTCAAGTCCATTCTGTATGTCTGTGTCTTTATTCTTTAGATTCCATATATATGTGTTAGCATACGGTATTTGTTTTTCTCTTTCTGACTTACTTCACTCTGTATGACAGACTCTAGGTCCATCCACCTCACTACAAATAACTCAATTTCATTTCTTTTTATGGCTGAGTAATATTCCATTGTATATATATGCCACATCTTCTTTATCCATTCATCTGTTGATAGACACTTAGGTTGCTTCCACGTCCTGGCTATTGTAAAAAGAGCTGCAATGAACATTGTGGTACATGACTCTTTTTGAATTATGGTTTTCTCAGGGTATAGGCCCAGTAGTGGGATTGCTGGGTCATATGGTAGTTCTATTTGTAGTTTTTTAAGGAACCTCCATACAGTTCTCCATAGTGGCTGTATCAATTTATATTCCCACCAACAGTGCAAGAGGGTTCCCTTTTCTCCACACCCTCTCCAGCATTTGTTGTTTGTAGATTTTTTGATGATGGCCATTCTGACCAGTGTGAGAAGATATCTCATTGTAGTTTTGATTTGCATTTCTCTAATGATTAATGATGCTGAGCATTCTTTCCTGTGTTTGTTGGCAATCTGTATATCTTCTTTGGAGAAATGTCTGTTTAGGTCTTCTGCCCATTTGTGGATTGGTTTGTTTGCTTTTTTTGATATTGAGCTGCTTGTAAATTTTGAAGATTGATCCTTTGTCAGTTGCTTCATTTGCAAATATTTTCTGCCATTCTGAGGGTTGTCTTTTGGTCTTGTTTATGGTTTCCTTTGCTGTGCAGAAGATTTTAAGTTTCCTTAGGTCCCATTTGTTTATTTTTGGGTTTATTTCCATTTCTCTAGGAGGTGGGTCAAAAGGATCTTGCTATGATTTATGTCATAGAGTGTTCTGCCTATGTTTTCCTCTCAGAGTTTGTTACTGTCTGGCCTTACATTTAATCCATTTTCTTTAATCCATTTTGAGTTTATTTTTGTGTATGGTGTTAGGGAGTGTTCTAATTTCATTCTATTACATGTAGCTGTCCAGTTTTCCCAGCACCACTTATCGAAGAGGCTGTCTTTTCTCCATTGTATATTCTTGCCTCCTTTATCAAAGATAAGGTGACCATAGGTGCGTGGGTTTCTCTCTGGGCTTTCTGTCCTGTTCCATTGATCTATATTTCTGTTTCTGTGCCAGTACCATACTGTCTTCATTACTCTAGCTTTGTAGTAGTACAGTCTGAAGTCAGGGAGCCTGATTCCTCCAACTCCGTTTTTCTTTCTCAAGATTGCTTTCGCTCTTCGGGGTCTTTTGTGCTTCCACACAAATTGTGAAATTTTTTGTTCTACTTCTGTGTAAAATGCCAGTGGTAGTTTGATAGGGATTGCATTGAATCTGTAGATTGCTTTGGGAAGTATAGTCATTTTCACAATGTTGATTCTTCCAATCCAAGAACATAGTATATCTCTCCATCTGTTTGTATCATCTTTAATTTCTTTCATCAGTGTCTTATAATTTTCTGCATACAGGTCTTTTGTCTCCTTAGGTAGGTTTATTCCTAGATAGTTTATTCTTTTGTTGCAATGGTAAATGGGAGTGTTTTCTTAATTTCACTTTCAGATTTTTCATCGTTAGTGTATAGGAATGCCAGAGATTTCTGTGCATTAATTTTGTATCCTGCTACTTTACCAAATTCACTGATTAGGTCTAGTAGTTTTCTGGTGGCATCTTTAGGATTCTCTATGTATAGTATCATGTCATCTGCAAACAGTGACAGCTTTACTTCTTCTTTTCCGATTTGGATTCCTTTTATTTCTTTTTCTTCTCTGATTGCTGTGCCTCTGATTGCTGTGCCAAAACTATGTTGAGTAAGAGTGATGAGAGTGGTCAACCTTGTCTTGTTCCCAATCTTAGTGGAAATGATTTCCGTTTTTCAACATTGAGGACGATGTTGGCTGTGGGTTTGTCATATATGGCCTTTATTATGTTGAGGTAACTTCCCTCTATGCCTACTTTCTAGAGGGTTTTTATCATAAATGGGGGTTGAAATTTGTCAAAAGCTTTCTCTGCATCTATTGAGATGATCATGGTTTTTCTCCTTCAGTTTGTTAATATGGTGTATCACATTGATTGATTTGTGTATATTGAAGAATCCTTGCATTCCTGGGATAAACCCCACTTGATCATGGTGTACTTTTCCTGTGCTGTTGGATTCTTTTTGCTAGTACTTTGTTGAGGATTTTTGCATCTATGTTTATCAGTGATATTGGCCTGTAGTTTTCTTTCTTTATGACATCCTTGTCTGGTTTTGGTATCAGGGTGATGGTGGCCTCGTAGAATGAGTTTGGGAGTGTCCCTCCCTCTGCTATATTATGGAAGAGTTTGAGAAGGACGGGTCTTAGCTCTTCTCTAAATGTTTGATAGGATTCGCCTGTGAAGCCATCTGGTCCTGGGCTTTTGTTTGTTGGAATATTTTTAATCACAGTTTCAATTTCAGTGCTTGTGATTGGTCTGTACATAGTTTCTATTTCTTCCTGGTTCAGTCTCGGAAGGTTGTGCTTTTCTAAGCATTTGTCCATTTCTTCCAGGTTGTCCATTTTATTGGCATAGAGTTGCTTGTAGTGATCCCTCATGATCCTTTGTATTTCTAGTGTCAGTTGTTGCTTCTCCTTTTTGATTTCTAATTCTGTTGATTTGAGTCTTCTCCCTTTTTTTCTTGATGAGTCTGGCTAATGGTTTATCTATTTTGTTTATCTTCTCAGAGAACTAGCTTTTAGTTTTATTGATCTTTGCTATTGTTTCCTTCATTTCGTTTTCATTTATTTCTGATCTGATCTTTATGATTTCTTTCCTTCTGCTAACTTTGGGGTTTTTTGTCTTTCTCTAATTGCTTTAGGTGTGAGGTACGCGGGCCTCTCACTGTTGTGGCCTCTCCTGTTGTGGAGCACAGGCTCTGGACGCGCAGGCTCAGCCGCCATGGCTCATGGGCCCAGCCGCTCCACGGCATGTGGAATCTTCCCGGACCGGGGCATGAACCCGTGTCCCCTGCATCAGCAGGCAGACTCCCAACCACTGCGGCACCAGGGAAGCCCTTGTAGGTATTTTTTGATTTCCTCTTTGATTTCTTCAGTGATCTCTTGGTTATTAAGTAGTGTATTGTTTAGCCTCCATGTGTTTGTATTTTTTACAGATATTTTTTCCTGTAATTGATATCTAGTCTCATAGCATTGTGATCAGAAAGGATACTTGATACAATTTCAATTTTCTTAAATTTACCAAGGCTTGATTTGTGACCCAAGATATTATCTATCCTGGAGAATGTTCCATGAGCACTTGTGAGGAATGTGTATTCTGTATTTTTTGGATGGAATGTCCTATAAATATCAATTAAGTCTATCTTGTTTAATGTATCATTTAAAGCTTGTGTTTTCTTATTTATTTTCATTTTGGATGATCTGTCCATTGGTGAAAGTGGGGTGTTAAAGTCCCCTACTATGATTGTGTTACTGTTGATTTCCCCTTTTATGGCTGTTAGTATTTGCCCTATGTATTGAGGTGCTCCTATATTGGGTGCATAAATATTTACAATTGCTATATCTTCTTCTTAGATTGATCGCTTGATCATTATGTAGTGTCCTTCTTTATCTCTTGTAATAGTCTTTGTTTTAAAGTCTCGTTTGTCTGATATGAGATTTGCTACTCCAGCTTTCTTTTGATTTCCATTTGCATGGAATATCTTTTTCTATCTGCTCACTTTCGGTCTGTATGTGTCCCTAGGTCTGAAGTGGGTCTCTTGTAGACAGCATATATACGGGTCTTGTTTTTGTATTCATTCAGCCAGTCTATGTCTTTTGGTTGGAGCATTTAATCCGTTTACATTTAAGGTAATTATCGATATGTATGTTCCTATTACCATTTTATTAATTGTTTTGGGTTTGTTATTGTAGATCTTTTCTTACTCTTGTGTTTCCTGCCTAGAGAAGTTCCTTTAGCATTTGTTGTAAAGCTTGTTTGGTTGTGCCTGAATTCTCTTAGCCTTTGCTTGTCTGTAAAAGTTTTAATTTCTCTGTTGAATCTGAATGAGATCCTTGCTGGGTAGAGTAATCTTGGTTGTAGGTTTTTCTCCTTCATCACTTTAAATATGTCCTTTCACTCCCTTCTGGCTTGCAGAGTTTCTGCTGAAAGATCAGCTGTTAACCTATGGGGATTCCCTTGTATGTTATTTGTTGTTTTTCCCTTGCTGCTTTTAATATTTTTTCTTTGTATTTAATTTTTGATAGTTTGATTAATATGTGCCTTGGCATGTTTCTCCTTGGATTTATCCTTTATGGGACTCTCTGTGATGCCTGGACTTGAGTAACTATTTCCTTTCCCATATTAGGGAAGTTTTCAAGTACAGTCTTTTCAAATATTTTCTCAATCCCTTTCTTTTCCTCTTCTTCTTCTGGGACCCCTAAAATTCGAATGTTGGTGCATTTAATGTTGTCCCAGAGGTCTCTGAGAGTGTCCTCAATTCTTTTCATTCTTTTTACTTTATTCTGCTCTGCAGTAGTTATTTTCACTATTTTATCTTGCAGGTCACTTATCCATTGTTCTGCCTCAGTTATTCTGCTATTGATCCCTTCTAGCGAATTTTTAATTTCATTTCGTGTGTTACTCATCATTGTTTGTTTGCTCTTTTTTTAAAAAAAAATTATTTATTTATTTATTTATTTCTGGCTGCATTGGGTCTTCATTGCTGTGCACGGGTTGTCTCTAGTTGTGGTGAGAGGGAGCTACTCTTTGTTGTGGTGTGCGGGCTTCTCACTGCAGTGGCTTGTTGCAGAGCATGGGCTCTAGGCACTCGGGCTTCAGTAGTTGTGGCACACGGGCTGAGTAGTTGTGGCTTGCAGGCTGTAGATCACAGGCTCCGTAGGTGTGGCGCACGGGCTTAGTTGCTCCATGGCATGTGGGATCTTCCCCGACCAGGGCTTGAACCCATCTCCCTTGCACTTGCAGGTGGATTCTTAAGCACTGTGCCACCAGGGAAGCCCCTGTTTGTTTGCTCTTTAGTTCTTCTAGATCCTTGTTAAACGTTTCTTGTATTTTCTCCCTTCTATTTCCAAGATTTTGGATCATCTTTACTATCATTATTCTGAATTCTTTTTCAGGTAGACTGCCTATTTCCTCTTCATTTGTTAGGTCTGGTGGGTTTTTACCTTGCTCCTTCATCTGCCCTGTGTTTCTCTGTCTTCTCATTTTGCTTAACTTACTGTGTTTGGGGTTTCCTTTTTGCAGGCTGCAGGTTCGTAGTTCCCATTGTTTTTGGTGTCTGCCCCCAGTGGCTGAGGTTGGTTCAGTGGGTTGTGTAGGCTTCCTGGTGGAGGGGACTAGTGCCTGTGTTCTGGTGGATGAGGCTGGATCTTGTCTTTCTGGTGGGCAGGTCCACGTCTGGTGGTGTATTTTGGGGTGTCTGTGGCCTTATTATGATTTTAGGCAGCCTCTCTGCTAATGGCTGGGGTTGTATTCCTGTCTTGCTGGTTGTTTGGCAGAGGGTGTCGAGTACCGTAGCTTGCTAGTTTTTGAGTGGAGCTGGTTCTTGGCGTTGAGATGGATATCTCTGGGAGATTTTCGCCATTTGATATTACGGGGAGCTGGGAGGTCTCTTGTGGACCAGTGTCCTGAAATTGGCTCTTCCACCTCAGAGGCACAGCACTGACGCCTGGCTGCAGCACCAAGAGCCTGTCATCCACACGGCTCAGAATAAAAGGGAGAAAAAAAGAAAGAAGTTAAAATTAAATAAAGTTATTAAAATACAAAATAATTATTAAAAAAAATGTTTAAAGTAATAAAAAAAAGAAAGAAAGAAGAGAGCAACCAAACCAAAAAACAAATTCACCAATGATAACAAGCGCTAAAAGCTATACTAAAAAGAAGAAGAAAAAAAAAAAAAGACGGAAAGACAGAGCCCTAGGACAAATGGTGAAAGCAAAGCTATATAGACAAAATCACACACAGAAGCATACACATACACACTCACAAAAAGAGAAAAAGGGGAAAATATGTATATATCGTTGCTCCCTAAGTCCACCTCCTCAATTTGAGATGCTTTATTGTCTATTCAGGTATTCCACAGATGCAGGGTACATGAAGTTGTGGAGATTTAATCCGCAGCTCCTGAGGCTGCTGGTAGAGATTTCACTTTCTCTTCTTTGTTCGCACAGCTCCTGGGGTTCAGCTTTGGATTTGGACCCGCCTCTTAGTGTAGGTCGCCTGAGGGCATCTGTTCTTCGCTCAGACAGGACAGGGTTAAAGGAGTAGCTGATTCGGGGGCTCTGGCTCACTCAGGCCGGGGGAGGGACGGGTACGGATGTGGGGCGAGCCTGCAGCGGCAGAGGCCGGTGTGACGTTGCACCAGCTTGAGGAGCGCCGTGCGTTCTCCCGGGGAAGTTCTCCCTGGATCCCGGGACCCTGGCAGTGGCGGGCTGCACAGGCTCCCTGGAAGGGGTGTGTGGCTAGTGACCTGTGCTCACACACAGGCTTCTTGGTGGCGGCAGCAGCAGCCTTAGCGTCTCATGCCCGTCTCTGGGATCCGCGCTGATAGCCACGGCTCGCGCCCGTCTCTGGAGCTCATTTAGGCTGTGCTCTTAATCTCTCTCCTCACTCACCGCAAAACAAAGAGGCCCAAAAAAGTCTCTTGCCTCTTCGGCAGGTCCAGACTTTTTCCCGGACTCCCTTCCGGCTAGCCGTGGTGCACTAACCCCTTCAGTCTCTGTTCACGCTGCCAACCCCAGTCCTCTCCCTGGGATCTGACCTCTGTAGCCTGAGCCTCAGCTCCCAGCCCCGCCCGCCCAGGTGGGTGAGCAGACAAGCCTCTCGGGCTGGTGAGTGCTGGTCGGCACGGATCCTCTGTGCGGGAATCTCTCCACTTTGCCCTCCGCACCCCTGTTGCTGCGCTCTCCTGCTCGGCTCTGAAGCTTCCCCGCTCCGCCCCCCGCAGTCTCCTTCCACGAAGGAGCTTCCTAGTGTGCAGGAACCTTTCCTCCTTCACAGCTCCCACCCACTGGTGCAGGTCCCGTCCCTATTCTTTTGTCTCTGTTTTTTATTTTAATTTTTTTTGCCCTACCCAGGTTCATGGGGGAGTTTCTTGCCTTTTGGGATGTCTGAGGTCTTCTGCCAGTGTTCAGTAGGTGTTCTGTAGGAGTTATTCCACATGTAGATGTA